>NW_026068011.1:3712696-3901022 GCF_014885135.2 Alexandromys fortis | reverse complement strand
ATAAAAGAAAGTGAAGTGTGGCCAGGATAAGGGACTTTACAGTTATATATACATTTTTGTCTACCACTGTTACAGACTGAACAGTCAGAACGTCGAGAAAACAGGATTATCACCAACAAGTAGACTCATTAAACCTTGTCTTAGTTTTTTTTTTCTGTCACTATGATAAAATACTCTGACAAAATGAATATAATGGAGAAAAGGTTTCGTCTATTTTGATTCATGGTTCTGGAATACAGTCCATCATGAGGGAAGCCAAGAGGTTGAGTACCACAATCCGGAAACAGAGTAATGAGTGTGTATAGCTTTTTCGTTCTCTTTCTCTATTTCTGCAGTCCTACATCCCAGACAGGGTATGATGGTGCTGCCTATAGTGGACAGATTTTCCTTCCCCAGTTAACATAATCAATAGATTTCCCAACATCTATGGCTAGAATCCTATCTCCCAGGTGACTTTAGATTCTTCAAGTTGACAGTTAACCCCAACTATCATAGATCTACCAATTTTTAGTTACCTATGCTGAGGTCATTGTTTTGGCCTACCTTAGGACTTATCTTGTGACCTTCAAGCAAAACTGTACACGCTGGAGGAAAAGTACATGGATCGTATGTACTTTGGGCCCTTGCTGAGATATTTAGCATTTCTAAATTTTGTTCTTGTGATCTGTGGCAGAGTTACCTATGTCAAGCTGAAGCTGAGAGCATGAAGTCGTGCTGGCTATTTAGGGCATGTTTCACTTACATTAGCTCTTTTTTACAATTCTTGCTATCGTCATTCTTGTTGAGGAGTGACAGACTCCCACAGCCAAGAGCCAATCCTCACTGAAATTACCTGACACGAGTGAGAAGGAAACACGGAACATGCAACAAACCCACTTAGGAGTTTATTAGAGGGGGCATGCACAGGCCTGGGGAAGTCAGTGTGCAGGAAGAGGGAGGAAGATGGCGCCTCCAACTTTTAACAGCTACCTAGCCCATGTGCACAAGGGGTTGACATGACTACATCATACACAAGTGAGGGGGGAACGCATGCATGCTTGCAAGGACTTAGCTGAGTCATATGTGGATCTTGGGGGGGGGAGCTTTAACATCCCAGTGGGCCATTAGGCCCTTCTGCCTGAGGGCTTGTCAGCACCTGCTTTTCAAGGGTCCTTAACTTTACCCCTGTTTGCTCAATATGCCACGTGTTAGGAAACTCTGATGCCTGCCTTTGGCTGGAAAATGCTTATCACTTCAGATTCCTAGTGATGCTGAGGATCTTTACAGAGCTTCCAGAAAGGATCCAGAAATAAAATGAATGCAGGGTATTACTGTCAGGTATGTAAAAGCATCCCAGTAGGGGACAGGTACCATGTTAGATGCGGAAGATATGTTAGTCTTTCTAAAGACTTACTTTCACTTAAATGAGGGCCAAGCAAAATGAGAAACTTGCAAGGTAAAACGACTGTTGATGACATGTCAAGTCAGAATCCCTGACTGAAGCACCACTAGGAGTCAGAGCCTCTGGACCATGTAGAGGGCGATCTGTGCTGACTACGACAGGGAGTTAACAAAAGGGAGCCTGATTTGTTCTTTAAGCTATCTAGTATATAAATACCAGAGCTTACGTTTTGTTTGAGTTTTGACTTTGTTTACTGGGGCAAGGCCATTCTGTATAGCTATAGTTTGTTGTGGAGGCCCAAAAAATGTGAGCCTATTTCTTTGTTGATCAAAGGTCAGAGAGTTGGAACTTACCTGGAGTTTCTTCAAAGTTCTTGTGCTTCTACCTCAAACAAAGGTCCCACCTAGATATTAGGTTGGAGAGTCCGGCTCTCTCAAGATTATTGTCAACAGGTGTGTCTTGTACTCCAGGATTCCAGAAGTAGATTGTTCCTACCTCAAACAAGAGTTTAAGGATCCAACTAAGTTCCAGTTCCCTTTATGGAGATAATTTGGGATTCCACCCAGGGAGTGGTTTGCCTACTGATTGTTTTGGTCTAGTGTGTGAGTGTCACTTGTTTGTTCTAGCAACAGAATGTTTAATTATGAATGTAGCTCACCACTTTCAGTTGGTATGTTCATTTCCTTGTATCATTCTAATGCAGTCTTTTGTCTCACTCCTACCTTTTGGGGTCAGGCAATTGGAAATTAAACGCGGGCAAATTTCTGTACTCACTGGAAATCCCTCCCGATATTATTCTGTGTTTCTCTGTTTACTATTTTCATTCACACCTTCATATTCTTTACAATATTTCTAAATCCCCATGCCTCTACCCTGGTGAGAGGTATTTTTGTTGATGCTGGTCCCTGACAGTTTGTCTAGTCTTCACTGTGTAGCTAAGGCTAGATTTGAATTCTTAGTAAGTCTCCTGCCTTGGCCTCTCAAGTTTTGTGACTATAGGTATGTGCCATGATACTTGGCTTCAGAATTAATATTAACATGGATATTTAAGGATGCTGTATCTTCATGTGCCCGCCCCCATTTCATTGGCAGGTCCATAGGGAAAGTCCATCTTGGAGACAAGGATGGCAAATAGCTGTGCTGTTCCTCTCGTCTCTGCCAGGCCTGCCAGATGTCACTGCCATATTGCTGTATTATGATTGACTCTCCTGCTTAGCCCATACACAGGCTCCTTCTCAACTCTGCATCCCAGGAAGTTAATACGGTCCCATCTGATTTTACAAGTGCAATAAAATCCATTTGTCTTCCTCAGGCTATGATATGCAGATGCCAAATAAAGCAGTCTGAGAAAATGGCATTGCCTTCCAATTTACTGATGAGAAAATGAACTTCAGCAGAGGCTTGTGGCTGTCCCAGAGTTACCTAGATGCCTTGGTGCAAATGGACAGCTCCAAGTCCTGGGCTGCTCTGTTCTCTGTAGCCTCCTCTCTGGAATCACAACTTTCAGTTATGCAAGTAGATGTTTATACCTGGGCACTGATCCTCAGAGTGTGAATTTATAATAAAGCAAAACACAAGTCAGTTCTTTACTGGGACAGTTTGGTGCTGCAGGGAATATGGAATCCCATCAAAGTAAGATTTATCTGAAATGTGGCACCATTTTCTTTTAAGTATCCACCTCCAGCCTCCAGGGACTGTGCTCAGTAAAAGACACATGCAGGTTTCCCTGAGAGTAGAATCTATATGAGCCCCATTTGTTGATTGCTCTATTAAAAAAGAAGATATTTTGTACACCTTGGCATGTGGGAAAAGATTTGTGACTGAACTATTTGCCAGGATTCCTTCTATCACATAGAACATCTGGTTCCTATGTGACTACTGCACTGTGACAGCAAGGTCTCTACCCAAATGCACTGGTCTTCTAATTATTAATCAAAGAAAGCATCACAGTCTCTGGTTCTCTAAAGCCTTCTGTTTGATAAGGAAGTACATGTTCTTATCTGAATGTCAAGTCAGTCTGTGTGCGGCTTCAACCAAGTAACCCAATGTAGGCGTATTTGTGGGGAGTTCTTCCAAAAACTGGCTTGATATTCAAAGTCCAGCCAACTCTCCCAGCCTCTTCTGGCTTCCTGCCCATGAGGCTAGCTAAATGCTTTCTTGTATCCGTTACCATAACACCAAGTCTTATCATCTAAAATTCTAACCACTACTCTTGTCCATGTAGATGTAACTGACCTTGACATGTCTAGCCTGAAATAAGCCAACAAGCCTTCTCTTTTCTCAATTAATATAGCTTGTATTTTGATGGGGGTGCTTCCTGTGTGTGTGTGTGTGTGTGTGTGTGTGTGTGTGTGTGAGGGCATTATCCAAAGTGTCATCTTCATAGGTTTTTGTAGGTATTGCTTTATTGCTTTATTATATAATGGAACAATTGCTTTGTTTCTTTATTATATAATGGAGCAATGGCAAAGTGCATTGAAGAAGGGAAACATTTGATTAATTTTCATTTAATGAAAATGTATTATTTTTCCATGGGATCTATTTTCCTCTTATACACTGTTAGTTCTTTTCTTTATACCCCAGGTCACATAAGAAGGGGGAAAAAAAATCCTCTCTCAACAAGTTTGGCAAAAGTTGGGCTGGGAAATATGTTTTCTGATTTGATTCTTGGAGTATGTTATGGTTTGAATGTGGAATGTCCCCCATGGCCTCACACGTTTGAACACTCGGTCCGGTGGTGCTGTTTGGAAGGTTTAACCTTGCTGAGGTAGGGGAGTGGATGACTAGAGGCCAATCCTGAGGTTGAATAGCCTGTTCACATTTCCTTTCTCCTACCAGTTTCCTGTTGTGTGAAGATGTGAGGCGGTAGGGAATCTCCCGATGGCTTACATCTAACAATAAGCCCCACCCTTCAGTGAATTCATAGAGCTGTGTCATCCCAGGGATGCTCAAATCATGGCTACTGGAAAGAGAACTTTATCTTAATGGTGAGGTAAAATGTGGCAGAAGCAATTATGATAGAGTGAGCTGATAGACAGATCAGGATTTAGCAAACAGAGGGTTTACAAGACTATATCTGGCCAGCCATTTGTTTTTAGAGTGCTCTGCTAAGTTTGATGGGTTTGAATGAAATGTCCTCTGCTGTATCTCATACTTGAATGGCACTCTTTGTGGAGGTTTATATAACGAAGTCTTACTGAAGGAATTACATCATGAGGGTCTGACCACATAGTCTCGCCCTACTTCTAGTTTACTCTCTCTGCTTCTCACTTGTGTTTAAAAGCGTGATCTCACAGATTACTGCCCCTGCACTATGCCTGCCCCTTGTTTACAAGATTACCCACCATAATGGACACTTAGCTCCCTGGAATCAGAAGGTCAAATATACCAAAGTTTCCCTCTTGAAGTTGCTTTTTCCATGGTATTTGATCACAGGAACAGAAAAGTGAACTAAAACTGCTGGCTTTGTAATTTTAATAACTCAAATTTAATAGAAGAAGAGCACATATGTACAAGATAAATTTATACTGAATTCAAAATTTGGTGCCCATAATAAAGTTTTGGTATCTTACAGCTGCACTTACTCAATGACAAACTTGAGAAGTTACAACAGAGAGCCCAGGAAAATAGACCATTTTATAGCAGCATGTTGGTGATCCACTTGATGGACAGTGTGGTCTCACTATGCTGATCAGGAGAATTTTCACACACTGTCAATGTGGTCACCATCTCCATCATTTCCTAGAAGCCATCTCATCCATTGTTGTGGTCTCATTTCAATTGGATACACTTTAAAGGCCATTGCCATTTCAAACTTTTATGTACCAAGCTGGTTAGTTTCTCTAACTAAGCGTGTTCCTACGCATAGAAATGTTTTAGCTTCCCTCACTACTCTCTGCCCCCATCCAGTGCTTTCCACATATTTCATTCTGTTGTCAGATGGTGCATGCCAACAAATTATATTAGTCGCAGGAAAACATAATTATGAAGGCAAACCTGATACAAAATAAGGTCATTTACTGAGCCAAATATGAATTATGTTTGGATCACCTATTGTTTGAGACTTTCTGGCTCAGTGCCTCCCCCATCAGGGAGTTAATCAGGATCCCGCTGTGCTGGTGACCGGAACAGAATCTAACACAGGAGTCTTGTAAAGTCCACCCAGTGCAAGGATCAGCCAGATACCATCTATCAGGGTCTTCATTATGCAACTGTCAAGCCTTGGTATTGGGGCGAATTTAGCACAGGTAATAGATCTCCCTGAAGAAGATCCCTGGGCTGAGGAATATAGCATATTTCATTCAAAAGGAAAGATAATTTAAACCCAGAGAGAAGCAGCTTTAAAGATTCAGGAAGTGAGGAGATCTGATGGTGTGGGCCTATTCAGGAGGCTGGTGCATCAAGACCACAAGTTAAAGTCGGGCATGGCTTCAGAATGAGTTGAAAACAGTGAAGGCAGTTTAGTGAGAGTCTGTCTAAAAGTGGAAATAAAACAAAATAGAAAAGATATTGGAATGTGAGACAGAAATACTTTAGTCGTAGGGCTCTTAAGAATTATGTACAAACTCCTGGGCTCAGTCTCTACTACTGAAAACAAACAGGACAAGGAAGCGCATGAATTGCATGTGAACAATGCATAGATAAGAGACTACCTTTTGATATCTCAGTATTATCTGAGACTTGTAGATACTTAGTTGAACCTCTCATGAGGATCACTGTTTGCTGAACCCCTGATAATTGAAAGTCACTGGAAAACAAAGCCACTTTTAAATGTGTTCATAATAACAGTATCCACTTTCTTTGGAAACAGATTGGTGAGAACACAAGAATCACTTTCATTTTCCTTAGGCCGTATGCTTTTAAATATGCTTTTCTGTAAACTGCAGAGCCCCTGGGTGTGTATAGTCAATAGACTGAGAGTTGTCCTTCTGGATCAGGAGGCCACAGAATGCAGCTCTGAAGCCAAATCTGGCCCACTGCCTGCTTTGGTAAATAAAGTTTTATTGGAACACTGCCACAATCATCTGTTTACTTATTGTTTGGCTGATTTTGCACTATAATGTCAGAGTTGAGTGGTTATGACAGAAGCCATCTGGCATGCTATCCAGAAATATTTACTATTCTGCCCTTTATGGAAAATATAGATTAACCCCAATATTTCACTAACATATTCTGAGGGACAGCGATGGCTTTTTTAAATGTTCAAGGTGCAACATCTTATGCTATTAGAACTGGGGTGGTAGAATAAAATATGGCAAAAGCATCCATGGAATTCTGAAATATTGATAATTTTCATTGTCTACACAATGAAGAAATGCAGCTTGAAATAGTTTGTTATTTATACAGGTGGGTCCTTGGCTGTTAGGACCATCTATTCAGTCAAACGTACTTAATGGATATATTTTCAGTGCAAACTCTTCCAGTGTTTATCAGTGTTTTACTATTTACCTATCAGATTTCTGTGAGTAGGCATTTTATGATAGGCACTGGGAGAGGATCCAAGATCTCAATAATTTGAACACCATGACTCTCCTCTAAATAACCTAAATTGTTTTCCTATCCCTTGAGTATATCTGTCTCTTCCTCCTAGATTCTCAGTGAAGATGGAAAATAGCTGGTAGCCTGCATTGCCTAAGCAGATTCCAGATACACCCTCTCTGTGCAGTTTGGATGTTCCATTCCTAAGTGCAAACATAGTGGTAATTTTAGGATATAAGATTCAAAGGTCTTGAGTTGTCTCTTGAGACAGGGTCTCACATATGCCTGGCTGGCCTCAAATTTACTGTGTAACCAAAGATGAACTTAAATTTCTGATTCTCTTGACTCTTTATCTTTAGAAAACTGGAATTACAAGGTTATACCACCATACCAATTTTAGGTGGTAGTAGGGGTAGAATCCAAAGCTTCATACTTATTAGACAAACATACTGCAAATATAAAAACTATATCCTCAACCCTCAAACTGGACTTTTATGCAAGTATAGAAAAGCAGTTTCTGATACTTTTTAAAATATTTACTTGTAATTATTTTTTGTGTGTGGATATTTTGTATGTACGTATGCCCGTGTACCACATGCATGTAGTATTCAAAGAGATCAAAATACATCTTATCTCTTAGAACTAGAGTTATGAATGGTTGTGAGCCTCCATGTGGGTGCTGGTACTGGCACACAGATCTCTAGAAGAGCAGTCAGTACTCTTAACCTCTGAACCATCTCTTTAGCCAGTGAGACATAGCTTTTTTTTTTTTTAACGTGAATAAACATTTTAGGACATGGAGATGCAATATTAAATATGGTGGTCTTAGTGAATTTTATTTTCTTGATTGGATGTAGGTTTTTTACCAAGAGCACTTTTTACCAAGTGTTCTGTTCCTGTCCCCTTCCCATAACCTCTATTCAAGTATTATTTGATAACAAAAAAAAAAAAAAAAAAACTTCCCACATTTGGAAGAGAGACGGAAAAGGCAATGTGACTGCAGACATTGTCAGGCCAGCATCTGGTCAGAGGACCTCAAAAGAAGAAAGAGTGCATTCAGCCAGATGTCCATGAGTCCTGTGGGGGCAAAATTGTGTTGGGTCCTCTTCCATAGTCATGCTTTCCCAGAGATCTATCATTTTCTGACCTACCTTGTCAATGTGGGACTGCAATTTGGGGACACAGTCAAACACTGTTCTGTTGTGAATTTGGCTTGGCAAAATTTATGAAGAAAATTTCATATACAACTTAGTTTTTGCTCCATACTTCCTATCCAAACTGTTGGGATATGCCTGTGCATGTAGTTATGTATGTAGTAGAGCACTTAGCTAGCATGCTAGAGACTTTGCTTTTTGCTCCAGCACTGCAGAAGATCTACATCATCTCATTAAAAAGAACCAAGACAAGGAAATGTGTAACGAAATTAAAGCATCAAATGAGTACTTGCATTTTCAAGGTGGACTTTGCTATACTGGCAAAGACTATTTTAACAGATGTGATATGCTTTTAGAACAATTAGGTGAGAGGGAAAACTATAAAAATATAAATAAAACAACACATTATTTGCCTGTCAGTTGATGAAATAGAGGCAGACAATGCACTTTACTTCCGAAGTTTGAGTTGTTTAGGAACTAAGGATTTAAAAGATTTTTAGGACTGCACTGTCCTCAGTCTTTAAAGGCTATAACAAAAACTACCAAAATTAATTGAACTGGTAAAAGTAAGTTGACAATTTTAAGGAGTGTGGTAGAGGGTAGAAGGAAGAAAAAGAGGGAAGGAGAGATAGGAATGTCTATATCCACCTGAATAACACAACATACATCAGAAGTTTGGGATGGATGAAGGACACATAATTTGTAGGGCTGTGTGTCATTCTGGGAATGAAGATGTTCCAAGAGCAAGAACAGTTTGTGCAGAGAGCTGTCCAAAGAATGGACATGATTTTGGCAATAGGAAAGATTCTAGATTGTTAGACTAGAAAAACAAAGTGAGGACATTTTATAGCTTTAAAAAAAAAAAAAACAAATTTTGGAACCCAGAAGTTGGGGGTTGGATGTTCCCTCTACTTCTCAATTGCTCTATGACTTTGAAACACATGTAGTGGTATATAGTCATCCTGAACCCCACTTTCAGGGCATCTGGAATCTTCTTCTGGCTTCTGTGGGAATAAAATACATACACTGGCAAATCATACATATTAAATAAATTTCTTTATAAAAATCTGCAAATAAATAGATAAATACATGGACTTTTTTTGTGACCATGCCTGTTCATATGCGTTGCAGGTGGGGCGTCGGACAGTAGTTATTCGTTAATAAATTATAGCTCCTAAATAGTGAAGGTGAGAAGGGCACACTGAAATTTTAGAATGTAGACAGATGGAGTGGAGGAGTTGCCAATGTAAGACTTTGTATATGTGTTTTTGTTAGCATTGACCAATAAAGATGAAGCCATTGACTCCTGAATTAGTCTAGACTTTGTGAGAACTTGGGATAAGGTAGGACACTAGAAAAAAAATCATAGTGGGAGACAATGTGCATAGATATTTTAAGATGCCAGCCAGACTTCTACCAGAATTATTGAGTATATAACTACCAGAAGATAAGCTCAAAAGAGGCTCTGCATTCAAGTGTGGACAGGGTGAGACTAGGTCTTTTTTATTACCTTTTGATGGTATCTTGAGGTTCAGAAGAGACAAGTCTACAGACAGAAATGTGCAAGTTACTAATGTGCTGGTTAGGATATCCCCTATAGTCTCTAGCATTTGAGAACTTTGTCTGCTATTACATTGTTTGGATGGATTAAGGTGTGGCCTTGCTGGAGGAAATGTATCATTGGGGGTAGGCTATGAGAGTATTAAGACTCCTACCATTTAAAATAAAACATGTCAGTTCTCAGCTTCCTGCCCTAGCTGCTGTACCTGCACTCTGTCATTATGGAAGCTGTAAGCCCAAATCAGCTCTTCGTTAAGTAGTATTTGTTTCTGTCATGGCATTTTACCACAGTAGTAGAAAAGTAACTAGTGCTCTAGTAAATGCCTAATCCAGTCCCAGAGAAGGAAAACCGAGAGAAGTGTATGTTCATATAATCTATTAACGTAAGGCCTAAGATCTACAGACACTCTTGGCACTTCTGGGGATCATGAGAGAGAAAATTGAAAATATCCATTCAAGTTTATCAGAGTCAATGACTCTTTAATGTTATTTCTTTGATTCAAGGGTGAATTCCCTCTCTAGAGATGTCAGCTTTTGAGTTGTGCACAAACCGATTATCTCTTATCTTGACATGTCTATAGAAGTTAAATGTTGTCCAAGTATTTTTATATTAGATCTACGAACAGATAAAATGAACTTAAAAAATCAATGTATATAGCACACAGATTCTTTTCCTTTACTCTCATAAGAGAGTTATACAAAATCCCTCTATCAGCCCTAATTTAATCATTTCCCATTATTTAATATAAATATTATGTGAACGATCCCATTAGTCCACTCACTGTTTTCTTATTTATGTATTTAAGCCAGTATATATGGTGGTGTGTGTGTGTGTGTGTGTGTGTGTGTGTGTGTGTGTGTGCTGAAATGTGTCATTCTGTCTGAGCCGGCATAGATCTTTTGGTGAGGTGAATTTTGCCAATATTCGGAAAGCTTCAGGGCCCTAGCCCCTGTGAAGTCTCAGTTGACTAGAGCTAAAACACTGAAAGCAAGTTAGATTAAGAGTCACAGAGGAAGCTGAATAGGTAAGTTTTTTTCTGGTAGTAACCTCCATTCAGTCTCACTGTCCCATGAACTAAGTAGAAGGCCAACACTTCAAATGAGACTCCTCATCACCGTTGCATAAATCATGTGTTACATCAGAACCTGACTCTAATCTAACCTCTGACCCTGACAACTGGTCCTATGATCACAGTTACTTTTATGTGTGAGTATCTATATGTTTATTAATAGAAAAATTTTGTGGCTGAAGTGATATCTCAGCACTTAAAAGTGTATGCTTTTTTTTTGCAGAGGACCCAAGTTTGGTTCCAAGCATCCAAACAGATCTTTACAACCACCAAATCCAGGGTTTATGATGCTTTGTCCAGACTTTGTGGGAATATACATGTGCACCCACATACATATAAACATATTTTTTAAAGTAAAATAAATCCTTAAAAATGACAATACTCCTATGAGATAGCTGTTATTTTTAATCTGTCTTGATCTTGGAAATAGTATATTTGATGCTTAATCTTGCTTGGAAACATGACAGAATTTTGAATCACTTAGGATGTACACTTCTGGGTGTTTTTATTAGGGAGTTTCCAGAAAGCTTTACCTAAAGTGGAAAAAAAAAACCGTAAATATGGAGATCACCATCCTGTTGGCTGATGTCTCACACTGACTCCAAACGGGAAATGAATTGAGCACCAGCATCTTCTTTCTCTGCTTCCTGATTATGGATGCAGTGTGACCAGCTGCCTCTTGATCCTGCTGTCATCCTTCCCACAGGCTTGTTCTCCTCTTAAACTCAGATCCAGACTAAATCTTTCTTTCTTTAGTTACCTCATCCAATGAGAAAAGTAACTAATATATGGTGCTGTCTAGACAAATTTTTGTGACAGAATCCAGATCCAATCTATGAGCCCAAACTATTAAGTAGTAACAGTTTCCTTTTCTATCTCATAAAGAATGGTCTGTTTTCAGTGTTTCTTAAATAACTATTTTGAAATAATATTCTTATGCAAACTGAACTCCAAATTCATAAATTTACCTCAAAATTAGCATTTTGACTTTTTACACATTTTCATGCATTTATGTGTATTAATTAAATTTTGTTGTAGATAATTTCACATTATGTGTACAATGCATACAGAGCAATTTTCACCTGGCTCTCTCCCATCTTCCTACTACCCCTGTGCAGCTCTCTTCTCTCCAAATATCTCTATCTCGTGTTCATGACTATTCATTTTGTTTTGTGACTCCTGGGTTTAACCTGGGCCATCTTTGTAACCATGGGTTTGAAGTGATCTCCTAGAGCCTGGAGGGCTCAGCACTGGCAATCCAGCTGGAAATTTATGATTCCTCTCCCCCAGAATCTATCAACAATCAAGAGTGCAGCAGTAATAGCCCCCATGAGTGCCTCTCACGTCCATGGCTGATTGCTGACAGGACACTTTTGTGTGGGGCTAATGCAGGTAAACGCAGTTATGAGTTAATCACAACGCCTGTGTCAAGTCTGCACTTTACAGCCCTTCGACATTAGTTTTTGTTAAAATATCCACTCTCTTCCAGATATGTATCACTCCATTCCAAATAAACTCTATGAAAACTGAAACCTTCCAGAGTGACTCATTGTCGAAATATAGGAAGTCTAGACTTTGCATTAAGTACACAGAGCAGTTTCCCATCTCATCTTTCTTTGCACACTCTGCCTTTTGCAACAGCGGGAATTAGACACTTTATGAATTTGCCTTGTATTTATGCTTCCTTCACTTGCTTGAAAGCACGATTTGTTTCGTCTAATAAGGCCCTGATTGCAGGTATCGGCACACACACTTTGAAACTGGGTTCCTTTTGGTAAAATGCAAGCTGTGTGAAATGCATGGAAAATGCAATTATACTCTAATTTACTTGATGCCAGTGGCTTTAATTAAAGCAGATCATATTTCAATGAAGGAAATTCATGCTCCTCTTTAACAAAGGAAGTTGGAAACACAGGAAGGAAATTGGCTATTTTTCTTTTGAATCCTAACTCGGAGCATAGCTACTCTCAAGCTGCTTATCAGAGAAAGTGCTAATACGCTGGTTTGCACCACAGAGCAGGAACTACTGGAAGTCCTATCACAGTAGTGTTCTGGCTGCAGGAGAGTTTAACCAGGCCAGATGCACGAGCCCAGTGATGCTTATATCCTTCTCTTAATTTACCTCCAGTTATTTAGTGGCATCCATCTCTCTTCACCCTTCTGTAGTGTGTTGTTCCTTCTTCTGGAGCCATCAGTAATGACTGGAGTGGCATGACGCAATGTGCCGTCATGTATCAGATCAAAAGCTTTAGGTAGCAAGTGATTGCTTAACACACAGCCAGAGGCCTGAATGGAGGCAGGGCCAGGCTTGACCATAACTCTGCCATTGAAGACCTTCAGTTTGTTAGGTTGAGCCTGAACTTGGCACTAAGATAGCTCTTGTAGTTCTTGTCTTCTCCTAGAGACTAGCAGTGTTCAGGAAGAGTATCTTTTACTTGTATCTATGGCAATCATTTCCCAGATTATCCCTGACACCTTTCATCCTTGAATTGGGTCACGTGCCTGAATCTATGACATTAAGAAGAAATAGAGAAAGATGTAGAAGGAGAGATGCATAGCTAACAAATTCTTCCAATGAAGAAGGTAGCTGTAGTAGGAGGATGAAGTAGGAGGATGTAGTAGGAGGATGCAGAATGGTACCTGAACAGGTCAGGACTTGTTTGCCCATCTCTGAGTGTCCTCTCAGCCCACCATGACTGTCAGCATGTTTATTTAAGAACACAGCTTTAAGGACAATGAACATGTAGATTACAATACTTGTTCTTGTTTCAGTGGAGATCTATTTATCAGCTGCATTCATTAGTGAAAAGACGAAGAGTTCATGTAAAGTTATTATATTTATTTCTATCTAGCCTTCCATACAATTGTGTGCTTTATAAATATTCCATGTGAAACAATTCAGAAGATCTTTAAAAAAAATTTGACTACAGGTCGTTTTTATGCTTTGAAGGGGGAAAGGGTGAGAGCCCTGTGATGGCAACTCTTAATGGCATCTCCATTGTGCCATGCAAGACAGTGAATTTAGGGAGCAACAATCTATGTTAAACAAGGCTAAAGTTTGGCAAGCACCAACTATGTTTTAATGAGTGATGAGGAAATTAAAAGCTTCTGGCACTCTATAGCACACTAGCCTTTGTTTTTGACTGAAGTGCCCATTAGGCACAAAAGGTACAGTCAATCAGGGTGCTGCCCATATAGTGGGTAATTGCTGTGGGGCCCTGAACTGCTGAAGGGGACCATTTTTAATTCTGCTCCCTTTCTTGAACAAAACCAGTTTGCCCACGCTTCTTCAACAGTCACTTTAATTTGTCCGCTGTTTCTTTTACAGCTAAATTGGCTGATTACAGCTAGTAGCCTTTTGTTTATTAAGAGTAGCAGCCTATTATATGTTTCTTTCCTAAGTATTCATAAATAAATGCCAAAATGGGTTCTATCAGTGTGTGAGGGTAATTCCAGTACCGTATTTCTGTTCTGAGTTTAGTACCTTCTGGAGACTGACACATGGGTGTTGCTGGCATCCCCTGGGCAACTCCTAACCCTTTGGACTAGGAAAGAGCTAAACCAATAGAAAGCAAAGGAACCTAAGCACTCATTGCGTCACACATTCTCTATTTACAGATGATAAATGAGACAAATATTTTGTTCCAAGTGTAAATGTTATATGGAGATTTGGTAAATTCCTTTAAATCAGGTTTTCTTTGCTCTTTTTGCTTGGCACAGGCTCTACAGTGATGGTACTCACCTAATAAGTATTTGATTTAGGTTTTTGTTTGTTTGTTTTGGTTTTGGTAAATGAACTATTTGAGGATTTGGGAATTTTATTTTTATTCACTTTTAAATTGATGTGCAATGGCTTGACAGTCGCAATGCTTTTGCCTCTTGGTGACGAGTAGAGCAAAGCAGCTCCCCACCAATGATCCTATGTTTCTTACTGA
Source organism: Alexandromys fortis (assembly GCF_014885135.2). Taxonomy (NCBI): domain Eukaryota; kingdom Metazoa; phylum Chordata; class Mammalia; order Rodentia; family Cricetidae; genus Alexandromys; species Alexandromys fortis. The sequence goes on along the minus strand of NW_026068011.1, from coordinate 3,886,444 downwards.
CAGATATCTAAGTTCAACTATTGCATTTGTTTGTAATTGATTAGTGAAATGGTTTGTTCAGAAAGGAACTGCTGACATTTGGCTTAATTGCCTTGGACCAGTTATATCCCAGGTGCCCAAGTGATGGGCATCTTGGATAAAACTAATAAAAAAGTTGAGTATGCATTTGGAGTCAAATGCCAGGTTTGGAGTTTTTTTTCCACTTGGTTCAACTTGGCTAATGAAGGCATTTACTCTCTAGAGTATCTAAAGTCCTGAAAGATATGGCTTGAATTTATAGAAAATGGTGAGGAAAATTACTTCACATTGCTTACTTGCTTTAAAAGTCATACCTTACTTGAAAAGGTACCCTAAGGATCTGCTCATCTCTTCAGTTAAAGTAACAGGTTCTTAATAGAATAGAAGCACACGAGTCAAAAGACTTTTGAACTAGGTGGGTCATGGTGGGCAGCAAGGTGGTATCTGCCAACAGGGCTATTCAGGTAATGAAGCTACTTGTTCCATTATTTAAGATTCTTTTATATTTATTGATTTATTAAAGATTTCTGTCTCTTCCCCACCGCCGCCTCCCATTTCCCTCCCCCTCCCCCAACCAAGTCCCCCTCCCTCATCAGCTCAAAGAGCCATCTGGGTTCCCTGCCCTGTGGGAAGTCCAAGGACCATCTACCTCCATCCAGGTCTAGTAAGGTGAGCATCCAAACTGCCTAGGCTCCCACAAAGCCAGTACGTGCAGTAGGATCAAAAACCCATTGCCATTGTTCTTGTGTTCTCAGTAGTCCTCATTGTCCGCTATGTTCAGCAAGACCGGTTTTATCCCAGGCTTTTTCAGACCCAGGTCAGCTGGCCTTGGTGAGTTCCCGATAGAACATCCCCATTGTCTCAGTGTATGGGTGCACCCCTCGCGGTCCTGAGTTCCTTGCTCGTGGTCTCTCTCCTTCTTGTCCTGATTTAGACCTTGAGATTTCAGTCCGGTGCTCCAATGTGTGTCTCTGTCTCTGTCTCCTTTCATCGCCTGATGAAGGTTAATATTCAGGAGGATGCCTATATGTTTTTCTTTGGATTCTCCTTCTTATTTAGCTTCTCTAAAATCACAAGTTATAGGCTCAATGTCCTTTGTTTATGGCTAGAAACCAAATATGAGTGAGTACATCCCATGTTCCTCTTTTTGGGTCTGGCTTACCTCACTCAGAATAGTGTTTTCTATTTCTTGACATAAGGAATTATCTTAAATATGGTACCTCAGAAGCTTTGAGAAGAGCAAGGCTACCAACTCTTGCTTCTCTAATTTTTCACCCTTCTAAAGGTAGTAAATGGGACTTGTTAAAACAATAGGGTCCACCAGACACCTCAGCAATAATGAAAGCTTTCATTACGTCAAAAATACACACAAAACATGTGTCTCAGAAAGAAATTAATTTATCCAGTGTGGGGATCCCAAATATCACTGTGGCTGCTGCTTGTCATCAGTTAGTGTATTAAAGAACAGTAAGAAAACATGCAATAAACATCTCATGCTGAAGGCAAAGACATCAATACCACTAGAGTCTATTTATCATGGTCTTGGGGGACTTGGAAAGCTAAACTCTGGGGATTTTAACTTTCCATACGTGTTTCCTTTTCAACCACCAAACTTTATTCATCTAAGACTACCTTTAGGGAGGATGAATGGTCTGATTTTAGTGTGAAAATTTTATATTAGAACACATCAACCTGTAGACAAATGCCAAATACATCCATTATATGTTCTTAGTCCTCTGAGAAACAAAAGAGCTTGGTTGATGTCCTAGAGACAGATAAATGTTAGATAAGTCATGGGACAGAAAAACAATCGGCACACAAAATAACAGGGCTCTGGGTAATGAGGTAGGTGGTGTCATAGAGAAAGTGCTAGAATAGGATCCCTAGCTCTGAGTTTGTTCGGTTTAAGCACGAACTCTGGGCCTTCCACAAACGACTTCGTGCCCAGTGTGAGTTGTAAGAATTTCCCAGGGTAGAACACACCCAAACAGGTCCAGTTTCCCTTCTCATGAGGACTCTGTTGACAAAGAGGGATGGAGCTGAGAGTCTACATCACCTTCTTCTTTCTGCATCAAGGTTTCTTAGTGAGCTCCACTCTCAAGGAAGTTTAAGAATCTCTGACTTAATCAACACCATCATCTACCTGTATTTCTGGCCCTTAAAAAAATCACAGACTTGAAATAAGCAATCACAGTGTTCTTAGGGGATTTCTGTCTTACATGTCAGTTTTTTGAATTTGTTTTACATTGTAATGGCCCAAGAATTACAGAGGGCTGCAGATATAATTTGTACTCAAGGAATGTCTGTCTGTTGAGTGAGGTAATCATAGACAGCTATAAGCAGGTATGTTTGTACAACAGACAGATCCTTAGATAGCCATACAAAAATATGTGTGTCCATGCATGTTTGTATATGTACATGTGTCTGCATATATCTAAGTCTCTCCAATTGAGTGGCATACAGAGGCACTACTTAGCGAAGAATCACACACTGAAAATGATTAACAGAGGCAAGCACTGAATTTGTCTTCATTCTCTGTTATGTGAGTTACCTTTTCTGAACTTGATACAAGCTTGGGGCACTGGTGAAGAAGGAACTTTGATTGAATAATGCCCTCCATCAGACTGCTCCATAGGCAAGTCTGTGTGGCATTTTCTTAACCAATGGTTGATTTGGAAGGACCTAGCCCATTGTGGATTGTACCAGCCCAGGAAAGACGGTCCTGAGTTATCTAAGAAAACAGGCTTAACAGGCCAGTAAGCTTCATTCCTCCATGGCCTCTGATTCACTTTCTGCCTCCAAATTTCAGCTTGAGTTTCTGCTTTGAGGCTGATCAGTGATGGACTGTGGTTACGACTTGTTCACTTTTCCTTCCCAAGTTGCTTTTGGTTGTGATATTTGTCACAGTAATAGAAAGCAACTTATGACAACTGTACAAATTCTAGAGCAATGGCTCTCAACCTGTGGGTTGTAACCCAGTAGGGGTCAAATATTAGATATCCTGCATATCAGACACTTACATCATGATTCATAACAGTAGCAAAATTACAGTTATGAAGTAGAAATGAAAGAATTTTATCATTGGGTGGTCACTACAACATGAGAGATTATTAATGGGCCACAGCATTAGGAAGGTTGAGAACCACTGTTGTAGAGTCACTTATCAGTCTCTGCCCCTTTCCTTCATGCAAGAAAGCCAAAATTGTTCATTGCCCATGAGAAGAAATCCTAGTGATCTTCCAGTAGAATCTTCTCTGAATGTGATATGATGTGTGTCAGATGATCATTTTTCTTGAGGATAAGCTCTGTACACCTATCCAGTTGTCAATCTTCAGATCCGAAAAGAACAGGGGGAGCTGAGTCCCTAACAGCTCCCCCTTCTGCTCTTTCTCTGACTTTCATTTCATATCACCTCAGTAGGGCAGAGCCTGCTGTTCAGGTCTGTGCTATGAGCAGGTCATGCTCTGTTTTCTTCCTGCTTTTCAGAGATTATGGAGGAACTAGTTTGTCCCAATAGGCTTCCTGATGGGAGAGAGTGCTGAGCAAAATGGAGAGGGATATATAACAAGTTCCAAATGTTTATAATGAACCACAGAAGTAACATAAAACCGGGGATTTATATCTTGAACTTAACCTTGAAGAAAAGGGGAGCATATGACCTGTCAGAGGTGTAGAAAGAACTCCAAAAAGGAGAATTTTGAAGAAGGCATGATGATATTAAGAAGAGATGGTGTTCAATATGAGTTTCTGAAAACTTATCTGAGCAGAATGTACTGAGCTAGTACCTCTGAATGTCTGAAGAATGCCTCTGGGCAATGGCTACTCTAGTCCAACTCTCTAATTTCTTGTTCAGTACACACTGGCCTTGCCCTGGTTCCCTTCCTATTTTTATGACAAAAAAAAAATACTCAAAATAGGCCTTAAAAGAAGCTTTGAAGCCAGGCAGTAAAATCACCACTCGGAGAAGGCAAATTTGGACTTTCCAGGGTTGTTATTGCATTAGACATTTCACAGGACCAACAAAAAGAGGGGACTTATGATGGTAGTCTAATCATCACAGGGGGAATCTACAGGGTACCAGATTTTAATAGGCCACTCAACTGAATTGAAGACTCGAAGCAGACATAGGAGGCACCTAGGTTGGCCACAATCATTTATATTTGATCCCTGACCAAACACCCAGACCAAACCCAACAATGACTCTCTTTTCTTTGTGCTCTGAGATAAATGGTTTCAGGACAGGCTGAACGGGCAAGCAAGCAGTCTTGGTGTTTCTCAAAATCTTCTCCATCATTTTATATTCCAACTTAGAACAACATGACAAGTCCTTGCCCTTAATAGAAAGTATGTCACCAAGAAAAGTCTTGGTGATTTATCACTTTCCTGAGCTTTATGTCCCCAGTTGATGTTTGGCTCCTACATCAACATTACTGTAATTGTGTAGATTATGCAGTCATACGTTCCCATGGACTGGACTTGGTGCTTATATGGTAGCACCTTGCCTCTTTTCATTCTTGTCATGATCAAAATTTATTTTCGCCTTCAGGTTACCAGAAAATAAATTGACTATCATAGACAGTAAGAAAATTTTCAAAATGCATGAATCAAGAATGAGGGCGTCTGGGGTACACACTAATGTATGACCTGCTTTAGTTTATAATATGTTATTCACATTAAAATATCCACTTTTTCTTAAATATCACATGCTTTCCCACACAAATATGAAGGGTGAATTTGCGTGGTGACATTTTTGTCTGCTTCCTGACCTAAAGTTTTTCTTAATAATATTTATTGTCATGTGATGCATGCATGATAGTGTGGGCTTGCCTGTGCCATAGCTGGTGTGTGGAGTTCAGAGGACAATGCTGTGGGTTGGTTCTCTTCTTCTGCCTTACTGAAACACCATCCTTCCCATTATGGCTACCAATACTGCAAACACCACTGTGGCTGGCCCTGGAGATCCATGTGATTCTCTTACTTCCATTCCACTCACTGTAGGAGTGCTAGCATTATAGTTATAACCTACTACACCTAGATTTTTATATAGGTTCTATGGATCAGATACCAGTCATCAACTTTGTGTAGCAAACACTTTCACCTGCTGAGCCATTTCACAGAGTTCTTAAGGAGAGAATTTTGTTGCAATGAAGTGGCCTAGTCTAGTTGTGACATTGGAAAGCAACTTCTAAGCTCACAAACCTACTAGGTATCACTATGACACTGACTAAAAAAAAAAGTCTTACATTTTTTTTACTGAATAAATTTGTAATTTTCATTCTTTCCTCAATGAACCTGCCAAACTTTGGACATCAGAAATATAGAGTTAGCAACATGTCAAGGTCATCGGTAGCTTTGTGGGGGGAACTGGGCAGGAGAATGAACACACTTGAAAAGCAACTGGAAGTGCCAATCAATTCGCAGTGGCCAAGGCAGAGGTGAAAATTAGCATGGCCTATTCACAGGACAATCAGCACTGATTTGCAAGCTGGGAGTAGAATACCAGTGCCATTTCACACATTTCACAAAATGCTCTTGGAAAGAGCATCAGTGAGCCAGTCTGGATGAGAACCAAATCTAGAATTTGTTTGAAAGGATTCAAGAGCTGAAAATCTGGGACATCAACATTTTAGAATTTTAGATCTTATGTCATTTGGCCCAAATGACATTTTCCAGTAGAAGAGGCTGAAGGGTCAAGAGTGACGTGCATTACTGAGTGTCCTCGAGGTTGACAGGTCTGAGCTAAGTCTCAGGCTCCAGGGTTCAGAGCTCTTTTTATAATAGTTGTACCACAGTACCTGCTCAAATGGACATAAGCAGCATCAGTGTCCTCCCTCCTCTGGGTCCACAAAGAAGACTGTGATGAGAACTCTCTCTAATGTCAAGTTTTAAACAAGTAATAGAGAGCTGGTGGATCAATTTCTTCACAACTTTCCCCAGCCAAGGAGGATATTAGTAAGTTGTAGATTTTTCTCTGAGTCAGGGGATGTGTATTTCTTACATATCCATTACTATGACACATTTCCTTAACCAAAAAATTTAGAGAAGAAAGGGTGTGTTTTGCTAACAGTTTCAGGAGGAATACAGTCTGTCATGGCAATGAAGACATGGCAGCTGGGGTATGGGGCCACTTCAGTAAGGAATCAGAATGACCATATTTGCTGTGTACATGGGAAATTAAAAAAAATAACAGGATGTGAAACAAAGTGCTACAATCTCAAATTCGAATACCAGTGACCCACTTCCTCTAGCAAGACTCCACATCCTAAAGATTCTTGTTTAACTGAGCTTTGGCTATCAATTTACATAGTCTAGAGTCACCGGAGGGAGTCTCAACCAAAAAAGTTCCCAGATCAGATTAGCCTGTAGTTATGTCTATGTGCGATTTTCTTGATTGACATTAATGTGGGAGGTCCCAGAGCTTTGTAGAACTCCCATACCTTTACTCGTGGACTTAGGCTATTAAAAATATCCTGTGAGCATGATCAGCAATGATCGAGAGATCAATCCAGCAAGCAGCATTCCTCCATGGTTTCTGCTTAAAGCTCTTTAACTGGACTCCTGTCTTGACTTCCCTCACTAATGGATTGTAGCCTGGAATAAATCCTTTCCCCTAAAGTTGCTTTTGTTCAGATTATTTTGTCACAGCAGCAGATGGGAGACTATAGCCGTTCTATAGCATTCTCAGACATCCCTGCAACTGAAGGCCTAGTGTTTGCATATGTGAACCTATTGTCCAAACCCTAAGAGGTGGAACATCTGGTACGCAAGTGGATTGAGTAGATGTCTCTCTCTGTGTGCCACAGTTTTTCCACCATGTCCAGGTGGTGATCTAATCCTTCTCATCAGGAGACTCAGTTCAATCAACTGAAGTTGGCATGTGAGATAAATCCCATTTGCCATTTCTATTCGTGCTTGCTGCGGAAATTGGAGATACCTTGCTTTCTTGAGATTTCTTGAGACCAGTTCTTAACATGATGTGGCACTGTCTGAGATCTGCAGCCTGCCCCCAGGGAAATCTCTCTACATGTTAAAATAATATCCGTATAGGCTCAGAATACCCTACGTGATTGAAAGGCAATACAGGGACAAACATGGCACACCTACAAATGGAATTCTGAAAGCATCTATCTCACCTTTTAAATTTTTGTTTATCTTTTATTTTAACTGTGAGTGAGAGAGCACATGTGTTTGAATGCATACATGTCTTCACCTGTATGCATATGTATGTGAAAACCAGAGGTTGACATCAGATGTATTTGTCCATTGTTTCTCCACCTCACATTTTGAAAAATGTTCTCACAATAACTTAGGGCTCAAATTTGGCCAGAGTAGCTAGCTACTGAGTTCCATTTCTCTTTCTGTCTTCATCTCACCAGCTCTGAGAATTCAGGCCCATACACTGTGTTCATTTTTTTTAATGGACCCTGGGGAGCGGAATATGAGTCTTCTTGCTTGAGTATCATGTACCTTACTGGCCGAGCAATGTCCCCAGGTTCTGAGTTGCTTTTGTAAAGATTGAGATCAACAAAGATTGGAAAGTGTTCTGTCACTTAACTACTCTCAGCAAATTGCCTGTACCTGTCTGTCCCTGTTGCTTTCCTCTTGCTGTGATAATATGCCATGCCAAAAAAAAGAAAAAAAAAAACTTATAGGGCAGTTTTCTTTTGGCTTATGATACCAGAGAAATAAGTCCACTCCCATGTCATGTGGTTGCAGAAGCAGACAGGCATTGTCCTAGAATGAAGAAGTTGAGAGTTCATATCCTTAACAACAAATACACCATGAGACACCAAGGTATTAGTCACCAAAAGGCATTATGGTTGGGTGTGAAATGCTCTTGACAAGGGAAGAGTCAGCTAGGCTGTGAAAATGGAAGCCTAGGGTTCTAATGACAGAAAGGGATTTGGTATCAATTGCCCTAAATGTGTGTCCATTCATATGAGTGACCAGTGTTAGAGGACTCCTAGTTTTCTATGAGGAAAGTGCTAGGAGCATGCTCAACCAGAGATGTAAACACAAATTCAGATGGCCTCTGAGAACTCAGCAAAGCCTCTGCTCTCTAAGGCCCCCACGTCCCAAAGAATAAAATTAACCCCATCTACCCCATTCCCATACAGGAATATTTTGAAAGCAGTTTAAATTTAAATTAAGAGATAGAGCAATAATGGGGCCAAATTGAAAGCTCAATGTGTGGCTTGTTCATCTCTTAGCCAACTGTGAACAGCAGAAATGTTGCAGTGAATGGTGCCAATAAAGCCCACAGATAGCAGAAGTCCAAGTAACAAGACTGATGTGATAAGCACAAAGAGATTACTTTTCATTGGGGTTTTTTCTTCTATAAACTCAAGCATTTCCAAGGCTATGCGGTTTTGATATTTTATCTGTTCTACCTATATGGCTCTAGAAGAAATACCTTTAACTGCTGATTCATGTGGGCACAGAAACCAGCCCTGAGAGTCTTCACAAGGTCATGTCCATGGATGAAGGAAGAATTCCCAAAGGCCATTTACTTACTTCCTTAATATTGTGCATTTTTTCCCCTGAGTTGCCTGCATAGGAAACAGGTGCACCAGTTCTTCCTCAATGTAACCTATAGATGGAGATGTTTAAAACAGAATTAGCCTTCTGGGGTACGATGACTATTATTACCTTTTTGTAAGGTCAATTACTGTGTAAAACTTGAAAGCTGTACTAACATAGCACTTCAGTATTACAAAAACCCTAGAACAAAACTACTGTGAAAAATTCCCATTTTTAGATGGCATCCCACAATATAGATAAGTCGCTCAGAGTCACACAGAGGGATGTCACAGAAGTTTCATTGATTGTTTCTTCACTGCTTCACCTGGTGCTCAGCTCTGAAGGGTCTACAGAAACTTGGGCACTAGGCTAGGTACTTGGGACTTTTGTCATGTCAGTATAAGGTGGACCACTGCTCCTGTGAAACTCATTCTGGAAGCAGAATCAAGCTCTGAATTAAATTCTGTGACATAGTCCAGAGTCTGTCCTACACAGAACAGCAAGATAACATGATGTTGAGTCTTAACGAATGAAGGGGATATCAATGCCATCAAAGGGACCAGAGAGAGTGGCTTAGACTGAAAAAAAAAAGAAAAGAAAAAAAATTTGCTGAATAATGTGGTTCTGGGGAGCGAGAGAGAGAAAAAGAAAAAGCGGGGGAATAGGAATGGAGAGAGAGGGAGAGAGGGAAAGAGGGAGGGAGGGAGAGAGAGAGAGAGGNGGGAGGGAGAGAGAGAGAGAGAGAGAGAGAGAGAGAGAGAGAGAGAATGATTATAACTTGTTCATTTTTTTTCAGAGTTTTTAGGCTCTGTAATCTATTTAATCTCTGTTGTTCTGCTGTTTCAAGACCAGATCCGGTGCCCCGGAACCTATACATATTGACATCTACTTATAGGCATTATACAGTGTGTGTGGATCAGTTTCAAGTCAGAGTACAATTAGCATACAGAATTAACTCTCGGAAGTTTCTGAAGATCGCCCCTTTGTATGTGTTAGAAGGTCCCGTGATAGAGCAACTTCTAGCAGGTTTGTTCTGTTTTGTTTTTTCTTGAATAGGAGAAGCAGAGAAAGAGATTCCCCTGGGTGTATGTATCCTACTCTTACTCGAATACACACTCTTCTTATGTTTACTGTGGGAAAAATAGTTGAAGATTACTGAAATAAAGATAAATATATGGTAACAAAAGACATGTCTGGTGAAGCAGAAGCCAATTAAAGGGGAGGTTGTATAGCTGGTCTAGGGTTTTGGTTGTCTCTGAATGAGGGAAAGTGGTGTAGTGAGAACAGAGAAAACTTTAAACAAGTGTGATCATCTTACAAAAGCCACATGAGGTAGGTTCCAGGACCCCCACAGATGCTCAATCTCTTTATTTTTTACAATGTGGATTGTATACACTGTCATGAATTTTGTGTCTCAGAATGTTTTGGTACAACACATCTTCTTAGTAATTAAACATACTTAAGTCTCCACCTATCTTCCTAAGAGGCATCTTGTGCTGCTCATTAAATATATATGGAAATGGGGATAATGGGTAACAGTAGTTGCTGTGGAATCAATAGGTTGACCTGAGTTCAAATTATTAGCATTTGTGTAAAATGCCAGGCATGGCAATCATACCTGTGACTCCTATGTTGGGAGACAGAGACAAGCAGGTCCTGGGAGCTTGCTAACCCATCAGCTTGTCTAACATATCAAGATACATGTTCATAAAGAGATCCTATCACAAAAAATAAGGTGGAGAGTGATAAAGGAAGACTTCTTGCACTTTGTTGGCCTGTGCATGAACACACTGTCACACACACCTCCCCACATACCACACATACACACACACACACACACACACACACACACACCACATAGACACACCACCTACATTCAGACACACGCACATCTACCCACATATATATACACACCACACATAGAGACACACCATCTATATACAGATGCACACACGCATACCTACACACACAGACAAACACATGCCATACACACACACACACACACACACACACACACACACACAAACACAGTTTTTGTGCCCTTCAATGTTTGGTTTAGCTGATGCATCTGTGGTTGCAGTGTTTGTAGAAAGAGAAAGAAAACATTTGCTGTTAGCTGGGACAGCTTGGAAGAGGTGGCAGGCACAGCAGCATTGAAGGCTTCCCTTCAAGCACATATTGGTATCCCTTCTGAGAACACAGGCTTGTTTCTGCATGAAGGTAGAGTGGGGTTCTTACTGACAGGCCATGAAAAGGTGACAGAAGCAAGATTTGCACCATCCATGTTTTTGGCCTCCTTCAGTCGATCCCTGGTAAGGGCAGAAATTATAAACTGATGGAGATCAAAGTCTGGATGGCATATGCCTCCATGGTTGACAGTAGTCCATTCTCTTATGTGCTACTACAGTAACATGAATGAAGTCTTTAAATCTTGTTCCAGAAGCAGACAGGTCTTACTTTGTAGCTGTGATAACTAATTTCGATTGTTGACTTAACACAATACAGAATCACCAGAGGCACTGGTTAGATCCAGTTGGCCTGCTGGAATGCCTGCGAGGGATTTTCTTGATTGGGTTAGTTGAGATGAGAAGACCCACCAGAGAGGCTATTCTCTGGGCAGGGGATCCTGGACTGTATAGGAATGAAAAAAGAAAGCAGAACCCCTCCAACCATGCTCTGATTCATTCTCTTTGTCTCGACTGGGATGTGACATAGCTATCTGCTTGAATGCTGCCTTGACTCTCTCACAATGGTAAGTGGAAACCTGGAACTGGGGTCCAAATAAACATTTGTCCATTAAGTTGCTTTTGTCAGGGGACATTATCACAACTACATGAAGGAGAGTAGCAAAGCAAGCCAAGCTTCCCAATAGTTCACTAGAATGTGAAGAAGGTGAGGGTCAAGGTTAGAATTCCTATAAGTAGCAGCTTTGGCAAAAGTAAATATAAAATCAATGGAATGTTGATAACAGTAAAAAACAAATGAAGATTACATACCATTATACCATTTATTTTATATACGTGTGTCTGATTTTTTTTTCAGAAAATGTTAAAAAAATAGAAAACTGAGCAATTTTGTACAACAGTGTATTACCAATTAGTAATATGATGATAATTTTAAAAAATGTAAAATTACAGCTCTCACACAGATATAAACACATATTGTATTTCCCACCCCCTAAAAATCCCTATTGGGAAATAATTTCTTGGTAGATTTAGTCACATGAATATGAGGAGGTCATAAGATGGCCCAGAGACCAGTACAGCTGGCTTCATAGAAACAGGGAACTTTGGAAATGGGTATATATACAGTTTCACGGAGCCACAGAAAGACAGCCTTGTGGTGCTGGAAGCAAAGACTAAAGTCACACTACACCTAAATGCTAGAACTGGGAGGCCCAAGGCCTGGTGCCCTAAGAGGTTATCAGGGAGTAAAATCTGTTTCCTGGTTTCAGTAAAAACACAAATCTCTATTGCTACAGTCTCCCATCTATGGTGATGTTTTTAAAGTGCCCTCTTGATGGCTAATACACGTGTTAAAGATTCCACATAACTAATTAAAATGAGGAGACTTGTGAGGTGTTAGAACTGACTCAACTCCAATGTCCAAGGTATCAGATTTATATTGATCAAAGGCGGCTGGATGTATTAATGAAAAACTGAATTATTCCTCAGCAGAGCTAGAAAGTTGGCTGGAAAGAGAAGAGTTTTTAAGTGCACAGACAAAAGGCATTTTGCCTTGCTCTCATTTCACCCACAAGTGACAATTGTAAAAGAGATCCTGTTTCATTGGTGCCAGATTACCTGAAGGATGTCTTCTAGCCCTCTAGACCACAAGCAATTTTCTGCTGAGTCACAAAATTCCTCTGCGATGACCAAACCAAATCATTTTAAGATTCTGTATACAAAGGTCCCTCAAAGAGGGAATGTAGTAAATTACTCAATAGTTTCAAGGCATGTTAGACTTAATAAATGTAACATTTTACTAAGCTTCTCAGTTGTGTGACCCATTCTAATTGTGGGGAAGATGGGAATGATACAAATAATGTCTACCCATTGGGTTGTAGTAAGGGTTAAATGAAAGAATGCATGCAAAGGACTTGACAATGACTAGCTGAAATTATTCTGAATATAACTGCTGATGTTGCATTATTACTTTAGAGAATATGGAGAGAGCTTACTGAAAGAATCTGCAGGGGTTTACATCAAGTGTTATCTTGATCTCATAATCATATTACGGCTTCTAGCAAAAGTTTGTTTTAAGATGAATAAAATGGGGAGTTTGCAGGTTGATTCCAACTATGTCTACTGAGGCAGGACACTTGAGGGAGGAGAGGGCAAATAAAAGAGAGAGATGGGGCTTGGGGGGAGGAGGCAAGGATGAGAGACAGAACCAAGGCTGAGGGATGGATACTCTAGGCAGTCATACCACACATTACCTCTCTTGAAGTTTGTTTGCTGGGTGTAATGACTGCCATGATAGATGGGTCTCCATTAATGACCCAGCTTTTAAATTTTTCTAAGGGTTCTGCAGAAAGTACTTCAATCAACTTCAACTCCATCCATTCCACCCTGTGACCTCACTTTGGAGGGCAGGCAGAGGAGGAAAGAGGTATCATTCAGATGCCCAGAAAAAAAATGCAAGAGAGGCTCACTTGTAATTAAATGTCTGAACCATCCAATTTAGGAGGCCAGCCCGCTCTCTTCATTATCTCCTTCAAAAGATCACTTCTGCTCAAAATAAGCAGCACTGGTTTGTCTCCGCAGTTGTGCTTTGAAGCCATGTGTGTGTGTCACTTTCTCTCGCCTCAAATTGTTCCTCAGACTTCCTCCCTGAAGGAGTTTGCAGACACTGTACAAAGAAATTAATTAAGTTGATTTTTCCATTTGCACAGTTTTTAATGAATAAATGATGTTCCTATTTGTTTATCTGCTTTCTAATTATAACACCAATTCAGCACATCTTGGTTTCTTGCATTCCGACAATGTTATTGTGATGGTGTTATTGCTGTCTTCACAGTGCAGGTAATATTTTTTTTAGATAGACGCCAGGTGCAGTATTCCATATTTATTAAAGTGATCTGCATATTTTTCTCTTTCTCTGAACCACATATCTGTACAAGTGTAGATAGTTAAATATAGTGCAGCGCTTCAAAGAAACTGGAAATGTTTCACAGACAGCTTGGGGATTTGTGGTTTACATTGGGGATCAAGCTTGGAAGATCCAGTTAATGGCCTTTGGAGAGGACTCAGGGCCACCAAAACCACTCCTTACTAATCCAAATGGCCAAAATGTCACACGTTCCATGAAGGAAGGGAAACAAATAGAATTTTGGCAAGTGCATAGATGTCAGAAACTCAAAGGCCAGTGGGAGTTGAGCACCTGGAAGCCATGCAGAGACAGAATAATAATGACCTGACAGGAGACAGAGTCGTTTTTCCTCTGTCTTAGTTTTGCTTTTGCAGTGGAAAATCCCAGTTACAGGTGTTTGTCACAGACCAAGTTCAGAGGTCTGCAGATGTACCCCTCTCTGACTGGCAAGTGAAAAGAGCAGGTAGACGTCACTCCCCATGCTCGCTAGGTACAGGGGTTTTCCCCTGTACACTTGAGCCAAAGGAGAGTTGTCAACGCTAACCCCAGATTGACCTTTAAGAGCCATCTGCTTTAACAGCTTGTTATTGGCTTTCTATGGCATGCCACGCACAAGCTGGGTGCTGGGAAGACACTCTTACCCTCCTGGGACTTTGCAGCCTAGACTCAGAAAGATTCATTTGACTCATGCCCGAGAAATAATATGAATTCCTGGAAGATGTCTTCTCTCCAGTCAAATACTGTGAGCATGTCTCATTGTCTTGAAAACAGATTCCATTATTTTAATGTCCTTTCTGTGAGGCCAAAGAAGGGAAGAAGGTGATACAGAAATTTTTCACTGTCCATCTGCATTTTTAGGTCACGTGATGGGGTAAAAGGCAACATGACATATACAAAAGCGGGCTTCGAGAGACAGCAATTCAGATTATGAATCAAGCCCTTTCTTACCTTGTTGCAGGTTATTAGACAGGCCTTTCATACTCCTCCCACTCTGCATCCTGAATGTGAAATGAAGCATCCCTTATCTTTTCACAGATAAGAGATGGGAGACCAGCCAGGAAGTCCCTAAGGAGAGTCTGGTACTATATAAATAGAAGTTCTTGGTACACAGATCTAGAATGGAACTTGCATATTTGTTCAGGATCCTGGGAACATTTTCCAAACTAAGACAGGCTCCTAATCCCACTTGTAGTGACTAAGCCCTCATGACCAATCAACTGCTGAAGGCCATACCTCTTTAAACTATTGGTCTAAGTAGTATGGTTTTTGTGAATTATAGAAAGAGAAAATGTTCAAACCTCAGGAAGACTTTTCCTAAAGAAAAATTCTGTGACTCATTCTTTACCCATGTCATCTATGACCACAGATAAATTGGTTGGCTTTCTCCCAAGAATATTCAATGTTACCTCCTGTGAGATCTGCCTTCTCTCTAGCCCAATCCTAGGCTTTGTTGTGGCTTTCCCTAGTGCCTGAATGATTATTTATTGTAACAAAATTTCTGATGTTAACTTCTGATCCTAGGTCTTTTTCTTCCTAGAGATTTAGCTACTATGGGCCTTTCTAAAGACATTTGTTATTTCAAATTCCATTCTTTAGTAACCTGTTGAATAACCTTCCTTTCTGGCCTCTTAAAGAAGGTGTGAATGATGACCACTATACTCTTTCATTTTATTTTTCCTCACAATGTAGATTAAATTGTCATGGGCTACACATCACATTTATTAATTAAGCCACTATTTAAGTGTCACTAATGTGTAATCTAATTGGCTTTCTTGTTTATTCTCACCCTCTTTATTGTACATAAGTCTACTAGGCATATGTTTATCTCTTAGGGATGATGACACACAACTTCCTATGCACATTGGTAACTTCACATATTTACTGCCTTATGCCACAGTTACTGTCTCTTTGTTTTCTATCCTGAAGGACCATTGGAGATGTGCTTCAAGCACAATAAATATGAAGACCTAATGCCCAGGAATTAAGCCAGATGCTAGAGTTTCAGAGAAATAAGAGAAGTGTGTGGAGTGGAAACATTATTGATGCTGGATTTCTTCTCTCTATCCACTGAAGGCTTCTTTGAAACAAAGGTTGTGCACCTTATGGATATGATCCCATTTACAACCAATAATAGGCCTGACAGACACCATATATGAGGGTTAAGAGAACAGACTTTGGGAGCACATCCCTGGACTGTCAGTATCCAGAGGCTGAGATGCAAAGACTGAAAGTTTGAGGAAAAAGTCTAAGAAGTGGTTAAAAGCAAAATAAGAGAAAATACAGCAGTATGTATGTGATTCCCAGGTTCTTCTAAAACATGTAGAAAGAAATCATGGTGTCTGTAGCTAGACCATGTCAGTAACTATGGTCCCATCATAAGACTCTCTACAGAGTACTAACCTTCCTAATTTTTATTTTTCCATTCTTAAGACAAGGAGTAAAAGGGAAAAATAACAACATTATGTGTTTACTGTTTTTTGAATAGCATTAAACACAGAACTTGTCACTGAGATTCTTAGCTCATACCATCATGAGAAATCATATAGCCTAGAAGAAAGTGGAGTATTTAAAGTTCTAATGGAAAATTTATTATTATGCATCTACCATATTTTGCCTCTCCCCTTGCTGTATTACCCCAGTGGCCATCCAGCATCTAGAATCTTGATTTCTATGTCGGGTATCTGGGGATATTCTCACCAAAGGCTTACTTCCCAGGAGGACCAAGAAGATGGATGTTTATGTTTCTAACGTTGCTCTCAGCAACCTGGTGAAAATTACAAGTGAAAAGTTTTGCTCTCATGATTAGTAATTGATCTTATAACCACTCATCAGTTGGAATGTGACTGATTTACAGACCGGAGGAAGATTTATCACTTGCCTTCCCAAACCTCTGCATGTACTTTTCATGAAATGCAATTATCTCCCAGCAAATGCACACATCTCACGTCCACCACCTCTTACCCTATGAAATCATTAAACCTCTTTGCAGAAAGGAGCTACTGGATGGAAAATAGCTCTAGGCTGATCCTGAGTTTAATCACTCCGTGCTGCTTCTAGGAGAGTTGGAGGATGCTCTTGTACCTCTACATTCTGCAATTCTCTTTGGTTTATCTTTGGCCCATGGCCCTTTGTTACTGTTTTAGGAGGCAGACCATGCATTGTATATAGCTATGGGCCTCTTTAAATGGCTTTACAGAAAGGAGCTTGTTCATGAAAGGTGGCCATATTTGAGAAGACAGATACAGTCACTCAAGCTCTCTGCCCCTATTGCTCCCTTCTGGAAATCATCACAATGAGAGCTACAATCTATAGCCTTTGTCTCCCAGAGAACACAATTTGACATAAACACAATTTTCTTGAAGAGATGGTTGGAATTTCTCCAATTAGTTAGATAGTGGCATAGTAACCATGGAGTGAAGTCAGATTCAGGCAAGTTGATGGGGAGAGGAGAAAAGCTAGGTAAGATTAACTGATCAGTGGTCAAGGCTTGGGGCCCATTGTAAGCAAGGCTAGAAGAGCTAACTGGAAAGAAAACTTGCTCAGGATAACTATACCTTTTTTTATGTTCTGCTTGGGCCAGCCTAGAAGTTCTAGCTAGGAAAAGAAATCAAATGAGTTACCTTACGCTAAAACAAGTAATATAAAATATCTTGAAGTTAAGCTTCTATGAGCTAAATTCTACCAGCAAAAGAATATTTGAGATTGTCTTAGAAGTTCTACAACTCAGTAGTCAACAAAGCTATTAGCACATAAGAAAACAGAAAATGTTATCCTCAAGAAATTTCACCAATTGGGTGCCTAAAGATGGCCTGAATGAGAACAATTACCAGTAGACATCATAATGTAAAAGGGGTGATGTTTCTAAGACCTCAACCCTAGACAAAGATCACAGGCAACCAACAAATGCCAGGAGAAGGAGAAAAAGTCTTCCTCATGTAAGACCGCACTGACTGGTTATTTTCTAATGGTCATATACAAAAAAGGAACAGTTTACAGAATCGACACACTATATTAACATATTTAGGAACATACAAACATATACAGACACACACACACCACTTGCCATCATAACAGTAGCAAAATTATAGTTATAATGTAGCAATGAAAATAATATATGGTTGGTGGGTAACTAAAAATGAGGAACTGTATTAAAGGAGTTTCCAGGATTAGCAAATTTGAGACCCACTGGCTTAGAGAGAGAAAAGGAAAGGGAGAGATGATGTAATTATATTATAAACCTTAAAACCATTTTTTAAATGAAAATAAAATTTAAAAATGGGACGGCAAGAAGAAACAGCAAAGAATGCTAGCAATATCTAGGAGTTTGAATGCTGCATTACTGTGCCAGGAGTACTTGGAATATGTGTGTTTTTTAGATATTCTAGATTTCCATGATGTGCAAGAACACCAAGGCCAGGGTAGCACAGCGTCATTGGACAGTTGCTTGGATGCCCCAACAGGATTAAGCATTGTTAATAACACATCCTTCTCTATTCTGTCATGTGATCCATGTGCCTAAGGTAAGTGAATGGGAAAGTTTGCTGTAAACTTGAACTTTGTAGTTCAAGTGCCCTTCCTCAGATATAAAGGAACTTTCCCTGGAGCTCTCTCCTGGCCTTCACACACACACACACACACACACACACACACACACACACACACACACAGAGTTTTGATTTGGGATAGAAGAAAAGTTTCATGACCTCATGAAAAGCACATAGGAATGAACTCATATAAAGTGCACATGATTCTTTCATAAAGAAGCCTATAAAAAAAGAAGAGAAAGATCAAATCTAACACGGTCCTGAATATAATGTGAAGCTGTTTGGAAGAAGGCAGAGGAAGGATCTCATAATTAGAGTGAGAAGTTCTATTCTGTCAAATACTGGGGTAGAAAAATCAATTTCAAATACCCAGGAACTTACTTGTCAAAACATTACTTCCTATTTTGCTTGATGGAAAGCATTAGATTTCTAAAGAGCACTGGCAGGGCACTTAAATCAGCCACATCACGGGCTTTCAGGGGTTGTTATGAAGTATCTAGGGCTAGAGATCTTGCCCATGACTGAAAGATGAAGAGTCTGAAGTCAAAGGGTCCTGGCTCCGTGTTCTTTTCATTTGATAACAGAGACTCTTCATGTGCCTGTTATTTTTGTGTCATGTCATAATTTTAGCTTTAAATCAAATATTTCCTACTTGAATAAATATTAGAAATCTTGATGTATGTAGATAAAATATTGTGGTATTGGAATTGGTTCAGCCAATTAGAGCTGTATCAATCAAACAAATAGTACAAATTTGAGAAGTCCAACTGGGCTCCCAGGGGAAGCATCACAGGTGGCTCATTGCAGCCTCCTCCCTAGCATGGCCTGGAAGGACCTGTGGAACCTATAATTTCATGATAATTTTAAAGGTTTAGTCATGATCTAAACCCATACTATAAAATTAGGCTCAAGTAAGTAACTAATAGACTGACTCAGGAGCAAATACAGCCTACAACAGCCTACAGTTTCATAGCGATGAAACTGGATCTGTTCATCAGAGATTCCAGCCTGTCCCTCATACAGTTTCATAGCAGTGAAACTGGATCTGCCCATCAGAGATTCCAGCCTGACAATCCTACAGTTTCATAGCATTGTGACTGGATCTGCCCATCAGAGATTCCAGCCTGTCAATCCTACAGTTTCATAGCATTGTGACTGGATCTGCCCATCAGTGATTGCTGTACAGTTTCATAGCAGTGTGACTGGATCTGCCCATCAGAGATTCCAGTCTATCAATCATATGGTTTCATAGCAGTGAAACTGGATCTGCCCATCAGTGATTGCAGCCTGTCAATCCTACAGTTTCATAGCAGTGAAACTTTATCTGCTTATCAGTGGTTCCCTACTAGATCCTAGCTGCAACACTCATAGGAGCACTGATAACCATGTCCCTGTCATATCCTAACCAGTATATGAATGTTCATTTGTCTCAATTCCTTAGTTTTATTTGATATCCATTGCTAGTTCTACTGAGGTCATATCTTACTAGCTGAGGTTTGTATATGCTTTTATCTGAAGTTGGTCAGTTGTCCTGAGAAATTTTGTTTTGGTCAGTCCTCATTGCTTATATTATGATTTCTTTATCATTTCATTCATTCATTCATTCATCTCAAAAACATATAAATGCTTATGTTAGGTTAAAGCTGATCTCCCTTCTGCACTCTTGACATTTGGGCTGAAAAATTACTTCTCATAGGAAATGCTCTGCATATTAATTATGTAAGAGTAACCTTTTTTCCCTACCCAGTAGTACCAGTGGGTCCAGCAGTGATAACCAAAAGTGTTTTAAGACATTGCAAAACATTATCCCTGCTCCACATTAATAACTGCTCTAAAAGCTATGGCTACAAGAGTGAAAAATGGTCTTGAAACTGTATAGATGTATGTGACATGAAACATTGAAAGAAGAAAAAGTCTTTCTATTCTACTAACTCATGAGCCTTGTTTGAGGCAAAGAATTACATCAAATCAAATGAATGCTGGGACATTTATAGACTCAGATGTTTTCTGGATTAAACTATTCCTAAAAGGTTATTCTCATCTATATTGAATGTTCTTTTATTCCCAGTCACACAGGAGTCCAGGGACAATTCTACGTTTGATTCCTCCTCTAGTCTGCTTGCTCTCTCTACAGCCTCCATCACTTATCACTAACCACTCTTAAACAGCTTAAAAAGCATTCATTTATGGGACCATGCTGTTCACAAACCATTTATACTTCACTGTCCTGTGCCTTGTCCATACAAAATACAAGAGATCTTAAAATTTTTGATTCAATTAGCAATAATTAGTGTCTGTTCTTGGTGAGGTATGTTCTTGGTGAGGTATAGGGAGAAGCATAATGAAACATGTACTTCATTTGGCCAAGAATCTCAAAAGTTGGGACATCTTTCTTTAAACGCAGTGAGAACATTTTTCCAGAAAGTCCAGGTCAGCAATGGAGTGCTATTCCTCATAGTAATTACTACAGTGACCCATAATATCCATCACTAAATATCAAAAGCGTAAATAACTTTATATAAAGGTTTCACTCACCTTCTCTCCCCCAGTTTTTCATGTCCAACTCACATGATCTTTACTGATCCTTAGTTGTTGCTATGGGTTAAAGATGTAATCATTTTAAACCACATCTTATAGTGATAGCTGGGAACACCTCTGAAAACTCCTGGTTCCAAGCTATATGGTGGGCAGACCTGTGCTCCAGTGATAGACCCAAGAGGTCTACTTGAGATAAAAAGCAAAGGATGAAGATATCGTTCAGTGATTCGTTTAGCAGTTATATGACTCAAGATTCAAGCCCCCAAATTATCCTCGAAATGTAAACCAGAATACAAAGAGCTGGGTGATCTCAGAATTCACCTGCCATACTGTGGCTTCCAGAGATACAGAAGAAAACAAGGAGCTCTATTGACCTTGATGGCTGGATCCTCAAACAGCAGTGGACCTCACCTAGAAGCCATGTCATTGGGTTCCTTTTGGAGCTTCCAGTTGCTCTGGACCTTAGGCAGTACCATGTAGCTAATAAGTGATCCAGTTCTGCTGATCTCTCCCAATTTGCAGAATTGTCAGCAGGTAAACAGTGATGTTTGTTTTAAGCCACATAGTTATGGGGTAGATTTTAATCATCTCTCCATGTGAGGTAACTTCAGATGTGCTTTCTTCTGAACTCTCTACTGGTAGATTTTTCTCCTTATACAATTCAAAACATTTTTAAGGAGGAAATGTCTTTGTTTTTAATCACAAAGATATTACCTGTGTGTGATAAAGGCCTGAGGTAAAAATGGTGAATTAAAGCAGATGTCCCTCAAGGGAATGGTGATCCTGAATCAGAAACACTCAGGGTCACCAGGAGCAGATAAAGCAGCCTGTCAGCCACTGCAAATTCTTTTTTGACACTGTTCACACTTTCAAACAAAATGACCAATTTAAATCATTTTTAGGTGCCTCTGAATCCTCAGCCTTCTGTGAACTCCTACTGAGATATTGTATTTGTTCTTCCTATATGTAACATTTAATGGTCAAACCAAGCCTCTTGTAGCAGGCTAATGCATTTGTTCCCCAGTTTTATGGACAGTGTTTTGAACTATAATCATTTATAGCATATGGTGGACTTCTGAGCCCCTTCCCACCCACTCTCTTCTGTAAGAATATTCCATTGCCATGGGTAGCCCTGTGTGGTTCTGTAGCGAAACACGACTGATAAGTCATCAAATTGTTCCTGACAGGGTGGTTTTAAAAGCTTTTAGAGCGGATGTACAGAGGGAAGTTTTGTCTTCATGGAGTCAGTGTGGCTCATCTGTCTATATTAAATGTCTAACGGTTACACTGAACAAGAATGACATTTTAAATAAGAGTGAGTACTGCTTAACTTTTTAATGTCATTCTTCAGAGCCAAAGTCTTGATTCTTCTGGGTAGGGGGTGGTGGCTAATGTACACAGTCCAATTTACAATATCGGCTTTCCTTCTCTCCCTATTCCACTGTTGCTAATGTGTGTCTCTATTTTTGGTATAATTGGGGAAAAAAACATCTCTTGTGACTATGAAGTCGCTACTGAAGAGTCCTGGCAGATCTCTTTCTGCAGTGGCTTAATGGCAGCCAAATTGCAAGGGGCAGGGAGCTCAGAAGTGGCATCAAGAACAAAGACTGCTGAGTAATGGGCATTGAGAAAGGGCACCTTCACATAAAACACACACACACAAAAATAATCTTAACAAATCAATAGTCAAGTGAGCAGTACAGAACCAAAGCATGCAGAAAGGTGACAAATCATGGTTGATCCAGGTAGAATTCCTAAATCTGTGATGACCCAACTGCCACAATGTAAAAGGATGGCTGGACAAAATAAGGCAGGTGGGAATCAGCCATGGCAATCGTCTGTTCTCTTCTGCAGGTGTCACTGGCCTTTCTGACCAGCAGGATATAGGGAAGTAGCCCACTGTAGTGATATTTATAGTTTAATAAATAAAGCTTGCCTGAAGATCAGAGAGTAAAACAGCCCCACTGGTCAGCCTTACAGATCAGACAGTGGTAGTACACACCTTTAATCCCAGTAGCCACCTTAGTTTGTCATAGAAACTGGGCGGTGTATGCCTTTAATCCCAGTGTGCACGCCTTTAATTCCAGCTTTAGTGAGGAATTTAAAACGGAAGGAGACAGCTCACAAACAGAGTCTCATTCTGAGATTCCTGGAGGCAGGATCTCCATTTTGGACTGAGGTATATAGAGGTAATAGCCAGTGGCTGTCCGTTTTAGCTCTCCTGAACTTCAGATTGAACCCCAATTTCTGTATCTGGGTTTTTATGAATTGTGCAACAGCCCAACTCTGAGGATTTCTTTGAATAACCTATGGCTTCATACAGTAAAAGTTGTCTGCCTCCAGGCCTTTATACTGTGAAATGTGTTTTTCTTTCAGTCATGGTTTTCCCAAGTGTTTTGACAGATCCAAGTTCTGTTTCCTTGGGGCTCGGGAAGTTGTGAAGGTGTGCTGTCCATACAGCGGTTTCCTCCTGGTTCCACGAGAGGAAGCAGACTCGTGTTCAAAATAAAGGAGCATGTCAGGAAGAGTAATAGAGGCTGGCACTGCGTTTTCTCCTGTGCCCAAAAGTGACTCCCTCTTTGAAAGATCCACCCTGCTGATACCGCCCCAAATGGGCTAGCTGAACTTGGTTGTGCAACAGCCATCTCTTCCACCTGTTGCACCGTGAACACTGCCATTCAAGCTTTAGTTTGCAACAGTCTGACAGTCAGAATCCACATGTATTCCCATTGCAAGTAGCTTGTTGTAGGACAAACAGTCTCTACAGAACGTCTGTCACCTTCTCCCTCGGGTGCTGCTCTACCCATGAGCGAAGATGTGTGTGCACCATATCTGCTGTACAAGATTCACCTCCCAGGCATAGTCCTGCACGGTGCTCTTCCTTCACCTCTGTTAGGACTTGACTACACTCCCATGCTCCCTTGTGCTCCAGACATGAATATCCCTTCACTGTCATCATTTGGATGGCTGACCTATCAAACTACAGGCCTGGCAGAGCTTACAAAGAGAAAACCTCTGTGTGTTCCGGGGTTTCAAGCAGTTAATGTTTTCCTATGCTGTGCTGATTGATTTGATCTTAAGATCTTCTCAAATGAGAGGATAATCATCTAAACCACCTAAACAGAATTAAGCGTGCATGTACATGCAGACATAGACCTGTCACAGTACATTTCCTTTTATTCTGTTTTGTTATATTGAGGCAGGCATTATGTGGTAGCCCAGGCTGGCTCTGAATATTTGGCCTTTCTCCTGTTTCAGCCTCTCCAGGTACTGATTATAACACTTTATCTAGATTTCATTTCCTTTTTAAATTTTTTTATATTTATTTATTTATTTATTATGTATACAATATTCTGTCTGCATGTATGTCTGCAGGCCAGAAGAGGGCACCAGACCTCGTTACAGATGGTTGTGAGCCACCATGTGGTTGCCGGGAATTGAACTCAGGACCTTTGGAAGAGCAGGCAATGCTCTTAACCACTGAGTCATTTCTCCAGCCCCACCTTTTTAAATTTTTGATTAATTTTTTATTTTTATATGTATGATTGCCTACATACATATGTGCACCTCATGCATGCCTGTTGCCCCCAGAGACCAGAAGAGGGCATTAAATAGGATCCCCTGGAACTTTAGTTGCAAATGATAGTGAGCCACCAAGTTAGCGCTAGGAACTGAGCAAGAATTACAAGACCAGCAAGTTCTCATAACTGCTGAATTGCCCTTCTGCCCCACATTGTTTCCAAGGCTTATTACAGAAAGAGAAAAGATACAAATGATCTTTCAAGGGACAATCATGATCATGTCTAAACATCAAAACATGACTGGAAGTTGAGTCTTTATTATGAACCCCTGGCCTGCTCTTTCTGTTGTTTACTGGGTCTTGTGCCAGCCATTGTCAGACTCCAAAGATTCTTGACACACCAGCTTATGATAACACCACGCACTACAGTTATCTCTACACAAATCCAAGGGAACAGTTCCTTAGATTATCCCTCCTGCTTTTCTGCTGCCAGCTCAACACATCCATGCAAATGCTTTCTTTTAGCTTCTACCCTGGGACATTATGTTCTCACTTATAGCTCCTTTTCCCTTTCCCTCTTTTTCCTTTTCCCCTTCTTTCCAATTCCTCTTAAAATGCTCTTTGCTGACTTTTAAATTTCATCTCAAATTCTATGTCTTCTCAGGCTTCCCAGCTACAGAGTAATTGTTTCATCACTCCCCACCCGGTTTACTGAATTCCTTTCAGGCTGTGCAATAGTTATGTGATTGTCTAACATCTTCTCTCTAAGGAAATGTGGAAACTGAGGCTCTGGGAAGAATGGGATTGAACTGGAGAAGCCCACTATGCTTTTAACTCCTTGCAGGCAATGCACAGCTTCTGCTATTCTGGTTTTCAATTCCTAGCTGCAACATGAAATTCTCTTGTGATTTAGAGAAGGGTTTACAGTCTCTCGGGGGACCATTTGGAAGAAAATCTACAAGATGTGATCACTGCATTTAAATAAACACTGGCCTTAGATGAGAACATGATACCCTGTAATTGCCTACTTACCAGAATGTGAGGCAGGAAAAAAAAAATCTTCACCTGTTTTTCCTGTATGACTGCTGAAATTGTATATTTATGCTTACAATACATTTTCACTCCTATTGGAAAATATACCACTCTTGCATTTACATGCAGATCACAGAGATGTTTCTCTTTAATGCTGAGTGTAACGACAGCTACGTAGTCTGTCTGACACTATGGGGGGACCAGGATCCCCACTTTGTCTTCTCAAAGGCAAAGCTTACACTTCAATTTGTTCCCCACAAACTTAACTGTAATGCACAAAATATATACTAGATAAATATATTTCTTAATGGCTCCACTTCACTTTTCCTCTGTCATGTCTCTCTTTCTATGTCTCAATGTGGGCAGCTTTCTCCTATGTTCTGTGCCTTCCAGCAGCCCAGAGGTCCATTCATCTTTCCACTGTGTCTACATATACTTTCTCCTCAAGTCAACATACAGCCAATCTTGCACAGCTAAATGCTATTGTGATGTTTTGAATCCAATCATCTGTCTGTATTTAAGTTCATAACAAAACTCAGCACATCTCTGAACAAAGTCACCTTCTTCTGAATCCATGGGCATGGAGTCTAGAGTCCAACCTTTGCTCATGTGTGGCTTCTATGAGTGGACATAAAAACGTGTCTATTCACCCCAGATAGAACACCAGAAAAAGCCCAAAGAAGCTATCCCATCTAAGTCTAACTTGGTGAATCAGTGAGTTGACCGGGGCTACTTACAGGGACGTGGATGATTTCAAAGTAGCTGTTCCAGTGACAGACCTGCCTTTACTCCAGACAGCCATGATCCTGAAGCTCTCTACCTGACTTTCAGGCAGCTTCACCAGAGAGTCTCCTCCACTAGGAGTGAATGTTTTAAGTTAGGGGACATAGCTATTCAATGAACCAGACTTCTGAAATAAAAAAAGATGGGTATGATCCACTACATGACTTGGTTTCCATTGCGTGGGAATATATAGCAAGAGCCACAAAAATGATGGTCTTTCGTACACACTCTTCAAGATACAAATACTGCCCCAAATATTGCAGCACATTTTGAAACAGGGGAGCTTTATTCCTTGTTCCTTGCTGCTGTAATCTTAGCAAATTATACCCTGAAAGCCCTGTGTCCAGAATCTATGACCAGTCTTTCCACTTGTGGCTTCGCTTCTTCAAAGTCTTGTTTGGATGGTCTGTTTTTTATATAATAGCTTGAAGTTCCTGGAATTTGGTCAGGGCTTATGGGCCTGATGTCAGATATGCAGGTACGGCTGCCAGTATGGCCTCTTCTATCACCACCTCGACTCCCTTCCTCTAGCTGCTGCTTCCACCAAAATTGTTGTCACCATCTCCACAGTCATCGCTACTTCTGGCACCGCAGCATTGCTCCCGTCTGCCTGCTCTTTTATTGCTGCATGATCCTGGGCATCAGACAAGTGTCCAGAGAGTTGGTCCAGATGGCAGTGCAGCCACTCTGTGCTTCTCTCCTTGGAACATTACGAGCTACCCATTAAGGGGTACAACTATGAAAGGCAATGAACATTTGATCAAAAGGATCTGGGCATGGCTTGCTGGCTTTCTAGATTGTAGTTTTTGCAGGATTAATGAAGACTGCTTGATCCTCAGCATGCTTCTAATCTGCATAGCTCATGTTCTCTTTAAAGAAGACCCCCTACTAAGGCGTAATCAAGGCCTGACTTCAGCTTCTTAGCATTCTGTTTGTGAATATATGCATGATGTGTCCTTATGATCCTTTATACGTGTGTATGTGTGAATGAGTTATATGACTTTAACTGGGGACATGTGAACAAATGTCTCTTCAGTCCAGGCAAGATAACAACAGTTTAAAAGAAAAATTCACAAGTCACCCAAAATGAACTCAGCAACTTATTAGTGTTATTTGTAGGAACATATAGGTAAGAGGTGACCCAAAGGTAGTTTGGAAGACTGCTCACAAAACCAGCACTTCCTACACCACTTTCAGGCAAATTCACTAGAAATTCTCCTCTCTCCAACAATTGATTATTTTTTATAATTTTGTGGAAGGTCTTGTAAATTATATAACTTGTTGAGTGTGTCCAAATATTGCAGATTTGGTAACTGCATGAGAGGAGACTCCCTTCTCTATCTAGCAAGGAATATTTTTCAATTTTGAGGAAACACAGATACACAACAGTGTATGTGTATATGTGTGTGTCTGTATGTCTGTGTTTCTGTAGTGTGTTTCTCCGGTGTGTGTGTTTGTGTGTATGGGTGTGTCTGTTTCTGTAGTGTTTCTGTGGTGTGTGTGTGTGTGTATGTGTATCTGTGTCTATTTCTGTGTTTCTGTGTGTGTTTGTGGTGTGTCTCTGTGGTGTGTATGCGTTTATATCTGTATATAGATCTGTGGTTTTGGATGTGTTTCTGTGTAGTGTGTGTATGTGTGCGAGTGTGTATGTTTGTCTGTGCTGTGCATGTGTGCACATGTGTCTTTATGTATATGTTGTATTTCTCAAAACTTCTGTAAGTTTTCCAGAAAAAAGAGATGATTTTCATTGTAATTACATGAACCCCCAAGCATGTACTCTCTGTCAAGCTGTGGGATTCCATAAATGTTTGATGAAGGAAATTTAAAAAAAGGACAACTTTCTCATTCAGAGCACTTTTCTTTTTTAAAAATGCTAAATCATTAGGAAGAAAACACTATTCTACAGAAAACTACCCAGTCAGCTTATCAAAAGCTACCAAGAATGACAAGGGAATTCACAGAAATACCAAGGTTATCATGCCAAATCCTTTTTTTTTAACACACTTAACAGAAAAGACTGACAATGAAAAAAAAAAAAAAAAACAAGTTCTACTTGAGACAAATGTAGTTTATTTGTTTTCCAAATGTTGACAAGGTGCACAGGAAGCTGGGAAATTTGAATCTAGGCAAGTGCAAAGCTCAGAGTTTTACCCCTTTGATTTTAGAGTTCAGGGATACTTGGACAAGGTGTGAGAAATTTGTAATAATAAACCCAAAGTAATTTGATTCTCTTTATTATTTTTGTCTGAATTACTCCTTAACATATCCAGCCTTAATATCTTCTTTTCCAAACAGCATTTAGAAGTCTCCAGTGGACCTATGCTGTGCTTTGAAAACCAAGCTTTTCAATACGTGTTTCCGTCTTTGGCCTTTTCTGCTTGTTCTCTCAGCCCTCTGTTTTAGAATTTCCCACAAAGTCCGGGGGGCTGCATTTGGTGTCTGCTGTTGTGCTGTTATGCCTGGAGCCAGGAAAGGCACCACTTCTGTCTCCTTTCCTCTGCATTTCCACCTGGAGATGTTGATGCCCAAGGCTAATGGTGCTGGGGCTGTCTGCCAGAGCCCTCAAGGGCTCACTGAGATGGCTCTCCTTCCAGATATCAACCTTCTTATTCTTCCTTGGTATATATCTGTTGTCCAGCCTTGCCTACATGCAAAAAATAATGTGAATACTGTTTCTTCTACTAGTTTTTTTTAATTTATTTATTAAAGATTTCTGTCTCTTCCCCACCGCAGCCTCCCCTTTCCCTCCCCCTCCCCCAATCAAGTCCCCCTCCCTCGTCAGCCCAAAAAGCAATCAGGGTTCTCTGCCCTGTGGGAAGTCCAAGGACCACCCACCTCCATCCAGGTCTAGTAAGGTGAGCATCCACGAAACTGCCTAGGCTCCCACGAAACCAATAGGTCCAGTAGAATCAAAAACCCGTTGCCATTGTTCTTGAGGTCTCAGTAGTCCTCCTTGTCCGCTATGTTCAGCGAGACCAGTTTTGACCCAGGCTTTTTCAGACCCAGGCCAGCTGGCCTTGGTGAGTTCCTGATAGAACATCCCCATTGTCTCAGTGTATGGGTGCACCCCTCGCGGTCCTGAGTTCCTTGCTTGTGCTCTCTCTCCTTCTGCTCCTGATTTGGACCTTGAGATTTCAGTCCGGTGCTCCAATGTGGGTCTCTGTCTCTGTCTCCTTTCATCGCCTGATGAAGTTTAATATTCAGGAGGATGCCTATATGATTTTCTTTGGGTTCTCCTTCTTATTTAGCTTCTCTAAGAACCCGAATTATAGGTTCAATGTCCTTTATTTATGGCTAGAAACCAAATATGAGTGAGAACATCCCATGTTCCTCTTTTTGGGTCTGGCTTACCTCACTCAGGATGGTGTTTTCTATTTCCATCCATTTGCCTGCAAACTTCAAGAAGTCCTTGTTTTTTACTGCTGAGTAGTACTCTAATATGTATATATTCCATACTTTCTTCATCCATTCTTCAATTGAAGGGCATCTAGGTTGTTTCCAGGTTCTGGCTATTACAAACAATGCTGCTATAAACATAGTAGAGCATATACTTTTGTTGTGTGATAAGGCCTCTCTTGGGTATATTCCCAAGAGTGGTATTGCTGGGTCCATGGGTAGGTTGATCCCAAATTTCCTGAGAAACCTCCACACTGCTTTCCAGAGTGGTTGCACAAGTTTGCATTCCCACCAGCAATGGATGAGTGTACCCCTTTCTCCACAACCTCTCCAGCAAAGGCTATCATTGGTGTTTTTGATTTTTGCCATTCTGACAGGTGTAAGATGGTATCTTAAAGTTGTCTTGATTTGCATTTCCCTGATCGCTAAGGAAGTTGAGCATGACCTTAGGTGTCTTTTGGCCATTTGAACTTCTTCTGTTGAGAGATCTCTGTTCAACTCAGTGCCCCATTTTATAATTGGGTTGATTAGCCTTTTACGGTCTAGTTTCTTGAGTTCTTTATATATTTTGGAGATCAGACCTTTGTCAGTTGTGGGGTTGGTGAAGATCTTCTCCCAGTCAGTGGGTTGCCTTTCTGTCTTAGCAACAGTGTCCTTTGCTTTACAGAAGCTTCTCAGTCTCAGGAGGTCCCATTTATTCAATGAGGCCCTTACTGTCTGTGCTGCTGGGGTTATACGTAGGAAGTGGTCTCCTGTGCCCACGTGTTGTAGAGTACTTCCCACTTTCTCTTCAATCAGGTTCAGTGTGTTTGGACTGATATTGAGGTCTTTCACCCACTTGGACTTGAGTTTTGTGCATGGTGATAGATATGGGTCTATTTTCATTCTTCTACAGATTGACATCCAGTTTTGCCAGCACAATTTGTTGAAGATGCTCTCTTTTTTCCATTGTATACTTTTAGCTCCTTTATCGAAAATCAGGTGTTCATATGTTTGTGGGTTAAAGTCAGGGTCTTCTATTCGATTCCATTGGTCGACTTCTCTGTTTTTATGCCAATACCAAGCTGTTTTCAATACTGTAGCTCTGTAATAGAGTTTGAAGTCAGGGATGGTAATGCCTCCAGACGTTCCTTTATTGTATAAGATTGTTTTGGCTATCCTGGGTTTTTTGTTTTTCCATATAAAGTTGATTATTGTCTTCTCCAGATCTGTGAAGAATTTTGATGGGATTTTGATGGGGATTGCATTGAATCTATAGATTGCTTTTGGTAGAATTGCCATTTTTACTATGTTGATCCTCCCAATCCAAGAGCAAGGGAGGTCCTTCCATTTTCTGGTGTCCTCCTCTATTTCTTTCTTCAAAGACTTGAAGTTCTTGTCAAATAGATCTTTCACTTCCTTGGTCAGGGTTACCCCAAGATATTTTATGCTCTTTGTGGCTATCGTGAAAGGTGATGCTTCTGTGATTTCCCTCTCTGTTTCCTTATCCTTAGTGTATAGGAAGGCAACTGATTTTTTGGAGTTGATCTTGTATCCAGCCACGCTACTAAAGGTGTTTATCAGCTGTAGGAGTTCTTTGGTAGAATTTTTGGGGTCGCTTATGTATACTATCATGTCATCTGCAAATAACGAAAGCTTAACTTCTTCCTTTCCAATACGAATCCCCTTGATCCCCTTATGTTGTCTTATTGCTATTGCTAGAACTTCAAGCACTATATTGAAGAGGTATGGAGAGAGTGGACATCCTTGTCTTGTTCCTGATTTTAGTGGGATGGCTTTGAGTTTTTCTCCATTTAATTTAATGTTAGCTGTCGGTTTGCTGTAGATAGCTTTTATTATATTTAGGTATGACCCTTGTATCCCTATTCTCTCCAAGACCTTTATCATAAAGGGGTGTTGAATTTTGTCGAATGCTTTTTCCGCATCTAATGAAATGATCATATGGTTTTTTTCTTTCAGTCTATTTATATGGTGGATTACATTGATAGATTTGCGTATGTTGAACCAGCCCTGCATCTCTGGGATGAAGCCTACTTGATCATAATGGATAATTTTTCTGATGTGTTCTTGAATTCGGTTTGCCAGTATTTTATTGAGAATTTTTGCGTCGATATTCATGAGTGAGATAGGCCTGTAATTCTCTTTCTTGGTTGGGTCTTTGTGTGGTTTTGGTATCAGGGTAACTGTAGCTTCATAAAAGGAATTTGGCAATGACTTTTCTGTTTCTATATTGTGAAATACGTTAAGGAGTATAGGTATTAGCTCTTCTTGGAAGTTCTGGTAGAATTCTGCGTTGAACCCATCTGGTCCTGGGCTTTTTTTGGAAGGGAGATTTTTGATAACAGTTTCTAGTTCTTCGCGACTAACAGGTCTATTTAGATCATTCACCTGGTCTTGGTTTAGCTTTGGTATATGGTACTTATCTAAAAAAATGTCCATTTCTTTTGCATTTTCCAGTTTTGTGGCATACAGGCTTTTATAGTAAGATCTAATGATTCTCTGGATTTCCTCTGTGTCTGTGGTTATGTCCCCCCTTTCATTTCTGATTTTATTTATTTGCGTGTTCTCTCTCTGTTGTTTAGTTAGTTTGGATAGGGGTTTGTCGATCTTGTTGATTTTCTCCAAGAACCAACTTTTTGTTTCATTGATTCTTTGGACTGTTTTCTGTGTTTCTATTTTGTTGATTTCTGCCCTCAGTTTGATTATTTCCAGTCTTCTACTCCTTCTGGGCACCTCTGCTTCTTTTTTTTCTAAAGCTTTCAGGTGTGCCATTAAGTCCCCAATGTATGCTTTCTCTGTTTTCTTTAAGTGGGCACTTAGTGCTATGAACTTTCCTCTTAGCACTGCTTTCATCGTGTCCCATAGGTTTGAGTATGTTGTCTCTTTATTTTCATTAAATTCAAGGAAGACTTTAATTTCTTTCTTAATTTCTTCCTTGACCCAGGTGTGGTTCAGTAGTTGACTGTTCAGTTTCCATGAGTTTGTCGGCTTTCTGGGGGTAGCATAGTTGTTGCCATCTAACTTTAATCCGTGGTGATCTGATAAGACACAGGTGGACACTGATATTCTTTTGTATCTGTGGAGGTTTCCTTTGTTTCCGAGTATATGGTCAATTTTTGAGAAGGTTCCATGAGCTGCAGAGAAGAAGGTATATTCTTTCCTATTTGGGTGGAGTGTTCTGTAGATGTCTGTTAAGTCCATTTGCTTCATTACCTCCAATAATTCTCTTAATTCTCTATTAGGTTTCTGTCTGATTGACCTGTCCATTGGAGAGAGAGGTGTGTTGAAGTCTCCTACTATTAGTGTGTGTGGTTTTATGTCTGCCTTGAGTTTTAGAAATATTTCTTTTACATAAGTGGGTGCTTTTATATTAGGGGCATAGATATTCAGGATTGAGATGTCATCCTGATGAATTGTTCCTGTTATGAGTATAAAGTGTCCATCTCGATCTCTTCTGATTGATTTTAGTTTGAAGTCAGTTTTGTTGGAAATTAGTATGGCCACACCTGCTTTTTTGTTAGGACCATTTGCTTGAAAGACCTTTTCCCAACCTTTTACTCTGAGTAGATGCCTGTCTTTGTGGTTGAGATGTGTTTCTTGCAAACAGCAGAATGTTGGATCCTGTTTTCGTATCCAATCCCTTAGCCTGTGCCTTTTTATAGGTGAATTGAGACCATTAATATTAAGTGATATTAGTGACCAGTGGTTGTTTACTCCGGTTATTCTTACTGTTTTCGGTAGTAGAGTTTGTGTGTGTCCCTTCTTTGAGTTGTACTGGTGAAGGTTCGCTAGATTCCTGAGTTATTGTAGTCAGTGTTGGCAATGTTGGATTCCTTGGGTTGCGATTTTCCTTCTATTACTTTCTGTAGCGCTGGATTTGTGGCTACGTATTGTTTAAATTTGTTCTTATCCTGGAATGTCTTGTTTTCTCCATTGATAGTGAATACTAGCTTGGCTGGGTATAGAAGTTTGGGTTTGCATCCATGGTCTCTTAGTTTTTGAAGAACCTCTATCCAGGACCTTCTGGCTTTCATGGTTTCCATAGAGAAGTCAGGTGTAAGTCTGATCGGTTTACCTTTATAAGTTACTTGGCCTTTTTCCTTTGCAGCTCTTAATATTCTTTCTTTAACCTGTATATTTTGTGTTTTGATTATTATATGGCGAGGGGATGCTTTTCTTTGATCCAGTCTGTTTGGTGTTCTGTATGCTTCTTGGATATTCAAAGGAATATCTTTCTTTATGTTGGGAAAGTTTTCTTCCATAATTTTGTTAAATATATTTTCTGGGCCTTTGAGCTGTAATTCTTCCCCTTCTTCTATTCCTATTATTCTCAGGTTTGGTCTTTTTATTGTGTCCCATATTTCCTGAATGTTTTGTGATGAGAATTTGTTGGCTTTGCTGTTTTCTTTGATCAGTGCGTTTATTTTCTCTATGGTGTCTTCAGAATCTGAGATTCTTTCTTCTATTTCTTGTATTCTATTGATTATGCTTGTTTCTGTAGGCTCTGCTCGTTGACCTAGATTTTCCGTATCCAGCTGGTCCCCAGTTTGTGCTTTCTTCCTTGCTTCCATTTCAGTTTTCAATTCTTGAACTGTTTCCATTACCTGTTTGTTCATTTTTTCTTGGTTTCCCAGGGTCTCATGTACGTATTTACTCAATTCTTCAAACTTTTTGTTATACTTCTCATCCATTTCTATAAAGGTGTTTTTTACATATTGTTTAAGGGACTCTATTGCTTTCATAAAGTCGATTTTTTCCACTTCTTCTGTGTTAGGGTGTTCAAGTCCTTCTGTTGTAAGATCATTGGGTTCTGGTGCTTTCATGTTGTTTTTCAGCTTATTGGGAGAATTTTTGCCTTGGCGCCTGCCCATCTCCTCCTATTGACGATCTCTAATTGGTCTTTTAAAACCAGATCAGGTTTCCCTGCTGGCCAGAGGCTCCTCTTGCAAAATTCCCTCGTTCTGTTTGCTGGCTCCTGCCAGGGGCCAAGATCCCTCTCACCCCTCAGACGGGTCTTCAGGAAAAGAACCAGGTTCCCTGTTTGCCAGGGACCTCGCCAACCAAAGGCCTACCTCTTTGATTTAATTGTCCTGGGGCGATCTGCTCTTGGTGTTGCACTGGTCCCTTTCGCCTGCGTTGTCTGCCACTGTGTCAGTACCCGCAGGTCCCGGCCGCTGCGCCAGCTACGTCGCCCACCGTGCGCATCCGGTTCCGGCCGCTGCTGCTGTGCGCGTCTCTTCTACTAGTTTTTATATTTATCTGTGAACATCATAATAATGTTTGTCCTGTACATATACAAAGCCAAGCAGAAGTGAGTTTATTTGATTCATACTCATTTTTTATTAATGTTCCTATTAATATGTATTAATTCATCTTATAATTAATATTATTATATAATTTATATAATAATTAATATATAAGTTATACATAATGATAGGTATCATTGTGACATATTAATACATATACATAATATGTTTTGATCATATTGTTCCAGCCCCTCCTGACTTGTAATCCTCTGTCTTGTCTCCTCTGTACTGGCTAGTTTTTGTCAATTTAGCACAAGCTAGAGTTACCTGGGAATAGAGAACCTCGACTGAAGAACTACTTTTGTTTGACTGGCCTGTGAGGATGTTCATGAGGCATTTTCTTGATTAACGAATGGTGTGAGACTGTCCAAGCCATTATACACAAAACCACTACTAGAAAAGTAGTTGTTGGCTTCCTATCACTACCCTGAAAAAAAAAAAAAAAAGTAGGCTGAACAAGGCATGAGAAACCAGCAGTAAATAGCATTCTCCTATGGCCTCTGCTTCTGTTCCTGCCTCCAGGTACCAACCTAAATTCCTCTGATGACAGACTGTAAGCTGTAAACTGAAATAGACCTCCTCACTTTGTTTTTGGTTGAGGTTGCTTTCCACAATAGTAAAAGCAAACTCAGACAATGGTCCTTAAAGGGAAGCAGTGCTTGTGCCAGGTATTGGCCTAGTTGGGAAGGAAGGAACCCTCTGGTCCTTCCTGGGATGGGTGCTGTCCTGTTTCTTCTCTGTATGGGGCCAAGCTTCTCCTTCAGTTTCCTCTTCCTCCTTAGTGCTTCCTTTCTCCACACTTCCATTTCTATAAAAGAACTAATTAGCATACCACATGCCCTAGTAATGAAGCATCACACCAAATGTAACATTAGAAATATGGAGAAGGGTATGGCTAATTTTGTAAAAATCAGCACCAGCTTCTGCTTTGGAAGGGAAGACTTAACGTGTGGAAGAGTCTGAGATGTGGGTAGCATTGATGACAAAAGTGCAGTTGTATAACTTCATGCACATTCCATGGTGCTTTCTGAAATACAAGAGTGCACCAATTCCCATCACCCAGCTCTGCAGTCTTGAACCAGTTGTCTACCCTATCCTGATCTTACTTTCCTCTTCTAAAATATAGAAAATATACTGGTATGTCCCTCATAGGATTATTACAAAATCTTAATGATGAAAACTTTGAATGTCCCTGGCCACAGCATTGATCTGTCTATTGATGACTCTAAGATTTGCTTTTATTATTTTCCTGCTGCTGCATATGTGTAGCTCTGCAGTATGTTAGGTTTGATGTTTTGCTCCTGAAGAACATGCTTGGTCTTTTGTTAAGTGCTTTTCCCCACCGATAATTCAGAAGGCTATGAAATAGTTTCTCAGAACACCCCTGCTAATGGAGCGGTGAATCACCCATTGTCTTAACGATGTGCCTAGAAGAATGAGGCCATCTTTTGAAGACCAGCTGGTGAAAGGAAGCTAGCTTATCATCTGTGGCTCTCTGAAAGCCTTGTTCCAAGAAGAAACTAGGGTAGAAGAAACCTGCTGAGCACTGAGCATGATTAGGAACGGA
Source organism: Alexandromys fortis (assembly GCF_014885135.2). NCBI lineage: Eukaryota > Metazoa > Chordata > Mammalia > Rodentia > Cricetidae > Alexandromys > Alexandromys fortis. Next base: position 3,850,129 of record NW_026068011.1, on the reverse strand, counting down.
AGGGTGCCTTATATTAAAACAACGTTGAGGGAAAGAAATTCATGTTCTGTGAAGATCTTCTGGTCACATAAATTATGTTTGACCTCTATGGTATTGGCTGCTTGCTAAAATCAGATTTTGTTAAGAAACTAATTATCATTCAATCCCTGTGGCATAATACCACAAAGAGTCTTATCTGTCCCCTGACCCCTCCTGAGAGGGAACTTCAGGGGATGGACCATCACCTACCTATATCTCTTGGCTCTCTAGGTTGTTGAGTGTTCCACTCTTAATAATAATCCCTTTAAAGTTGGGCTTCCAGGATCCCTTGGCCCCTGAGAACTTTTTAAATGTAGGTTTTTATCTATATATTTATCTATAAGTATTAAGACTCAGATTAAAAATTAAAAATACAAAATAAAGAAGATATCAATTCCACCATGTATGATGGTTCACACCTTTAATCTCAACCAGAGTAAGCTGAGACAGGAAAACTGGTTATTAGTTCAAGGCCAGGCTGGGTTACATGGAAAAAGAACAAAAAATGGAAAAGTCAAACAAGCAGTACCAATACATTTAAAACTAAAGATCTACCTATTTCATGACATATAAATAACACTTTTTGGGGACAGCCATAGTCTACAAAGCAAAATAAATAGTGAAAGCAGTAGCTTTGTTTCATTTCACCACAAGCCTTTTTAATAGGTCTTAATAAAGGACAGCTGTACTCCCATATCTTACATTCAGTCTATTGTAAAATATTGATTTTTAGATATGTAGATAGAAAAAAACCCTAAAATTGCCAGCCTTTTAATACTCCAGAACAGAAGTAGGATCTGTTAGTTTTGTCTATAATCCATGGCTTAGAATTCAGTGCGTGGAGAAAAGCAACTTCAACTGAGGCTGGGAAGCACAGGAAAACAGATGGAAGATTTGATGAGAACCACTGTTTGAGCCAGAAAATTATATGCTTGATCTGATTTGCCGATGTCTTCTCCCTGAGAATTGATTGCAGATGACTCCCTACTCTTTGAGGATGTTTTCTGATGGTTGGGATCTGTTCACATTCTTGGCCTCTTATTCAAGAATGAAGTCAAAGTTCACACAGATTGCTAAGTATCCAGAAAGCTTTATTCAAAGCCAAGTGATAGAACAGGTCAGATACACTGCCAAGATTGACAGTAGGACTCAGGACCCAGCATATTCCAAGCTGTCACATGGGGCCCATTTTATGGGGTCTAAAAGAGAAGGGAATGCTTACCAAATGGCATAGATTAGATCATTCTCTATTTTCACTTGTACATTAAGTTATAAGATCTTTTCAAGATAGTAAATAAGGGATACTCCCTAAAAGTTCAGTTTGAAGACATAGCTTGCTTTATTGCTCATGCACCTCAAAACAATTTAAAACCCATTTGTATTTTTGTTCTCCTGCCTGGGCACAAGTAGAGTATGATTGAATAGGCTCTGACTAAATAAGAACATTATTATAGGGTGAAGAAGCTCAGAGAGTGGTGTGAATACAGCTCTACATAACTGGGGTTCTAAGCTGCTAACAGGTTTGTAGGTATACTACTTGCAGCAGGGAGGTTGTGCATAGTACTGGCTGAGAAGAGTCTCAGACTGATAAGAATATTACCATTAGAAAAGCAGTGGACAGGAGTATAGCTCAAGATAAGTGGGGTCCATGTTGTTAAACAATTCATGACATTTGCCTGCATCAGTACTGAAGTAAAAAGCATGGAGGTAAAAGTCAATGGAACTTAGTTCAGAAAATGATGTTGAAAAACATGAAGCAAACCAGCAAGGCTCAAGGACCCTCATTTGCCAGTATGTGGCACACTGCTCTTATTTTGTTTGTTTACATCTCTTAGCATCTGCTGCTGTGCCTTCTTGGGCTTGTATTATTTTTAAATATAAAACGGTACTAATATTTTCTGTCTGCTCAGTTCCAAATCCATGGTTTGTTACTTGTTCTATTCACATTTAGTGTTTCCTAGAAGTGATTCTTGGTTATAGACTAGAAATGACTTGCTTCTGACTTCTGGAACATTCCACATTTGTGTCTGCCTGGGAGCTTCTCCACCTGTCGTCTTCCATCGTGTGCTCTAAGCAACAGCATCCAAAGTGTGGCTGTGAGTAGCAATGATTTCATTTCTTATCAGTGCAGATTCTAATTCAGTGGGTCTGCAGTGAGACTGAAATTCTATATCTAACCTGTTTAGGAAAGAATCTCATTCACAGTAGCTTCACAAAGAAAAGAAAAGTAAACAAAGAGAAGAAAAAAGACAGGCAGAAAGATAGACCAGGCATTGGGATAAACCTATTCAAGGAAATGAAATATCTTTACAATAAAAGCATTAAAACATGGAGGAATGAAACTAAGGAAGATACTAGAATGTGGAAAGACCTCCCATGCTCATAAATCAGAAGAATTAATCTTGTAAAAATGGCTATCCTACCAAAAGCAGTCTGCAGATTCAAGGCAATTCCAATAAAAATTTCCAGCTCCATTCTTCACAGTAATAGAAAAAGCCACCTTAAAATTCATATGGAAACGGAAATGACCTCAGATATGCAGTCATTCTGAGCTACTCATATTGAGACTATACTGAATTGTAATACTCTAAGCCCAATCTCAACACATGTCCTCTGAAGGAGCTGTTCCTCTCTAAGGTTTATCTCTTAGTTCAGAAAAGCCATTAACTATCCTTCTACCTCTAACTAGCCATACAGGTTCATGATGAATTCCATCTTACAGAAACTTTGTGTGCTCTCATACCTTAAGATGTCCAACAGCTCTTCAGGATATAAATATGATACTTTCAGATTTTTCTGGTAGCTGCCCAGAACTGGAAATAATGACTGTACTTTTCTACAATGCAGTAGCTTTACACATAGTGTACCTTTTTAGTTGGTTTTATTTACTTTTAAATAACCCAATATGTTGGAGGGTCTGTCTTTGTTTGCTTTAAAGTTGGTAATGTCTCCTATGTGTTTAGGCTGATTTCCATATGTCTGTCTAGGTTTCCAGGGGTAATACAAAAACCCAACACTCATGTCATAAATACAGCTGGAGAAGTTAAGAAGTAAACCACATCCTCTTTACTTAGAGTGGCTGGGTTTCATTCTTTATAATTTGCAGTGGCTGTTTTTTGGGTTGCCTTGCCAGGGCAAGCAAAGATAGATATCTATATCACCTGTGTTTTTGAGGATGAGTTTGTGTGCCACTGCCTAGATATGGTCCTGTTGACCACACCTGCGATGATAATAGCCTTCTTGCCTTACAAATGAGAGAGCTTTGGAACTGTAGAGTCCTTCAAATTTCCTATTCAAAAATTTGAATCCGAGCAATGTATTTTTTCTTCTTCTTCAGAATGAGGTGCATAAGAGCAGGGAAAAGAGCTTTAGAATTTGCCCCCTTCCAGGTGTCTTCTGCCCTCATTTCCAGAGGAAGTTCAGGTGAGGTAGAATCCTAGCTTAACATATCCATGACAAGAGAATGAGCATGCCCAAGCATGTCCCCTTCCTTTCTTGGTTTCAGATCCTCACAGTCTTTCAGGGCTATCCTCTTGGCTTCAGGGACCACCAGTTCTCCATCACAGAAGATGAATAAAGCAGAGAGCTGTTTCCAGTGAAGGTTACAGTGTGTTTCCACTTCTCTGACTATTCTGTCATTTGGACTTAGGAGAAAGGGAGATGGGGCATGGTTGGTGTGTGAGAGTTTTCTTACTACTTCTCAGCAAGCCATGAAGGAAGAGAACAGCGCTCATATCCCCATAAGCTCATAGACTTCAGCTATGAGAGTTCTTTTTTTTAATTTATTTATTATATATACAGTATTCTCAGTTTTCTGTCTGCATGTATGCCTGCAGGTCAGAAGAGGGCACCAAATCTCATTACAGATGGTTGCTGGGAATTGAACTCAGGACCATTGGAGGACCAGGCAATGCTCTTAATCACTGGACCATCTCTCCAGCCCCGAGAGTTGGTTCTTTTATCCTCAGCACTGGACCTCAATCACTTTTTGAGGACAGCTTGAAGCTCACCAGGTATTAAATATGCCTGATAGTGCATCAGATTTGATCATTAGTCAAGTGGGGTCTGGTGACCTTATTATTTTTTTATCTAGTTATTCAGATTATCAAGTGGGGCTTAGGTAAATGAAGGATTTCTATCTTCTCATCTGATTCTATGTATACTGCCTGAATTAGGCCAAGAGAAAGTAGTTATTCGAATTTGTGAGCACCTGCTGTGTCTGGGAATGTTTGATGCAACAAAATAGGAAAACAGACAGATTTTAGAAGTTGTAGGGTGTCTTTGACATTCAGTATTAACAAGTTTGTGCTCACAGATGTAGACTTACAATTTCCTGGGCTTTTACACCTCTGTATTTCAGCTGTCCAAGGTGGTGAGTGGAGGAGGATGTACACAAACTTGCCCCACCTGGGGTTGCACACCCCAACCAGAAATCAAACATAGAGCCGGGCCAAGCTCTCTCTTGTCTTATGCAATTCCAGTACTCCTATCAGCCTTTTTAAAAACTATTTTTACACTTTGTGGCACTCCGGGTCTCTTATGAAAGTATAACTAATATAAAATTGACCTATCAATCAATTAGGCAAAAGGCAGCTTCACTATTTTACTTTGATGCAGTCCACCTTTTCCCTGCGCAGACATCACTTCACTGTGATGGTTTAAAATGCAGACGTCAAAAAATAGCCCCTTCCTGCATTGAGAAGATGACTTGCCATCAGAATACTTACTGCTCTTCCAATGGATCCAAGTTTAATCCCTAACAACCACTATAATGGGCATCTCACAACCTAGAACTCCAACTCCAGGGAATATGATGCCTTCTGGCTTCCATCAATATCCACATGAAACACACATACACACGCACACACACACACACACACACACACACACACACACAAATAAAAATATTTAAAAAAAAGAAAGAAACAGCCCCTTCAACCTAGGTAAGTACTGACCTCTCCCCTCTGCTTCTCTGTGAGTCTTCTGGGTAAGAGGAATTCTTCAAACTTGACTCAAGTGCATCCGCCAAATGATTTTCCAATACCACATTAACACCTAGCTTTTGAAATAAATTTACTTATTTTGTGTGTGAATGTATTCATTGAAAGCATTTTTTTTTATTGTTTTTATTGAACTATATATTTGTTCCATTCCCCTCCTTCTCCCTACCAGTTTCTACCCTCTCCCCACCTGCCCAGCTTCTACTCTCTCCCATGTTGATGAACGCAATAAAGCAGTTACACACTTGCTCAGAATTGAGTATAATGAAGGATTCTTTGTTTAAGGGTACACCCACAGATCAACAGTCCTCTGCAGGAGAGGGGAACAGGAACCAAATCCAGTAGCCGAAAGAGGGAGAGAGCAAGTGACTGCGCAAACTTTATATCTGCATTTATAGTACAAGAGCTCATGCCCAAGTGTGCTGGTATCTTAAAGGCTATTGGCTGAGGGAATTTTCACAGCACTCTCATGATCCCCATGCTCTCAGTTTACTCTGGAGATCTTGTCTTTTTCTACTTCCCATGAACATTACATCCACGTATGTCTATTTTATCATTCTCTTTGTTGTTTAGATTCTCTGGGGTTGTGAATTGTAAGCTGATTTTTCTTTACTTTATGTCTAAAAGCCACATATGACTAAGTGCACATTATATTTGTCATTCTGAGTCTGGATTACCTCACCCAATGTGTTGTTTTCTAGATCCATCCATTTGTCTCTAAATTTCAAAATACCATTTATTTTTCTGCTGTGTAGTACTCCATTGTGCAAATGTATCACAGTTTCTTTATCCATTCTCTGGTCAAGGGGCATTTAAGTTATTTCTAGGTTCTGGGTATTAAAAATAATGCTATGAACATAGTTGAGCACATGTCCTTGCAGTATGATTGAGCATCATTTGGATATATACCCAAAAGTGGTATTCTTGGATCTTGAGGAAGGTTGTTTCCTAATTTTCTGAGAAATTACCATACTGATTTCCAAAGCAGCTGTTCTAGTTTGCACTCCCACCAGCAATGGCAGAGTGCTTTCTTTATCCCACATCTTCTCCAGTGTAGGCTGTCTTCTGCATTTTTGATCTTGGCAATTCTGACAGGTGTAAGATGGAATCCCAGAGTTGTTTTTATTTATATTTCTCTTATGCTGAGTATTTCCTTGAGTGTCTTTCAGCTATTTTAGATCCATCTATTAAGAGTTCTCTGTTTAAGTCTATACTCCATTTTTTATTGCATTATTTGTTCTTTTGATGATCAGTTTCTTGAGTTCTTTGTATATTTTGGAGATCAGCCCTCTGTTTGACATGAGGTTGATGAAGACTTTTCCCCATTTTGTAGGCTGCCATTTTGTCTTGTTGACTGTCCTTTGCTTTACAAAAGCTTCTCAGTTTTAAGAGGTCCCATTTGGAGATCAAGGGGATACAAATCATTGCATGTATTCTTCTGTGTGTGTCTGTGTGTATCCATATACATGAAAGCAAGCAGTTGCTCCCAGGGGCTCCTGGAGCTGGAGTTACAAGCAGTTATGAGTTGCATGCTGTAGATACTGGGAACCAAACTTGGATACTCTGTAAGAACAGAAAGCATTTTAATCTTCTAAGCCTTTTCTTTTGCCCTTCATACACTAACTTCTAAAAAAAATGAAATAATCTCTATATGCATTTCAGGTACAAAAAAACATAAAACTATAATACAATATCCCAACCAAGATACTCTTGCTGTACAGTCAAGATGAGGAATTTCAGTCAGGGCAAATGGCAGTCATAGTGCTCTCATGTCACCAAACTGGCATGTCTCCTTGTGGAACAAGATCCTAACATCCTCTTTTCTTTCTGATACCATCCTCACTGCAATCATCTCACAGGGTGGAAGTCTCTGTTACCTACTCGGTCATTGCTGGGCTATAAAAGGATGGAAACACAGTTATTATAACATTTTCCCCCATGGTAATTAGAATCTAAAAAAATGCCCCTGTCCTAGGAGCTTTCTGTTTGCTGACCTATTGACTAGAGAAAACAAGTTTTGGTTTTATGATCCTGTGCTATAATAAGAAATATACATTTGATCTTTATTCATAGTCCATAGCAGGGAGCTTCTAAACGCCTTGAGTTTTACTGATGAGTGTGAGAGGAGGATGCATATTTTGTTATTCATAAGAAGCCCCCTCTTTTCCTCAAGCACATCCAAGTTTATGCTAATAATCCCTCTTATAGTAGCAATCTGGTTGCCAGGGAAACCAAACTTGTGATTAGAAGGCTGGAACTCTCAGTAACAAATCCTAGCTTCGCTGGAGAAGGGGACTGTAGATTGACATACTCTATGATGGCCAAAGATGAAATTAACCATGTGTGTTCTGTGAGTGACCCATAGCCAAGCAAAGAAATGGGACTTGAGAACGTCTAGATGTAAGAACACATGGAAGTATGAAAAAGGTTGAAATGGGGAACAATGGAGTCTCTGGCAGTAAAGAGCTTGGTAGCTTCCAGTGGCTTAACTGAGGGGTCAGGCTATCAGAAGCTCATGGTCACACAAGCTCTAAATTCTTGCCTTATGAGTTTGAAGAATTAATTCTATAGACCATGGGAAAGGTACATGCTTAGAAAGCTTATTGTAGATTTATAGGATGGGAGCTTAAGAGAAATAAATAAATGGAAGCTCCAATGTAGGAGTGAGTCCCAGAAATAGGATGCTATTAAGATGCTATTTGGGTGACTTTTGTAGGAGTTGTGACAGAGAGTGAAATGGAGCAGGGGAGGGTAGACTGGTAAGTCCAGTTGTTTCACTAGCATGGTGTCCATTTACCTCTCTGTCTAAGGCATCTAGACTAGAGTTTTAAGGCTCCTTCACATATCAGCTCTAGGCAGCTGGATAACAAGATAATAAGAAACCAGACCAGGGACTGGAGGCTCCTGAACACTGCTAAAATTTCTACCTCTGGCTTGGACAGAACTAACATTCCAGTTTCTGGCTAGGGACAAGAACCCAGGTGCCTGTCCCTAAACTGCTAGATAAGTTTCTGTCTCTTGATCTCATTAGGGTGATCTATAGAAACCCCACCCTGCCCAGAAGTCTTATTGTTACGCCCCTCTAGATCTTTTATTTAGCTATTTTGAGTTGGAACCTTATCAAATGTCTTTCCCAGGAGATATGTGAACAAAGAAACCTCGAGCTACTCCATTCAGGATATTGATGACAACCCAAAGAAGTCAAGGATTACACCTTTGTCTGGCTTAGAGAACTAGCAAGTCTATTAGGGCTATTCACAGGAGCTTGACTGAGGGGTTGCTTACAGGAGCGTGAGTGATTCCTTATAAATTTACATTATCAACCATTCAGTGCATCTCAAAACCCACTCTATGAGCTCATTTTATGAAAAATACAAAAAATAGTGAGATGTGGGATGTATAGTCGTTCACTAGAACACGGTCAAACATGGCATTACTTGGTCAACCAGGGACTACAGTAAGAGAATACTGCTTCTTCCTTTCCCTGAAGCTATCAGTTACCAATAGCTCCTCTTCTAGCAATAGGACTTGGTGTTCATCTCCCCTCTCTATGCTGTTTTGTTGTCTGGCTTGGGCTTGCATAGGTTTGTGCATGTTGTCATAAATACTGTGAGTTCATCTGTGCAGCTGCATCCAAGAAACACCGTTCCCTTGTAGTTCTACTGTCTCTGGCTCTTACACTCTTTCTGTCCTCTCTTCCTCGATGATCCCTAAGCTTTTGGAGGAGGGATCCAAGATATTATAAGATATCTATAATCTCATTCCTGTCACCCACTTGTCCTAACCCGACAGGATTCAGTCTTCAAATAGTGCATCTTGTGGTGATTGTGAGCATTTTCTGCTCTGGTGTGCTTTCATGGATAGTCATAGAAGAGAGTCCGACATTTATGGGGTTTGGCAAGAGCTGGACATGATTTCTAGGCCTGGCTTTGCCACATGTCACTAGTGTGACTCTATGTAACACTCTTGGTTTTGCCAAGTTTGGGCTTCATTATCTGTTAGTCATTTTTAGCAATTCCTACTCTGTATTATATCCCAGAAGACTCAAGGAGGAGATGAGGAAACATGCAAAGGCACCTGGCAGAGGGCCCAGAGAGAGCAAGAACTCAGGAAATAATTGCTTCCCTTTCTCAAGTGAAGCCAATTCATTTGAAAATAACAGCTCTCCTTTACCCCCTCATTTACATTCTCTGTACTAAATAACTAAATGGTTTCCATTTTTCTATCTTGCAATGAGTTTCCAGCTCTGTCTAGGTCTACCCAACCCCCATTCTCCCTGTTTTGTCTCTTTCTGTGAAGAGGGGAGGTTTATGTGGTAGGGGCTGTCTGTATGTGTGCACATACACTACAGTGTCTGACTTTATTTGGGTTCTGAGGATTTGAACTCCATTTCTTTGGCTTACTTGGAGGGTAAATGCTTTACTCCCTGAGCCATCCCCTCCTCCCACTTTGATATTTCAATGAGAGGAAAGCCATTCAGATTCTTTTCCTTTTGCCTTGCTGGTATCTCCTCTTCCCCACCTAACTACCATCTATTTATTTCTGAAATGAAAATGGTATTGAGAGACTATAGACCCCCTGCTGTCCGGACAGGTAGGGACAGGGGTTACGGCTAGGCAAAAAAAAAAAGTAGTATATTTCCAAGATGATGGGTTTCATAACCCACTCCCCTCACTTGAAACAAAAGCCTGACAGCTTCAAATAAAGAGTTTGTTGGCTTTTGTCTCCACCAGCAGAGACCTACATCTGATGGGCTGGTCTACAAAATCCAGACTTGGATCAGGACACTTTACACAATCAACAATCCTATCTTTCTTCAAATTAACAAATCCTGAATTACGGGACGGGGGTGGGGTGGGGGTGGACTCTTCAGAGGCTTTAAAACTACAGTCATAGTGAAGACACTGGAATTTTGACTTTCTGAGGCCTGCCTCTGATTTGAAGATTATTTTATTTTTCTCTGTATGTCTGCTACATAGGTATGTTTCTTCACCCAAATAAACACTTCCTTCAACAGCTGATCCTGTCTGTTGAGTTTGAGATTTCTCCACTGCCACCTGCTATATTCCATATTTTTTCCCGCTTAGCAGAGAAAATGAATCTAATAAAGATACCTAGATTATATTAGCTGGGCTGATTAATGGGTATAACTTGGTCGTTAGTATCACTAGGTATGTGCTGGTAAATTGAGTCAGGATTCATTCCAGTGTAGTGGAGTTAAATATGCCCTATTACATCATATGTTAATGTTTCTCAGCAAAACTCTAAGACCCTGTTCAATATTTTGTCTTATGTATAAAAAGGTTACACATAGTAAGAGCTTGGTAAATGCTTTTCAGATGAAAGATTAAGTAAATGACAACTTTGTAAACAAAAGGTAAAACCCCATGTTTGTCATTGGCCTGCTCTATATCCATTAACATGCATGCCATATGTGTATTTGTAGATTATATGAACTGAATGAACAAATGGGTGAATGGGAAAGAAATTCCAGTGGGATAGATGGGATTTTAAAGAGAGGCTTCTTATTCAAATCTACATAAATACATTCTGATTATTCTCTCTATGGAAAGACTCCAGCTTTCTGTCTGTAAACTTTGCTGTGTATAAGATTAGCCAGTGGCATCTGCCTAAACAGGAGACAGTGTTTAATCACCTTAGATACTCTGACTACTATGGGTTCTTGAGGATTGTTCCATTCACTGAATAGATTAGCAGAAGGCATGACAGTGTACACAAGTATTCTTTGACCTCAGGGCAGCTTCACTCCACACTGCCCTGTGTTCTAGACCTTGCCTTATACCCCAGCATTATGGGGAGCTCTTAAGTGCTGATCTCTCAGACATAGTTTCTAGCCAATTGAAGTCTTTAGTCTAGCCTGCTGGGACTACACTCAGGTATAAGTTATATGGGACCCATGGGTTGTGCCAAGTATTTAAAGTAAGGGATTTTAAAAGGCAAAAACCACATCCTGTTTTCTCACTCAGTAGCTGCAGGGAGGAGGTTTTTACACCAAACAGTTTAACGGAAGCTACGAAAAGTTATTGGGACATCTTGACCTCAGGTTCCTAGAATACAATTGGGTAATTTTCCATGAAATTCTCTCTCAATGAGATAAAATTCTAATTAAACCTAAAATGGCCTCAGCAAAAGTACAATATGGAGGAACCTCTGCACCTTCTTGCAGCATCACATCAGTAAAGGCAGTACAAGGTAAGTACGTAAGTAAACTGGGTTAACAGATCCAGCCTACTGAATACTCCTGAATTTTACTCATATATATCATCAGTTACATACCTTCAAGAGTTCCTTGCAAACCAGACACAGAGCCTTCTTATTACCACTCATTTTGCTAGAAAGTGTGTTACTGTATGCAGCTTGTCTGGGATATATGAAGTAATCTAAAATCAGAGTACGGTTCCTGTAAATGCTTATCTCTTCCACACCATGATAATGGTCAAAACACACACACACACACAAAACAAACAAAAAAGTCCAAGGACCACCCACCTCCATCCAGGTCTAGTAAGGTGAGCATCCACGAAACTGCCTAGGCTCCCACGAAACCAATAGGTACAGTAGGATCAAAAACCCATTGCCATTGTTCTTGAGGTCTCAGTAGTCCTCATTGTCCACTATGTTCAGCGAGACCGGTTTTAACCTGGGCTTTTTCAGACCCAGGCCAGCTGGCCTTGGTGAGTTCCCGATAGAACATCCCCCTTGTCTCAGTGTATGGGTGCACCCCTCACGGTCCTGAGTTCCTTGCTTGTGCTCTCTCTCCTTCCGCTTCTGATTTGGACCTTGAGATTTCAGTCGGGGGAGGGGGAGGGAAAGGGGAGGCGGCGGTGGGGAAGAGACAGAAATCTTTAATAAATAAATAAATAAATATTAAAAAATATGTGATAAAAAATGACACAAGAGAACAAATGCATCAAGTTGTTATGGCAACTGGGAAACGTGGGTTGAGATTTATGTATGTAGAATCCAGGGGAATATTCTAAGCAACTAAAATAAACATTTGCTTATTAAAACTGTAAAAAAAAAAAAGAATCATCAGTCTAAAAAAAAAAAAAAACAAACCTGAATCTTAGAACCATAGTAAATCAAAGACCATTTACTAGTTCTTCAAAAATATATTAGTGTTATTTCAAATTCTCTTCATTCACCTGTATTTGTTTGCTTTTCTGATGAGCTGACCTTTACTTTAGTGTTTCAGCCCAGGCACACACAGGGAAATATTTGAGCTCTAAATGAAGACAAGTGCATGTACATTGCTTAATGGCTGTGAGGAACTCTGTGGCTTCAACCAAGGGCAAAGATGCTGAACTTTTGGAGTTTGTGTGACCCCTTATCTCTGCCAGATTCTATAAACATCATATCAAAGCTGACCATACCACAACTTAGAATTGGAAATGAACACAGGGTTCCAAAAAATTCAGCATTGGTAGAAGAGTTTCGGGATAGTGTTCCTGGGCCCTAAAGTCTTACTTGAAGAAGGAGGGTGACAAAGTGTGGTGTCATTGTCTCAAACATAGGGAGTTTGGTAGAAGGTCTACAGCAGACCCATCTATTTAACAATGCAGAAAACTTAAATACTTACCTAGCGCCCAGGCGTTCCAATCCATTGACATCGTGGTGGTCACCCCTCATTAGCTAGGTGCAATCAGGAATTCTGACAGTACCAGGCAGACTGCAGGTAGGCTCCTCTCATTATGGTAGGCCTTGACTTCCTACAGGGGGTGATATTCATCAGGATATGCATTTAAGGTGCTGTAATGCAGAAGCTCTGTATTATCCAAACTTAGTACTTATTCAAGAACAGAGAGACCTGTACAGTCAAGGGGTCTTCACCCTAGGTTACTGTATACCTAACCCTTGCATCATTCTCATGTGTTCCTCAGCTCCTGCTCTTGCTTTAGACTGGCAGATGGCAATAACTGGGAAAAGGATGCTTAGGGCAAGCTTTTTCTTTAGGGACAGGGCCTGATAATTTTCTACACTGTCTCAACATGTATTTCATTGCTCAGAACCTCGTTGTATGACCACATCTAGGTTTGGAGAAACCTGGGGAACAATCAACCTTTTCAAGATCATTTGCTTTGGTAAAATTCATGACCAGATAAAGAAAGTCCAGCTTTCGTAATCTAGTATGAGATAAGTTAACATTCTTTTTTATTTTTATTGAGCTTTATGAATTATAGTAGAACACTAGTTATAATCAATAAGGGAGAAAAAGAGGGGATGCTAAGAGAGAATATAACTTATAAAGTGGATAAAAGAGACACATAAACATGTAAAATATTGATGCAGGCTATAGAGATGACTCAGTGGTTAAAAACATGTACTATCCTCACAGAGAACCCAAGTTCAATTCTCAGCATCTATGTTAGTCAGCTCACAGTTGTATATAACTCGAACTCCAAGGGCTCTGATGTCCTGGTCTTTCTGGATATCTGCATACACACTTGGACATACTTCCACATAGTCACACACATACACATAATGAAAAGTTAAATAAATCTTTAAAATAACAAAAAGGGACTGTTGTAGCGGGATGACTCACAGAGTCATGATGGGAAGCTCTCTCAAGTTAGTTTACAGCTATTCAAAGGCTCTTGATGTCACAGCTTCTTTTTATTGCTTTAGAAAAAGAAAATTAACTACACATGTGTTTCTTTTTTCTCTCACACAAAACATTTCTGTTTCTCTCCATGTACCTTTTTAGATGGCTTTCCTTGGTCCTCATTTTTCTCAATAACAAGGAGAATTCCTCTTCTCCTGCCACCAAGAAAGCTCTTTATTGTTTTGAGTAATATCACATTGGTCTTGGGTCATTGCCCAGGCATCTTCAGCTCATCCTCTAGGAAGGAGACTAGATATGAATTAGCATCTCTTATATACTAAGGCTTTGCTTCTGAACGTGTTAGTCAAAGACTAACAGTGTCTGTATTATCTGAGAGTTGATGGGAATTTTGAATGTCAGTCCATAGCTCAGAGGCACAATGTGCATTTCCCAGAACTGCCATAACAAAGTGGCACAGGCTGAGTGGCCTGGACAACAGGAATGTCTTGTCTTATGTTCTGAAGGCTGGGCGTCTAAAATCAAAGCGTTATTTGGCATAGAGGTGCCTCTGTTGTCTGAATGGAGCGGAGACCCTGAGGTGGTGAATGTGTAGTGTTCACACCCTGTACTATGTATGAATCTATAAAAGGCAGAAGAAAAAGAGCTTCAGAAGGCCACCAGACCAACACAAAAGACACATCGTTTTGAGTCCCCCTCCTTCAGCCTCTACAGACATAATTCAGCATCATGCCTGTTACAAGTAAGTGATAAAGTAGCAATGCACTATGGCACAGGAAGTAACAGAGAATACATTGTGTGGCCAGGAGGCAATGATAATTAGCATGGGTACTGTGTAGATATTGTGTTTCAATCAATACTAGTATCTTTTTCAAAAGCAAGAGGAAAAAATAATGTGGAATTGTTAGTACCTTGCCAAATATGTATAGAGGAAAATCTCCCTGGGGATTACTCAAATTCTCTCTACCCACACTGGGTTTTTTTTCCCCAACTAGTAATTGCATGATATTTTTAAGAACAGGAGATAAATGTTGAAGGAAGAAGTTGTTAACAAAAATTTTGAACTGAAAAGAAAAATCTTGCAGATAGTATTCATCTACCCAAACTATGATGATATTATGTGTGTAGAAATCTCAGGTTCTCCCCTACCCCACTTCCCACTATTATCTAAGATCCTTCAAGTGTGGCACTTCCCTGGGCGTGTCATTTTGTGGTCCTGAATCCTTTATTCTATCTTGTGATTTGAATATGAAGTGTTCCCCAAAGGCTCATGTACTTGAAAGCTTCATCCCCAGCACTTGGAAATGTTTCTGTAACATTTTGGAGGTGGAGTCTAACTAAAGGAAATACCTCCCCAAGGGGACAGACTTTAGAGTTTACAGCCTGAACCTCTTCTTGTCTCTTTCTGATTTCTGAACCTTGCTCTAATGTCATCAACCACCTCTCTCCTCCTGATGCCAGGACTTCCCTATAAATTCCGTGCCATGGAATTGTAAACCAAGATGCATCGTTTCTTTCTTAAGTTGGTTGGGCAGGGATAGTTTATCTCCACAAAAGAAAGGAAACAAAATAACAGTCTATAATTGAGCTCATTACATACACCCCACGTCCCTGGCTTTAATGAATGACTTATGAGCACAGTCCACTGAATGGAGTTCCCCCATAGTATAGTGCTTGAGGTTAATCTTGAGTGTTTCAGAGATGTCTCAGACTTACCAAATTCTGGCTCATTTATTCATTTATATCACCATATGTACCCTAGCCTTTTGTTCTCTCTCACAAAAATAAATAAATAAATAAATAAATAAATAAATAAATCCACCAAAAAACTGGTGTCTTGTGCTCCTAATGTCTTTCTCTCTTTTCACCTTTGACCTATATTTCTTCCCCTTCAGATACCTCATAAATTATCTTCTAAATATCCCTGGATTTTGTGAACTTCCTCCCATCAATATCAGAGCCAGGCAAACATGAGCTACCTCCCTATGCCTTATATAATCAGTTGACACCCACTCTGCCCTTTATCTTAACAAGAATCTGTCCATGTTACCCCCACCCTTATGTCTCCTACTGCTTAGAATTCTCCACTGACTCTGCCTTACTCTTGGAATAAAGGCAAAAATCTCCAGGCATAATTTTCAGTCTGACTTCTCTCTCTTTACCCCAGAATCCTGATTGTACCTCTAGCCTTCCACTGGCTACAAGGGCTTTGTTGCCCAGATCTTACTGTATTCTTGCAAGATAGAGGACCTTTTCATACACTCTTCTGAAATGTTCTTTGACTCTCATCCTTGCCATTCCTTGATTACTCTCACAATCTCCATGGCTCAATCCTTTTCAAAGTTAAATATTTTGTTGATTTAATTACCTTATTAATGTCTAACAATGCATAATAGTTGGTATTATATCCTTGAACAAGATATACCACAGTATTTTTTGAATACTTTAATCTCAGTCTTTAGCCAAATAACCTTTCACGTAATCAAAATTAGTAATCTATATGTTCAAATTCATGTACTATAATTTCTTCTTCATATTAACTCACTGAATCAACCCTTCATTATGTATTTCTTGTGCTTTTGGACGTGTTTGCCTCTATATTTAGAACCTTGCTTTCAGAACTGAATGGCACAAAGTTCTTACTCACTTGGTATATTTGTTCCCATGGGGAAAAAATAAACTCCTTACAAATACACATCATAGAAATTTCTGGTTGCAATAAGTTCAATGAAGCTAGTCAAATATGTATGGTGATAGAAAAAGGGTTTTTTATTGTTATGAGCTGTTATTAGAGACAAGGTCTCACTGTGTAGTCCAAGTTGGTCTTGATTTCTAGAATCCCAGCCTTAGTTTCCCAAATGCTGCCAATATAATTGTGTGTCACTACACCCAGAACTGAAGAGGTAATTATGAATTGAATGTTTCTGGTAAATAAATTGACTGCATGAATAGTATACCAGACGGTGCTGGCTAGAAGAATAAACGTGTGAAAAGTTCTAAGGTAGGAAAAAAATTCTGTGCTGGAAAAAAATGTGGAAAAAGAATCAACATGTTAACATTTCTTGGGTTAATAAGGATAAAACTAAAGTGTTAAATCTTAGAAGCATTGAATGGAACATTGAAAGGTACTTCATGGAAAATATGATAATCATATATGCATTTATAACTTACATATATTTTATACACACGTTATGATTATTAGAGCCAGGGTGTCATGTATTCAAGGCTGGTTTCAAATGTGTAGGTTATAATGATCTTGGAATTTCTAATTCTTCTACCTACCAAGTGCTGGGATTATAGGCACACACCGCTGTGGGCTCGATCATGAATCCATGAGGTCTTTGTACATTCTGGGTAAGCACTCTACCAACTAAGTTACATGTTCAACATCAGGGAATTATATTTTTCAAGGGGAGAAGACACTAACACTTTTGTTGGGATAGTGACCTTTCATCCTGAAAAGTGTCTGTGCTAACCAGCTCTCCTTTGCTGCTACCCTTCAGTGCCTTCGAGGATACCATTCTCAGGGAGCACATGGTGAATGATGCTTCTGGGACTATGCAGAGATCCTGTCTGCTTTCCATAGCTGAATTTCCGCAGATTCCTACCAGACATCCATCAAAACTATAGCATCTGCCTGTACCCCATCTGCACTGCCACACACACTTTTCCACATGCCAGTAAGGGGTGGTATTGATCTTTAGCAGAGTGACTGGTGCTGTCTCACTTTGCAGATGGGAAAAACCAAGCTCCAGCACACAGAAATAAATAAATGGCAGAACCAGAGCCATCTTCTTTGATTCAGTGCACAGTGTTCATTGAACTATAGCGTAACTATCACCCATCTTTTCCCCAAAGCCACGGTTGTTTGGGGCAGGTGTGCAGCAAACAAACCAAGAACATTAAAGTGCTTTGTTTAAAAAAAGTATCATCTTCTGCTAATTTCCTTCTTGATAAATACAGATATCTATGGGTGACATTTTCTTTTAATGATCCCTATCTGTGTTTCAAGGGAAGGTAAGCCTGGAAGCCCACCTTCTGTTCAGTGCCGCTTCAGACAAGTAATTTTAATTTAATGCAGTAAACATTCTGCAGTTGCTCATTGCAGCCGGGTGCTGCTGGTAATATTTAATCTGCCAAAAACCCTCATTGTGTATTACCATTCAGATGCAAAATAATTTATGTCTCCGACTCCCTCTGCTTTTGCATTCATAAATCACTTGATATTTGTAAGAAGATATGATTGTTACTTAATTCTTTGCTTTGCTTAACTTTTGACATCAATAAAATTTAATTTTGTATTTGCTTTAGATTAGCTTTGCAATTAAAAACCAAGGAGTAGAAACGTGCGCCTATGGCTATGCATGTGTTTGGGTTTAAGTATTGCATGCAACAAGTTTGGGGAGATTTTCTTAGTATGAATGATGTATGTACGTGGATACTCATGGGACATATGTGCATGTGTGTGTGTACATATGTGTGTGTGTACATTTTATGTGTGAGTTGAGTGTAAGCATGCCACAGTGCACATGTGGAGGTCGAAAGACAACCCTGAGCGACTGCCTTCATCTTCCATCTTTAAGGCAGGGCCTCATTTACTGTTTGCCAGCAAGGTGACCCACAAGTTTTCAGGGTTCTCTGTCCACTTCCTATTTTGCAATTGTACTGTCACTATGGATGAGCACTGTCATGTCTGGCAGGTTCTGGGGTCTGAACCTGGATTCTCATGAGTATGCAACAACCACTCTACCCCAGAAGCCTTCTCCTTCACCCCCAAATTATTTTTAGATATCAAAAACTGGACCCTCTGAATGTGGCTCACAATTGAGGCAGACTGAGAAGCCAATGATAATGGCACTGGGATTTGTCTCTACTGCATGTACTGGCTTTTTGGGATCCTATTCTATTTGGATGCATACCTTCCTAAGCCTGGATGGAGAGGGGAGGGCCTTGGACTTCCCACAGGGCCAGGTACCCTGTCCTCTCTTATGACTGGAATGGGAGAGGGGAAGGGTATTTTGGGAAGTAGAAGGGAAGTGTGAGGAGGGGAGGAAGTAGAAATTTTGAAAATAAAAATAAAGAATGTGGAACCTCTGAAAAGTCCTCTGGACATACTTCGTTCCATGTTTTTAGCTTTTGCCCATGGCTCTCAGCAATAAAATGAATGGAGGCTGGGTATGCAGCTCAGTGCTAGAGTGCTGGCCTAGCATATGCAAGACTGTAGGCTCAATCCCAAGTACCACTCAAAACAGAAAAAGTAAATATGTATAGTATAGGGCATTGTGGCATCTGATATATGAGGAGTGGCTTTGTTGCCACAGAAATTCTGGTATGGATATTTGGTGGTCCACATGCATTTTTCCTCCTAGACAGATAACATGTTTTAAATCTCTTAGAATGTATCAGGACAGTCTCCCAGAATATCAGAATAGTGTCATGTGTAACTTCTTTGACAGATCATGGGTTAAATGGGATGTCCTGAGAATTAGACCATACGCATATTTATTGTTATGTTATATTTAAATGGCTGAGCCCAGTAAGTGTTCCTTGGAGTTTTAGCCTAAATGAATTTAGGTTGTCTCCTGACACTGTGTAAATTATTTTGTGTTTCTCAAGCCAGAGCTGTTGGAGGAGAACCTCAGATGTTTCATCTTCTCTGACCCTAAGACCTGCTTTTCTGTAGCACTTGTGAGTTACAATAAGTCTGCTTTTGTGTATGTATGTTTCATCTCTGTATGCCCGTGCCTCTTCCTTCATGGCTCCTTATTCTCATTAGACTCTCTCTTTCAGAAAATCCATGGAAAAGCCATCTCATAAACCAAGTCCTGGAAATAGACAAAGTATTGTGTCTCTGAATTTTCTGTTTGTTACTGAGTGGGATGCATGAGCGTGGGTGTGCATGTGTCACAGCACAGAAGTGGAAGACAAGTTTTGGGAGTCAGCCCTATCCTTCCAATGTGGGTTTCAGAAATCGAACTCTGGTTATTGGGGTTGCATGGCAGGTGCCTTTACCCACCAAGCAAGCCTACCAGCCCCAAAATGCTGTTTCTTGCTGGAATGTTGCTTTGGCACTAATCCCTGAAGACCTGTGGAATCTAGACCTTAACCCTGGACAAGATATTCAAGACTGCCAGGAATGACAGTGCCTGGCTCAGCTGCTCTTGCAAACTTCTCAATCCTTGCATGACTTTTTGAAGGTGAGCAGATGTTTCTGTTTGCTTATTTTGATCTGTGGCCCACTCAGCTACCAGTATTGTCCTCATGTCTGTGTGGAATGTATATTGTGTGTGGTCTGATACATTAGGAAAAGAGAGAAAGTTATAATAACAACATCAGCCCCCTGGCAGCAGACACTGTGCCTGGAGCTGGTGGTGACTTCAGCATTATCAGAATGTGGATGGCATTACATCTGCTATGTCTGAAAAGTGCTAGGCGATGGTGCTAATTTATAATACAGGAGGAGGGAGGTGAAGAAAGACGGGGTGATGAAAAATAGCACACAGTAGGAGAGAGTCAACTAAATGGTAATTTGTTAAGTTTTATTCACACCATGCAACAAAGTGCTGTCACAGGTTTCTGGTTTGCTTTATAAATCAACTGTGTGTGTTGCTCATCTAGAAACATGGACACCGGACAGCTCTAAAGAGGCCTGGCTTTTCTTGGAGAGAACATTTTTATAAGGGTTACGTGACACAGGATGAGTGTGCTGAAGTGTCTGGAGGCCTCTGGCTATCACTGAACTTTATAAGACAAAGGGCATGGGCAGGAGGCAGGAAGCCCATAGAAGCAGAACATTAGATCATTTGCCGTTCGCAGAGGAAGAGCCGAGGAAAAGTGGGGCAGATGGTGGGGAACCACACAGAGAACGGTGCTGCGAGTGAGCACAGATGCTGCTCAATCTTTAAAACCTTGAGAGCTTGCGTCTTTGCAAAGTTTAAGCAAGTATACCGTTGCCTTTTCCCTGCCTTCATCTCTATCCCTTTGCCAGCATCGTACCACAAGTATGTATTTATTTCATTTATCTCTCATTTCATATTTTTATTATATAGTATGTGATTAGTACCCCAGCTTGAAAAGAGTTTACAAGATGTCTAGACACCACCTAAAGGACAGAGAATTTATATTAGCTAATAGAATTCCTAAGCAGGTATAAACTTGGTTTCCATGGAGACTCTTGCTAATGGCAATTCCAGTAGCTTTTGTGAAATGGGCTCCTGTTTTCCTACAGTCTACAAAAATCCATGGGCTTCCAATCCTCTTTGGATAACTTATATTAGCCAATACAAATGTATATAGGTGCACTGTTATACCCTATTGTTTAGGAAATCATCACACAAAATGTCTATTATTTTTCATACAAATACAACTTCAAAAATATATATTTGCTTCTTGGATGATAGGAACCATGCATCTAGAGATCACACATATAAAGCTAAGCATTCTTACAATATTCTCCACCTCATCCTTCCATTTTCCCTCACTTATCCTTGAAAATCAAATTTTTAGTAATTCGCTTCTGATTTTTAAAGACAATGGGGATGGTTTTGGTTCGCTCTGGAACTGACTTTGGTTAGCAGAAAAAAGTTGATTTAAGAAAGAAAAGTTACAACAGAAGTTTTGATCTTCTGATTTGTTACCCCAGTCCTATGATACCAACACTCTAGAAGTGGAAGGGAGAAGAGGATGAGTCCCAGGCTAGCTCAGCTAAATGGCAGGACCATGTCTTCAAACAGTAATTACAGTAACAGCCAAGTCTCCAGTCACTGCTTGCCAGTTTTTGGCAACAGCGCTGAATTTAACAAATCACCACCACAAACTTTGGGGTTGCAAACAAGACAGAGTTAATAACTTACAGTTTGGAGATGAAAGGTCACATATAGTCTAACTTGACAAAAACAAGAATGTGGGTGGGGCTTCAATTATAGGAATCCCTCAGATTTCTCTTCACATTCAACGCCATTTACATCTCTTGGCTCCTGGCCCCTCTTTCACCATCAAGTCCAGCAGGAGTGAGGCAGGCCTTGGCATGTATCCATAGTTCTTATTCTTCATTGATAGGATAGGTTCTCCCCTTTTAAATACTTGTGATTTAGCTGGGGCCTGCCTGGATAAAACAGACTACCTCCCCAATGCCCAAGAATATGAAGATTTATTTTCATATTATCTGCAAATCTCTTTTCACTATTTAAAGTTACTTGTATATACCCAGGCTGTGGGCCTCCTTAGAGGTCCTTTTATAGGCACTAAGTACAACCAAATTCTGACACATGTCGTGTACCGTTGGCCACTTGACCCTAAGCTCAATTTCCAGCACTACCAAGACTTGCCAGATATTTCTACCAAAATCAAATGTTGATTCTGTTTTGTAAATAAGTTTTACTCAGTAACCTGGTCAGCCTTCACTTAGGTACTAACCTTGCTATACATAGGGAGAATTTTCTGTTTTCCATTCCATCATAATCCTAACATAATTCCTTGTATCTGGCTCTCTATGTCCCTACTAAATCTTCAAATTTTTCCAGACATCATCAAGGTTTTCCTTCTGTGGCTGGAGGACTGATTTCTAAGAAAACATCCACAGAAAATCTCCTAAGACTTTCACTTCCACAAAGGACCAAACCAGGACTCAAGGGGAGTTAGAAAAGATTATTTATAGTTGAGAACCACAAACTAGCAGGCCTATGCCTGGACCCAAGTAAACAATTTATACCAAAATACCAACCTCGAGAGGATGATGAGTAGAAGGAATAAGAAAGAATCCATTCCTGTGGCCTGGAATGCAAGTTGTCCTGATCTCTTTAAAAGTGTGGCAGCTGTTCCTGCAGTGATTTTAAAAGTCTTAGAAGAAGGCCAGTGGTGGTGGCACACAACTTTAATCCCAGCCCCTGGCAGGCAGCAAAAGGGGGTTTTCTGAGTTTGTGACCAGCCTTGCCTACAGAGTGAGTTTTAGAACAGTCGGGGCTACACAGAGAAACATTAGGTCAAAAATAAAAGTGTCTCATAAGCTCTGGGAAACTCCCTCCATGAGCCTTTGTTATTCATGCTCACAGTCTACACTACACAGAACTTTTAATCAGAAATCAGATAGCATTTTCCTGGCCCTTTTTGCCAAAAGACCCTCACTGCAGTGATCTTCTTTTCTGAGATCATTTCACATTTGGCCAAGAGTATTTGAGAGGAGATGATCCCTAAATACAGAAATGGAGACCTGGAACTTAGCTTGGGAAAAAGCAAACTTTGGTAAGATTTTATTCACAAGTCTGATTGATATTGCAGTCGATCCCAGCACACATTAAATCCCCTCTGCCTTATTGGCTCAGTGTCCAGATTTACTAGCTTTCCTTCCCATCCCACTCATTTATCCTGTACTTACTATGTATTGAATTGGAGCTGAGGACAGGTGAGATGTGGTCCCTAGAAATCCCATTGATGAACTGAGTTTCATTTGGGTGAGGAGCTGAATCCCACATCTTTGAAGCACCTGCCTGCATTCTACCCTCCCCTCTATCATTTTCTTTATTCTTCCCCCATTTCAAATGGGAAAACATTAGTTCCAGTATATTCTGAACTTCAGCTCTCATCCCCTGATTCACCTTGGAACTGGAAAGTCGATACCATGTGCTATTGGGGAAAAGTTGGGAAAATGAAGAGTAGACAGTATGGTTTTTGAGAAGAAAAAAATGCTTTATGGATGTTTAAGTGAGTAGGTCTTATTTATATATTCCAAAACTTCAGCACTCCAATGTACAACAGAGTGACTAGACAGACATGCTAATTGCAATGTTTACCTGTATGGAGTTTGGTTTATTGAGAACGCTCAGAATTTGGAGAGTGGGTCAATATAGACAGATAAGGACATCTTTTTCTTTTCCATAAGAGAACCTGGTTAATGAGCTATGCAAGATCCCTTCTATGGAGATGTAACTCAGCACAGAAGCACTTTCTTAGACTGTGTGAAGTCCTGGTTTCAGTAGCTGGTGCTGGAGTGGGAAAGGAGACAGGAGAAGAGCACTGAGACTCAGTGAGAGGTATTTTATTTTTAATTAGAAATGGTCATTGATCACATGGCATTGCCTATGTGAGGAACTTACCTCTGGGATCTATAGTTGTGAATATTCATAGAGTCAGGGAATTTCAGGAGTTGCTTTGCAGCTAATCTGAGACAACTCTCATTTTCACACAGCCCAGGAAAGTTCCTTATTTTTATAAAGGAAGATTGATTGTTTAACATCAATCATTTCTCACTTAACTACAACTGGCAAGACTGACTTAACAAGGGAGAACTCTGCTGTGGAACTCTGGTCTCTTTCTACTCTACCATAACCTAGCCTTAGTCAGGCAACCTTACTTTTGTCTAGAAAAGAATCCTATTGCCCAATCATTAGGATTTAACACCTTCTTTTCTATCCTTTCTCTTTTATTCTTTATCCATCTTCTTACTCACTAATGAGAATAAACCATAAAAGTAGCTCCAATCTAAAACTAGAACTATAGCTTATTTTGCTACTGGAAATTTTCAGTGGGGTATGGTGCCCCTCTGGATTGAGCAGCCTTCTTCTGCTGTGTTCTTGGAAAACTCACTTAGTTTTTCTGCCTTGGGTTTTCTTTTTAATGGAAAGACAGGGTTGAGTCCTTTTTATTTATAAGGCTCCTGATGGCTTTGGGTTTTGTATAAGGTCATTTTCCTTTCCCTCCCCCAGTTTTTTGGCACTTGCTTTTCCCATAGTCAGCTGTTAATCATTTAAAATGAAGACACTACTCCAAGTAATGTCTGGCTGTGAAGATGCGATCTGAATACTTCCATTCTGACCTCTAAATCAGTCTGCACATCTTGCCTCCAGAGCAGAATCAAAAAGGGTAAGGGGAGGGACTAGAGGCTTTAATTATATTTTTAAACAACGTCTTTCCATTAAAATGGTATTTCTCTACACTTCTCGAAAATTACAACGTGGACGAGATAAATGCAGCCTCCTATTTAAATTAAGGTTATCTTTAGGCTGCTAATCTCATTTGCTGTTTAGCAATTTTAATTCAAGTCAAAGCCATGTAACTAGTGCCCTCAGCCAATTGCTGTAGCATGCAGCTTTGTAGCTGTATTTACTGCTGTTAAGACAAGGCTACTCACGTGGGAAGTGTAATTCAACATACTAAATTATTAAATGTGGCATACATCAATAGAGACTCCTCATGCATACTGATGCTTCCAAAGAAAAGTTTGTACACCACCACGCCCAGTGAATATTGCCATCGTGGGTGGCCAGTGTGGGCTACTGATATTTTAAGCAGAGAGAAATTAACTAGATACCTTATTCTTATAGCAAGCATGGTAAGGTGAGTGCATCAGAGAAGCAAACAGCCCGGAGTCTGGATGTTGGAAAATCATTAAAATATCATCTATCCTTTCCAGAGCAGCTGTATATGTGAGACATTGTGCACATTCTAACTGACCTAAGAAGTCAGATCTTGGTTATCTCTAGATTACAGGTGCAAACATTAATCCCCAGATATGGTAAATTAATCTGCCACTCAACTAATAAGTAGTGTCTTCGGAAATTAGGTTTTCTGAGTCTCAATCCCAGTACTGTAAATATTTAAGACTACTTGAACATAAATTAACTTAAAACATATGATGTGAGGATATGACAGATTTTCCTTTTTATGTACAAATATGTGTGTGTGTGCTGTGTGCAGAGAGGATATGGTGTGTGTGAACATAAATATCTATATACAATAATCACCTCTTAAAACAGAAAATATTTGAAATTGGTAAAATAAAATTAATGAAAATTTACAGATCAGAGTTCTGTACCTTGTCTCTTTCTCGGTTTAGCCAGGATGGCCTCGAACTCACAGATCTACCTATTTCTGCCTCCCTAGTACTAGGATTAAAGGCATGTGCCACCAGCGCCCAGGCTTGCCTTTTTTCACTAATTTTGCTCTATCTAGAATGAATATGTGAACTTTTTGACTGTGAAATGAATTTTTCCCTATACTTTTCTGTACTATTATAAAATAAATAGTATGATCTTTTTCTGTCTAATATCCAAAGCATTCTTTGTTCAGAGACTCATCTACCCCAGAGATTTTGACTATTACATTGTAGAGAAATAATTTCTGTTCTCAGAATTTATAATCTAACAATAAAATTTCTATCTATACTTTGGAGTATTGCTTTTGCCAAGTGATCTTTTATTTACTTATAGACAGAAAATGCGTGTTGATACATACTTACAGTTGGTATTGATGATATAAGTTCATAGTAGTCATGGATACTTGTAATCAATGAACGGGGCTACATTTTATCTCTGTGTGTATGTATATGTAGGTGTGTGTGTGTGTGTGTGTGTGTGTGGATGTTATACTCTAGATTCCTGCTTTGAAAAGAAGATTATATTGAGAATTAAATTAAAATGCATTTCCCATTCTGGTACATATCAGCATCTTTAATGAAGCAGTTCTGACGTCTATGATAGTTTGTATACATTAAGTTTCTTGAGAACAATGAGTTTATCTACTTTTCATTCCCCTGAGCCATTAGAAGACTTTTTGCTAGAAGCCTCTCCAGTCTGTGAAACTTAGTTTCATAAAGAACTGGGTAACACTATCTTATATATAAATGCCCTCCTAATTTTATTCTCCTTGTATTGAGTTCATTTTATCTGTTTTTCTCGATCTCATTAGGAATATAAGCATATTTACAAACAAATCCATTGTTTATTTGTGGAAAAATGTACCATTCAGAACACTTCTGAGACATATTAGTTGTAAGTTTGGATTATTATGTCTGGAGTGGGGACATCTAACACACCATTCTATAGTCTGGTTTGTAAATCTTGATCTAACAAATATTAAAGACTGAGGAAAGAATTTGTTCATTATGACAATTCAAGTCAAAACATGAGGTCTTTGTCCTCATGACCGACACTGCATGGCTTATAGAGATGGGGCGGGGGAGCCTGTCCCAACCTATGACAGAGAGCAAAAATACCTATTAGACCTTAGAAAATGTGATTTCATTTAAGATTAGAAAATGGAGCAGTGTTTCGAGGAGAAATCACTTACATTTGTAAACAAGACCAAGTAAAACCAGGAACTCTAATTGGTCCTTCCTAACACTCATGGAGCATCACAGAAGACGTTATTCACTGTTTTGCTTAGCAGCTCAGAAGTTGTGTTGCAGTGGAAACCACAAGTCACAAAATAAAATGTGTTGAAAAGGAGGTCTTCACATTTATACCAAAACCTCTTCACAATCCCTAAACAGCAGTAATCTATCTTTATAAAACAGCAAAAGAATAACTGTTCTCTTGAATATTTAGAAGATATGTTATTTTTTGCATGTGTGACAGAATTCTGAAATTATATATTTGAGCATGTCATTTTAACTGATTTTAATCTTTTGGTAAGATGAAAGTAATTACATACTTTCCTGACTGGGAGGCTGTTAAAAAGATAGATACAGATTAAGTTTATAAAGCACACTAATCTTTTTTGGTTGCTGTCTGGGGACAGCTGGGTTCTTTATTTTACTGAAGTTTGGGGTCTCATATTTTTCATCTGCTCTTCATGTTCTCTCAATGTCTGCAACTAATCCCATTGCTGCTATTGGTAGGGTTCCCATGAATTTCAAGTCATTGTTTTGGACAACTCACTATGTGGACAACCATGTTATTTCCTCCGAGCCTCTACTCTGGTAATGGCCAATGACCATACTATAGATAATATTCAGGCACAGAAACTTGCACTGTGTGTCAAGGACTCAAATCTCTTGTTACTAAAAACATAGCTTGTAGAAAAACCAGTCCGGATTTGCATTCATGTGTGTTATCTTACCACTGCCAGTTTTCTACAATTCTAGTTCCTACCAACTCATGCTGGGCTTTTCAGTTTGGGTGACTACGTTTAAGTTTCCTAGTAGAGAATTTCATTCAGTCTCTGAAACACTCTTTTCTGTACTTCTCGGAAGTCACCTGCTGCCATGTCTGGTCAAGCCAACACCATCTCTTTCTGAATGATTACAGAAATCCCATCCCACTTCCTCTATTGCGTCCCATCCCAACACATTCTCATTTCCAGAACAATCATTTTAAAAAGCAAATTGGATTATGTGGCATCTGTGTACAAATGGCCTTCTAAGGCTTCCTGATTCAAGTTCTGAATAATAGTCCTGGACCAGATCTAATCCTTGCAGGCCATTTTCTTTCTTACTGTTTACAGTACTTAAGTCCACTGTCATTTTTCTCCATCTGTATTCCAGGAGCTGACATCTTCTATTCATCTAAGGTCTCTGGATGGCCGATTCCTTTACAGCATCCTGTTATTTTCTCACTGATAACTATATTCCAAACACTCATCCCAGTCTGTAATTGGCTATTTATATGTGTGTATCTGAGATAATAACTGCTCATGTTAAAGGGTCAGTAAGGCAGAGCTATCCAATCTTCTTCCCCACTGCATGCTCAAATAATACCAAATTGACTTTTCTGTACAATAGCTTTGTTGGAGGAACTCATGTTTAACTGATTAGATGATCAGATTGGCTGCTGGGAACTTAATGCATTCTATCTTGTCTCTCTTAACGATAATAATTATTTATGATAGTCAAATATTATGCAAATCAGACAAAGAACATGAATTACCTTGAAATGTCCCCGTACTAAGAAAAGATTCATGTTGAAGATAGAACTCTACTCTTTGACTGACCCTAAAGCTCCTCCTCTTCTCCTCTTGTTTCATTTCTTCCAGAAAACCCATATTCTATAGACCAAATGTGTATACTGTCAGTAGAAGTCTCCTGTATAGGTGTCACCAAATGTTAGCCTTACTCTTGGTGTGGACAATGAGTCCAGTGAGCCTCATATTTAGTCTCTCATATCAGCATGAAGCTGTCTAATTGTAAAGAAAAAACCCTGTGGCTCTGATTCATAAACTAATGGATAAGCATAATTTTTGTAGTCTAGGGATGTACTAACATTTGTTTTTTTGTTTGTTTGTTTGTTTGTTTTTTTTAACAGAGCCCAAAACTCCCTTATTTGGGAGGGGACAGCCGCACAAATTATTTGACAAAAGATCCAAGAGAGAATATATTCAAATTCATATATATATGTGTGTGTGTGTGTACATGTATGTGTTTGTGTATTCTGAATATATATATACACATCTCTGTGTGTGAATGTGTACTCTTGGTCATTCCACCCCTACCCAACTACATGCATCCTGCCAAGTGATACTTCTTACTATGGCGATAACCACCCTGACGTACTTGTCACTTTCTCATGAGACAATGTTTACCAAAGGATTGGATGATACTTTCAAGTTTGAAGTGTATAATAATCCCTTTCCACTTACCACAACTCACGCATGTCGATTAAGTTAATTAGAAACAGCAAACTCTACTAAAGGAGGAATTGGGGTAGAGTCCACTAAATATGCAACATTGTTAAAATTCAAGTATGGTAGGAGAGCTTCTATAACACCCCAGGAAGTGAGCCCGCCAGTTACATCATGACTGTCTCCCCTCATACCCTTGTTTGAGGTCTTTACTCTTTCAGATTTATAGGAACATGGAGTCTTCAGAAAAGGGGCTTGCTTTCAAAGTGATTAAACTGTGTATAATAATGTACATGAGAAGGTGAAAGAAATTCATATCAAGAAGGCTAAATTAGTGAAAGGACTGAAAGCTGAGCTCTGATAAAATACAAAGTATTATTAACCAGAGGTGTCTTTGTTGAGGATATCTAATGTATATTTAATAAACCCTGGCATTCACATCTCTTTACTTATGATTGCCTTCCACTCTGATTCATTTTAATATTTTGCTTTTCGATTGTCAATGTGAATGACTGTTTTTTACTAATCAAATTAGAATCAGATTTCCAAGGAAAATACCATAATCTAGAGCAATATATTCTCTCCAGAATTTAAAATATGAAGCATCTCTCATTACTGAACTCACTAATTTTATGAGCCTCATCCCAAAGTGCTTGGGGAGAGGATTTATGTTGACTGTATCCATGAGGCTTATTGTCCATGATGTCATCACTCATTATTGTGTTTACTGATTTATTTCTCATACGCTCAACTCCTTTGTTTCATTCTTTCCCTTGGATAAGTGATTCTGTCTTTTAGAACTTCATATTTCATAGTAAGGGTTCTAAACGCTTCAATTGGGAAAAATCAAGGCAGTGACTGCTGTGATCTTGTCTACGCTACCTATTGGATAGTAGCAACTTGATACTTGAAACAAAAGACAGAGTTAAGAGTAAGGGACATCATGATTTTATGTGCTATGGCATACCGACTTATTGATATGGCAACTTAAGTACTATTTCAAAAGTCATCCAGCCAGAATAATTTCAAGTTTTCCTGGTGTCAGTGATCTGTTAACAAGTCTGCTGTCAGACCCAGTTTGTCCAGACTAAAGAAGGTATCAGTAGTCACTGCATGCGAGATGCAGAATGAAGAGGTGTGTGTCGGGGGGTCATTTCAAAGAAGAAGAGAGCATAGAAATGTCTGCATTCCAGTTGCCTTAGAACATATTGCTGGGAAGTCACTGACACTTTTAATCCTTGTCAGATTCAGAGGTAGGCTTAGACTTGACCCTTTCTGGAACAACTTTCTGCAGGTCAGAAAAGTTAAGGGTCATCGACTATAATTAGATATAGCCTCAGTGGGCAGCCATGTTGTCAGGAGAGAGGGGTGTTTACTTTAAAAAAAGTGTAGTGAGACTAAGAACTGTGAGCGATCCGAACGGGTCCTCGTCCCTCTGTCGGAAATCTTTACCAGGACCTCACCCAGCCATTCTCTAAGTACCTATGGAAGTAAACATTACTGCCATCTCTCTTAGATACTTGAGGAAATACACTAGTATTTCTGACTTCCCTTAGTTATACCCAGGAAACCAACCTCTTTAATGCCTAAAGACATTTTCAGTGTTTTAAGCAACTTAATATCATTTCTCTTTATTAATTTGCCTTGTGCCCGACAATGCACCAGTTACTTTGTACAAAGTGTCTCCTAAGTCTGCTTTATTATTCTCTTTCTCAAGAAAAGTCCATTGAACGGTGTCACATGACAACTGGCTTAATTTTATGAGGCTCAAGAAGCTGTGAGGTTCTTTAATTCCCTTATCTATTGTTTTATCTGTAGTCAGCAGGCCATGCTGCATAGTTGTTATAGTTCACAGTAGACCGTTAAACAGTATTTCCCATTATATGAGCACACACATGTGCATTTGAACACATGCATAGATATTTTAAAGAAGAGAATGGTTTCTTAACCTGTTAGCTTTCTTTCAGAATGGGAGCTTAGTTAGGGTTTCTATTACTATGAACAGACACCATAAACAGGCACTACAGCAACATTTGGGCATGAGTTTTGAGACACGGTTTCTCTGTAGCTTTAGAGCCTGTCCTGGAACACACTCTGTAGACCAGGCTCGCCTCAAATTTGCAGAGATCTGCCTATCTCTGCCTCCGGAGTACTGGGATTAAAGACACACAACTTATTTTTCTTTTTTAAAAAAGTATTTAATTGTGGGTGATTTAACAGTATCAGAAACGTAGTCCATTATCATCATGATGGGAAGTATAACAGCATAGAGGAAGACATAGTGCTGGAGAAAGAGTTGAGAGTTTTACATCTTGAGCCACAGGCAACAGGAAGTGACACTGGACATAGCTTGGGCACAGGGGACCTCAGACTTGGCCCCAACAGTGACACACTTCCTCTTCCTCCAACAAGGCCATAACTACTCCAACAAAACCACACCTCCTAATAGTGTCACTCCCTAAGGTCAAGGCATTCAAACATGAGTCCATGGGGACCATACCTATTCAGACCACCACAGGAGCCATCAGGCTAGAAGAAGCCACTAAGAATAGAACTGCAAAGAAGGAGAAGGAAGAAGATATTTCTGTTCCAAGCATGTATTCAACAGACTTTGGATTGGGGAATATTGTGTCATATTTTACAAGATCCACAGATTTCTTTTGAAAAAGCATTGTGTAAACATGCCAAGGCTCCTCATATCTCATATGCAAGACTGATGGTATAGTTTAGGTGTATTCTTTCTCCTCCTTCTTTATTTTCAAGATATGTTTTTGCCGAGTCAATGTTATTTTCCTAATTGCCCAATTTTCTTTTCTCTGTTAAACACTAATTAAAGAGTGAGTTCAGAACTGCTACCTTTTGGGAGACAACATTAATCTCCTGCCCTCTGAATATTTTAATGGGGCTAATTTATCCCTATTATCTACTCTCCTCACCACCCCTGCTGATCATGGAAAATGTTCCTTTCCCTTCCCTCTTCATCTTCCTTTTCCCTTCCCCCTTCATCCCTTTGTTGTCTACCTGCATCCTGCCATCGGTAGGTTTTGCATGACTTTTTTGGCATCTGTTTTTGTTATGACCATGGTATCTACAATACTGAAATTTTCATTTGTCTTTCTTGTTACTCTCAAACTTCAATAATCAATATTACTTTTTTTCTCCCTATAACTAATTCTCTACATGCCTCTGACCACCTAATGGATTCATTGACTATTCATCACCTAACCTGAAATCAGTCTCTTATTCACAAAGGCATCACTCTTAGCCTCAAAAAAGTAGTCATCAAGACACTCCAGAACATAAAATTATATAATTAATTGTGATAAAAGAAGATGATGTCATAGAATCACAGAAAAGGAACTATTGCTGTAGTCTAAGGGGCAGGGAGTTCTTCCTGGAGTGGCTGAAGTTTACAGTGATTGAACCATTAGGGGGAGTAATGGATGGACTCACAGAGCTTGTTTGCATAAAAAAAATAGATTTGTTTGTATCATTTCATAGTGATATTGACTCTACTCACATCTCCATTTTACAACTTAACACTACTCCCATTAATAAAACATTAAAAGTTACTTTAAAATATCTCTATTAAAAAATAGTATACTAATTAAAATAGAGCAAAGGTCAGTTAATTAACCCAGACATCAGCCTTGGAGCAAAGAACCTGAGTTCTAAGGCACAAAATAAAAAGATACCTACAAGACTTGAGCTGTTTGCATTGGTTTTTAAAGACTTAAAAACCTTAAAGACTCTCATAAAAAAAAAGCCTCTGTCACACCCAATAATGATATTACAATGATATTTTTGGTTTTATAACATTTTTCACTATTGGATCAAAAAGAGCCAAACCTAAAGGGTTTGGTAGTTCTTTGAAGAAGCATGACTTTAACCTTGCTTGGGAAAATTGTTCTCTAATGCTTGAATAATAAAAAAGAAAATACACAAACCAAATATAACAGGCAAATTATCAAATCTTAACTATGGAGAGAAAAAGACCCAGCAGCTAAGAATGGTAGTAGGTCCTCAGCTGTCTCAATGTCTCCCACTGTTAACTGTATGCTAAAGAGTCCCACCACTGTCATTAATAACAAGGCAACAACCAGCATAGAACGGCATGTTTCTTTAAAGAAACCCACATTGCAGAAGTGGATAAAGTTGGGTCACTAGTGATAGGAAAATAGCCACAAAAGTTAGAGTTAATTGAATATAATCCTCTTCTTAGTGAGAGTAAATGTCAACCAACAAATGCTAGAGTTTCGTGTGTAATTGTTTCTTTTCTGTGAGCTTCGTATCTCTTACAGTTTCCCAGAAAAAAACAAACTTTCACTACTGAAATTCTTTCTTGATGTCCTAAGACACTACTCACATGGAAGTTGACTATTTCCAATGTGAAAATAGGAGAGTTTGCACTGAAGGAAGGTACATATGTGACTTGTGTTTGTATATGTGTAGTGTGTGTATGATGTAATTTTATCTACCAGGGAAGCTGTGGTGTGTATGGGGTATGTTTGGGGTGTGCATTTGCACACATGCATGTGTATATTTGTGTGTGTGTATGTTTGTATGTGGTATGTGGTCTGTATAAGTATCTGGGGAGTGCTTTTGTATGTATGATGTGTTTGTGTGTGTGTGGTATGCAGTATTTTCTTTAAACTAGAGTCTTTTTCTAATTGTCCAGGGGAAAAAGAAATGCTTATTAAAACTCCAAAGTTCTAACACCTTGCTTATGAATAATAATCAACACTGGGAGGCTTTTTTGTTAATTGATGCACAACAATGCATTTAAAACATATTTATAAAGTACTTTATGTGGATCAAGCAGCTTTTGATACAGCCTTTCGTGTTACAATGAATTATATTGTGTTCACCTTTCTTGTCATGGCAATCCATTTTAAGAGTTTCTTTTTCAAACTTACCATAATAATCTGACTCACAATTGCTTTTACCCATAATAATAAGCATACACCTCTTAGTCATAGTTAGACCTATTATTTTCCTGCTCAGAGCATGGACGAATGTAGATGAAGACTCACCACCAAATCATCACAAAGGAAGACATGGACTCTTCAGAAACAGACACATGTTTTTAGAAAATGACTGTGAACCCAACCTGATCTGAATAACCATTGTTTTCCACACCCTGGGAAATTTCTGTTTCTGTGCATAGCATAAATTGGGAGAGACATTCACACTATTAAATGATGTGAAGTCTGTGTCTTACTGTGAACTACACATACTATGTGACTGTTTTATATATATATATATATATATACATATATATACATATATAATATATTATGACATCTTTATCACATTTGGTGTTATTTAATAATAGATTATCTGTTTTCACATTCCAATATTTGATGTGCTTCCATGGTGAAACAAGAGAAGTGTAAACAGAGAGAAGAGGTGTCTATACAAAGTAGTGTTGGGAAGAAGCCTGTGCTGCTACTATTGGTTTCTCCCTCTGATACTGGGGCTTATATTCTATTCTCACCTCATATCACCCCCTTTCTCCTCGAATTATTGCACTCTGGGTGGTGGTTTGAATACTCTTAAACATCTATAGCATTTCTGCTTGAAAGCATTCTAACTGATAAGGCAATTAGTTTTCTATTAATCACCTTATGAATAATATATTGTTGAGCATCTCTAAATGTAGAATTTATCCTTTCTTGGCCATCAGATTCAGAATCTTATCTGGGGCCTTCTCTGATTATATCCTTAGTACTGATGATGAGCAATCAGGATAGGTTGGGCTGGCATCTGAAGGCTCCTATGCTTAGATTGGGAAGTTTCATGATCTGACTTGTACTCCACTCTACACACCCTCCATCCACCCCCACATATGTATATGGGGAGGGTTTAGTAATCCACTTAGTTTTTACCCAGTTTTACCTCCTTTTAAGTAAGAACTTGGAAAAAAATTACCCAGGACTATCTTAAGATGGCCTTGTAACATGGGTAAGGGAACTGTTTAATAAACCTTAAAGTTGATGGAGCTGCGGGCCACTTCCCTGCCGCCCCCGCTCCTGACTGCCAGCTATCTTATGCCTGAAATAACTACATGGAAACTGTATTCTTTTAAACACTGCCTGGCCCGTTATCTGTAGCCTCTTACTGGCTAGCTCTTACATATTGATCTAACCCATTTCTAATAATCTGTGTAGCCCACGAGGTGGCTTACCAGAGAAGATCTTAACCTGCATCTGTCTGGAGTGGGAGAATTGTGGTGACTCCTTGACTCAGCTTCGTTCTCCCAGCATTCTGTTGGCCTATCAAGGGGCCTAGGCAGTTTCTTTACTAGTTAACCAATGAAAGCAACAGATAAGATACAAGACCCACCTCCATCACCTTAATTCTCCAAAACAAGTTGTTTCATTGCAAAGAGATTTACTAAAGATTATTGTAGGTTCTGTTGCTAAGAAAAGAAAGAGATGGGATAGGGTACAAGAGCCAGGAAAACAGATATGATTGTGATGGCTACCTAGAGGTTAGCCATACCCATGGATTTTATGCCAAGAAGATGGGGGTTTATGATTGGAGTAAAGGTGATAACAGGCTTAATATGCTTTAAATATATAAAAGGAGTAGTAAGTGGTAGAGCAACCAGGGAGTCAGAAAAGACTATGCAGTGGTGATCCAGTGGGGAAATGGGGAGGGTTTGGAACAAAGCTTGTGTTCTTATAGATGAGAAAACATGGAGTTGTGAGTAGCAGCTAAGGAGTAGAATTGATATGACTTGGAAGCTAAGTCATGTGAACAATGGAGACGTTGGAAGGAGACACTGAGTTTGGTCTGGTACAAGTTGAGCTGGAGGGCATGTTGACAGAGTGGATGATGTTACATAAAGGTGTGATATATAGAAGCAAGGAGGTGTGGAACTGTAGAATCCAAAAATGAGGAAGAAGATTTCTCAAGAAAAGAAGTGATTCTGGAGGATAGACCCCTGGGAAAGAGAAAGATTTTAGAAATGAAACTCAAAAAGAATAGCCTGGCATCTGAGAGGAGAACTTGGATGAAGTTGTCAGCAAAAAGATATTGTCAGTACTGCCACTCAAAGAGAGCACAGATCAGTAATAACTGAATTCACCAGGAATGTTTGTGGATACTGATAAACAACAGGGAGAAAACTCAAGTGTGTTTCCAGAAAATGTCTACTGCCTACCTCTGTACTAGGATATCTGTACTGGCTTTATTTACAGATTTATAATTCTGTAAACACACAAAACTTAGCCAATCTATTTTTTTTTCCTACTGAAAACTTCAAGACTTCTTTTCAAAACTAATTCACTTCATCATTTTCCTTTCCTCCCTCCCTACTCCTCTTTGTTTTTCTCTAAAACAAAAGTCTTTAAAATTGATTTAACAAGTTAGTTCAGGGCTCAAGAGATAGCTCAGCCATGAATAGTGCTTGAGCTTCAGACTTCTGAAACTCCCACTCTACTCTAACTCCAGCTGCAGGGGATCTGCTGCCCTCTTCTGGCTTCCCAGACATCTGCATGCACATGCATATACGCATGCACACAAGCACACTCAGTGACACTCATACATGCAGATAAATAAATAATAAAGTACATTTTTTTAAAGAGCAAGGCAGTTGGGTCACACATAATTGCAAAGTATAGATGCATTTATATAGAGATAGTGACAGGTGTGTATATATTAGATGACAGATGATAAGCAGTTAAACTGTTGAGAGATAGGTATACTGGTGAATAGGTAAATAGACAGATAAAAATAGGCAGGCAAATAGTACCTATCAAATGTTTGTAGTAAGCAAGTTTTACTGCAAACATTTACAATGAAAGCAGCTGTCATAACAAATGTATTGATGGATTCCTAGCTTCTAGCTTAATAAGTCCCCAAATAACACCTTGCATGAGAGGTTCACTTCAGGTAAAGCAGACCACTTTTGAGGGATAACATTTTTTACTTCCTAGAATAGTGCAAGTAGAAGCTCTGCATGTCTGTATTTAGGCCAAGAAGCATTTAAAACTCAAACTGGAGGTGCCATCCCTGAGCATCTAAGTCATATGCCTAGCTCCTTATTTTTCTCTTCATGTGTCTTTGGTGATGTCACTAAATTATTTTAGCAGATCTTTAGTGTTGAATAAAGATGTTGTCCATCTGCAAGATCTAACATTCTAATTAATAGGACATCAGTTGCAGCAATGAAAGTCCTTTTCTAATCCCTTGCGCAATATTGATTGACATGTGTCTAGGAGGACTATTCATTGGCATTTCATTGGAAATAATTTTGATTGCTTCTGTGTCCATTAATGGGAATTACACTAAAGAACATTCTAGCTATTTGATTCTATTTACTGAAGAGAATAATAAGCTACAAACCTAACAGTGGGGAGGAAGGAAACCATAGATGACATCATGACACCCTGACACCTTTGTGATGAATGAAAATGTCATGCATAGGCAAAATTTGTTCCCTTAAATCTAGCCTTTAGGTAGAATTTTTATTTTGCTGTAAAGTTTGGGAATTCTTGGTAGAGTAAAAGATCTGAATTTATTCTCTCTTGAATCTCTTTGTCATAGTTCAGACCATCATACTAATGTGCAACACAAAAACAGCATGCACCTGTACATGGCACATTCCTTTAGTCCCAGCAAGTTGGTCTCTGTGAGTTTGAGGTCAGCCTGGTGTACACAGTGAGTTCTAGGCTAGTTGAGGCTACATAGGGAAAGTGGCTCAAAATAACACTAGACAAAACTGCATGCTTTAGCATACCACCACGTCATTTTCCACCTAGCTGTTCGGTAAGATGCTCTGGCGCTCTACTATACCTAAAAAATCCTTTCCAACAGTTTCCTCATCTAGTAATTTTGGTAAGGCTGTGCATGATTAGAAAATAAAGAATAAAAAACACAGACAGCCAGAGCACTAGCAATGCCATTTATTTTTATGTAATTATTGTTTTCTGGTTTCAAAATGATTGGTGGTGTGTTACATAAGAGTGAAGCACTGCAGAAAAACTATAACTGAGAAAAATGAATGTCTACAGAAATCGTATCTCCAAAGGTAAAAGCTGATATCCGCTTGGCATGTCACACATGAGAAATCTACTATGCCCACAGGAGAATAAGCATTCTTAAATCCATGTTTCTTTGCTTCCTAACCATAATACTGTTGTACAGAGTTATATTGTAAATCTCGGTTGTTTTTTATTTATGCATATGTAGGAGGGGTGTTGATGCGGATGCCACAGCACCAGTGTGAAGGTTAGAGAACAGCCTGGAAGAGTTGGTTCTCTCCCTCCACCCTGGGTCCATAAATTGAACTCAAATTGTCACACTTTGCAGCAAGCTTCTTCAGCTACTGAGCCATCTTTCTAGTCCTGGTTCTACAGTTTTTAAATAGTTCCTCCTAATGTATATCTTTCCATCCAGTATTAGAAGTCATTTAAATTTACTTTATTTTTCTTTGTTGCCCATTCCCATGTTTGAATGTGTGGTGTACATGGGTGTGTGATTTTTGCATGTATGTAAAAACATATCAGGCTTTCTTGTTTTTTGACTTTGTATTTTATTAATTTTATTACTGCCCATTTTTTATTAATAACACAGGTAATAGATTGTCACGCAGCTTTCCATTAGCATCCTTTGGATAAGTACCTGAGTTTTCTGAATTGGAGTTCCAGGTTTGCACATTTCACCCTCGTGATCTAGCTTTGCATGAATAAACCATTATGGTTTTCTTTTTCTTTATTTTTTGTCTCAATAATGTCTCTGAAAGAAAATAAAATAAGGCAAAACAAGCGTCATCACCTCAAAGTTGGACAAAACAAATCAACAGAAGAGAAAGAGTTACAATAGAGGGCACAAGAATCAGAGACCCTCTTATTAATCTTTTTTGGAGTCCCACTGAAGTACCAAGTTGAAAGTTACTATACATGCACAGAGAACCTGATGCAAACCTATGTATGACCTGTGCTTGCTGCTTCACAGACTGGGAGTTTGTAGTAGCTTTGCTTAGTTGATTTAGAGGTCCATGCTCTCCTGGTGTTCTCCATTGCCTCAGGCCCCAAACTCCTTCTGCCTCCTCTTCTTCAGGGTTTCCTGAACTCTGAGGGGAGGGATTTGATGGAAACATGTGATTTTAGAGCTGCATGTTCCAAGGCCTCTCTCCTAGCATAATGCCTCTCTTTATTTGTTCCCATCTGCTGCAGAAGAAAGTCGATCTGATGATGGCTAAATAAAGCACCAGTCTATGAGCATAATATCATTAGTGGATCATTTTATTGTTATGGTTGTTTAGAACTGAGGTTTTTTATTTTACCCTGGGTCTCTGAGCTATATATTTTATAGTTCTTGATCGCCCAAGTGTTATTTGGTAAGGGTTCCATCTTGTGGAGTAGACCTTCCTTAAGTCATATCACATTGACTGGTTAATTCCATAATCTTTATGCCACTATTGCCCTAACATATTTTTTCAGGCATGACAGATTATAAATCAAAGGCTTTGTGCATGGGTTGGTGTTTATGTTTATATTTTGGTAGCTTGCAGAGTGCCTTCCTGTGTCAAAGATACTAGAAAATAGTAGTGAAGTTGTATGTAAGCACCAGCTCTACCTCTGCATGTCCAATGAGTTGTATAGGTGTTGTCTTCAGCAATGGGGCCTTGCTGTCGGTTTATGTAGAGCATTATATTGTCTTGGCAACAGCCTGGGTTTTGGGGGGATTTCCATGGGACCCCTTTGGTCAACAACTCAATTGGATATAACCCAGTCCTAGTACTGAAAGCTTTAATTAATGACAAGAAACGGCTAGTTGGTGTTCTATCTCCCTCAATGTTTGCAGACTTTATTAAGATAACCTGAATATATTTTAGGAAACTGCACTGAGTTCACCTACTCCCCCCCCTCAAATGTTCCTCAATTCTAGCTATCTCTTGCCATATTCCCTCCCTCAGCTCCATCTCTCCTCCACATCCCAACCTGTCCCCCAACAGGGTCTCAGTCTACCCTTAAAAGCTATTTCATTTCCTTCTCCCAGGGAAATCTTTATTTCCCCCTACAGTCCCTTCCTCTATGTCTAACCTCTCTGGGTTTACAGGCTGTAGCTTGGTTATAATTTATTTAATGGATAATGTCAACTTATAGGTGAATATGTACCATATTTTTCTTTCTTCATGTGGCTTACCTCACTCAGGATGATTTTTTAGCTACATCTTTTGGCTGTGAATTTCATGGTGTCATGTTTTTTAACCGCAATATAATACTCCATTGTGCATCACATTTTCTTTATCCATTCTTCAGTTAAGGAACATCTGGGTTGTTTGCAATTTCTGGCTATTGTGAATATATCAGCAATGAACATGGTTGATAAAGTGGTGGACACATTTGTATTCTTACATATGCACATATGTAAACATGCAGGTAGGGCCCTAGGTTAATGTCAGGAATCACCCTCAATTCATCCCATCATTCTTTCCTCTAATTCATTGAGGCAATATCTGTCAATCAAACCCAGAGCTCACCAACATGGCTTGTCTTGATAACCAGCTTGCTTTATGGATCCCTGTCTCTGCCTTCCCAGGTGAGAATTAACGGTGAGCCAGCATATCTATCCAACTTGTAAAGTGATTTCTGGGCATCCTTATTCTACTCTTCACACTTGTGTGGCAAGTACTTTAACCACTTATTAATCTTCCTGACCCCAAATGTCATTTTTACATAGTCTCAATTGTCCATCTGATATTTAATTCAAGCCACCCTTTTCAGTACTATTGTGGGTGCACTATTTTACAACTTCTTAAATAATAAGCTTTTTTAAAAGTAAACAGTAATTAAGAAGAAGAAGACAAAGAATTAAATAAAATAAATTTGTATCCCCAAATCTATATGCTGAAACTCTAATATGGTATAATGGCAATAGAAGATGGGATGTGGAGGATACTGATGCCATAGAGAGAGATGTTATGAGTGAGATCACTGCTCTTAGAATAAGCTGTAGAGTGAGGTCACTGTTTGTTGCCATGTGATGGCCCAGAGAGAAGACAGTCCAGCCCAGGATAAGGCTCTCATCAAAACTCATCGCTTTGCCCCCTTGATCTTCGTCTTATAGTATCTGAAATTTTGTATTGTTTGTAAACTATTCAGTCTGTGGTGCTTCCTTATAGCATCCCTGTCTTAGAATAGACATAATAGCAGACACATTTTAAGGAGGTATGAGTTAGCATGAACAATTCCATTTCTTAGTTATTTCACAAAATGATAATGACCTATTTAATTTCCATGTAGTTTTGGAAACAAACCGAACAACAACATTAGGTAGCGTATATATAAACATCTAAAGTAAAGTAGCCAAAGCTAGATTAATCCTGGAATGCTCATTTTACATAAGCCTTCAGATCCCTAACTGTTTATTTCAGGAGTCCACTGTCTTAGAGACAGATAGGCCTGAATGGCCATCTGTAACATATGGCCAGTGCAATTCTGCAAATTGTCTAACCTCTCTATACCTGTAAGCTGTACATAATGTGTGTCTCACAGAGAATTAAATAACAAACTAAAATTGAAAGACCTTTCTCAGTCAATGACCTGTTCAGTGGCTCTGAAAGCCAGTGGCCTTAAAGAAATGTTCCTTGCTCACTCACTGAGCCCTGCTGTATTCTGGGTGAGAGGGTTGGCTTTTATGACTGCAGGCATGAGGCTATATTATGTGTTGATGACCCATCATAATTCGTCCTCTCAAAGTGTTTGCATTTGCCCTGTGACTTCATTCAGAGTAGACTAATTTTCTAAATATGAATGTTCCCATATGACACCAATTATCTAGAGGTTGTTTTTTTTTTCTTTGCCTGATTTTGGAATAAGATCAAAGGGGGGTATATTGAGGGACTAACCCTGGAGAAATCCTTTCTCATCTGTTCTGCCCACAATGAGGGAGCTGCTTTGCACTTTGGCATGGAGGAAAGGATAGAAAAAAGAAAGAGGGGGAGGAAAGGAGGGAAAACAGAAAGAAGGAAGAAAGAAAGAACGAAAGAAAGGAAGGAAGGAAGGAGGGAGGGAGGGAGGGAAGGAGGGAAGGAAGGAAGGAAGAAAGGAAAGAAGAAATTCTGTGGGTATCTGCTTGTGCCTTTTTATATAGGAAGAGACCAAGAGAAAAGGGACAAACAGGTGCCCAGTGAACAGGGTGACAGGGTTCTTTCAGTGCCTAGAGGTAGTTGGGTCTTTAGAAAATCTTGTGCTAATTGACAGTGATTTGAGGATTAATGAAAAGGCCAGACAAGCTGTATTAAAAGAGATTGCCTGCAGCACACATGTGACTATGAATCAACACACTTAAAAGTGAATAAGAAGGTACAACCAAGCAGTTGGAGGATAGAGCTCACATAAGTACATTCTTTACCCTTTATCTGGCTCAGTTCTCTCAACTGTAAGATGGGAAGAGTCACGGTATTTACTCACAGTGATGAAGTGAATTCGGAAGGCATAAAACACATAACTCTCTTAGCCTGGTGTCTGACCCATAGTAAGGACTCAATAAGCCTGTTAGTATTCATGTAGCCAGCTCTAGTTCTCTTACTTTCTCTCCATTTGGCAAGGTGAAATATATTTAAGAGTATTTAGAGTCATTGAATGGATATTATAATTTCTTTAATGCTTAGAGTCACCGGAGATATAAAATAATACTTACCAGGCAAAGTATTTCATTGTGTAGTTTTGTAACGGGTGGTTACACCCATTGAAACTTTCAGTTCACACTATGGAGAACCATCTGCTAATGGTGAAATATGATCACCAGTGTCTACTGCTCTTAGGTTACCTATGATAGTAATTCTTAAAAGAAATTTTAAAATTGGTTTTTACGAAGGAAAAAGAGGAAAATAGGATTTAACCTTGGGGACTTCTAGTAAAGTATAATCTTGAAGTCATACTCTACATTTAATTTTAATAATTTTTCAAATAAACTTTGCTTAGTGTCCCACTGTGTCCCCAGGACTCTTTCTGGAAGAAATGAAAATGTTCTAAGGAGACACCCAGTCTGTCTTTCAATCTATCAGACAATTGAAACAATGGACCACAATAAAATGTGAATTTTCCCCCAAGAATCTCAGGCTGGGAGAATGAAAAAGCCTCTGACAGAGGGAAATTCATCTCCCTGAAAAGAGGTTTCACATAGGTCTGTCATGAGGCCAGATCATTCAGAAAGCATACCAAGACCAATACTGCTTACATGTAAAAATCTTGGGTCCAAATTCAGGACCCTGAAGGCTGACTTGAGGGGTTCACTCTTTGTCTTTCACCCCGATATGGCCATATTGAATAAATCTCATTTTTATGCTTCCCACTATTAATTTGGCCTATTTAGTTGGTTTGCTGTGAAGAGGTGAATGAATTTGGTTTGGGGCACCAGCTCTGAGCTCAAGATTAATAGCATTCCCACTGAGAAAATATTTAGCATCATCAACCAAGTCAGGGAGAACGTACTGAGCCTGAGTCACTATTAGACATTTGTTACTTTTATCTCCTCATTTGATTCAGCCTCATTGAATCTTTATGATTTAGTTAGGCGAGAACCAAGATTTTTATTTGGGGTGATGTGTACTACCTAACATGGATTCCAACTTAGTACTCTAAGTCAAAGTTACAAATTAATCGATTGTTTATACAACAACAACACTGCACTTACCTCAAAAGAAATAAGAGGCAGTTTATTCTGAAGCCAAATTTGAGTAACCATGGCCTGGGAACATATATTGAGGTCTCCCCAGATGCAATGATCCAATGTAAAAGCAATTTTCTAGAGATTTTATAGTACCAGAACAATGAAAGCTATAAATTCAGGTGTGTTTAAAATACTCTGTTCGAAACATCAGGTGGGCAGTTAGAGCAGACAGAACAGTCTCTACTATAGGCATCAGATGTTATCTGATAACATTCTTAGTTCTTCCATCAGTAGAGAGTAGGATTTTACTAAGCTAATGCATGCCAAGGGTTAGTGTTTGTTTGTTAGGATGCTATGTTCAGTTTTATCTTCTAGTTACAGAACGTTAGATCGGACACAGAGGTAGACTAAAGATTGTCTGAGATATTAGAGTTAGGCTCTAACACTGCAATATTCCCACCTCTCTACATTCTTTGGTGGAGTTTTAGTCAGTCTATCAATCTTCGTACACATAGATCCTTGCCAGGAATTCTCACCCCCACTGCCGACCTCGTCATTTGGTTATACCTATTTCAGTGTTGTGTTAAGTCCTGGGTTTTCTTAACCTCACCTGTTCTTTAAGTTTAATATTTGGGTTAAGAAACTGTTTGACCAGCACTTAAAAGACAGAGGCAAGCTGATTTCTGTGAGCTTGAGACCAGCCTGATTTATAAAGTGAGTTCTAGGACTGCTTTATAAAAAAAAAAAAAAAAATCCTGCCTCCAAAAACCAAACAGAAAGAAAGAAAAAGAAAGAAAGAAAGAAAGGAAGGAAGGAAGGAAGGAAGGAAGGAAGGAAGGAAGGAAGGAAGGAAGAAAGAAAGAAAAGGAAAAGAGAAAGAAAGAAAAGGAAAAGAGAAAGAAGCAGTTTTACTAAGAAAAATAAACACATGTAATAGTGAGATCATATGTATTACAAAAATCTATCTTTTAAACATCTTTCACCCTAGCTCCTTTTTCTGATTCTCCTTAATTATCGCTGCTTTCTTTAGAACTCGCCATTTTCGTTCACTTAAGTTACATGCATTGAGATAGGTTTATCTCTGCAGTTTTATTTTTAATTTGCATGCATTTTATATCAACTATTTCCTTTTTATTATATAACAGATGCATGTTTATTCTTTTTCTCATAGTACATTAAATTGCAAAGAAGAAAAAGAACAATAACCAACCAACCAAGAAATAAAAGCCTCCCAAATAGCATCCATTTAATGTCTTGCCTT
This sequence comes from Alexandromys fortis, assembly GCF_014885135.2. Taxonomy (NCBI): domain Eukaryota; kingdom Metazoa; phylum Chordata; class Mammalia; order Rodentia; family Cricetidae; genus Alexandromys; species Alexandromys fortis. The sequence goes on along the minus strand of NW_026068011.1, from coordinate 3,805,311 downwards.
TGGTGTAACTGCAATATGCTTGAGGACATGGGGTATAGCCTTATTTCAACTATATTAGTAAAAGTTGGGCACTTTTAAAGAATTCTTTTGCCCTCTTCTGCCCTCAAGACACTCATCGCAAGTTCATATCTGACACCGAAAAGGAAAATTCAGAACATTGCTGCTTCCATAGGCTAATGGTAAGAGATCATAGCTTTAGAAGGGCTACCATATGAGCTCCTAAATATCAAAACTCGCTGACTGACTCTCATCTGGAACCTCCTATTTTGATAACTTTTGATTCCTTAATAAGTAAACTATCTAGCCTGGTCTTAAATTGTATCAATGTCCCTTTGAGGAGTTGCCTGGGTTCTAGTCCCTGCTTTATTTTTATTTTTCTTCCCCCACAGTTTACCCAGGAAATCTCAACTAATTTCCCTTCCCAAGGTGATCAATGTGTCCCTCTGTAGAGGTAGGCATTTTCAATAGGAGTATCAAAACATTGAGACCTTAGTTTGTTACCCATAACTGCTCCTGGTTTTCAAAATTTTCTATCACAAACCCCTTTTAACTGTGAGTCAAGTTTGTGGAGTTCATAGCTCACTCCCTGAGAACCATGACTTTCTTTCAGGGAATAAGTCTTTTTTGCTGGACAAGGGTTTGGGTTGAGTTCTATACTACTAGCCTTAGTATCTTCTTACCTAGCTAGCAATCAGATAATTCTCCCTTCAGTTCCTTTGTGCAAAGATACTGCTGTAAGACCTATGTCCTTTGACCTATCTAAAGCACCAAATTAATTAATTCTTTCACCCTTCACTTATGCCAATTTTATTTGCCTAAATTAAGTCAGAGGAAAACCAATAAATCTCTCACTATTCTAGTCATATGATATAAATGAGATATTTGGGTGATCTTAATCACAGGGTAGGCAAAGGATGCTTTAAAAGTGTTTGAGTGATTTCTCCATTGACTTCAAATTCTTCAATTTACCTTTCAAAGGTGACAGAGATTATAGACATCTTTAGAGAATAAAGAAAATTGTCATTAAAAAGTGATATACTAGAGCCTAGTCCCAAGAAATGCATCTGCAAAACACTTAGGCTCAGGAATTGTCATGGAAGAGAGAAAAAAAAGCCTGCCAAAGACAGAGTATTGGAGAGTTCACTGTGATACTATGTCTCCTAGGAATAAATATGTATCTGTATATGCATTTAACAACAGTTAATAAAATAAAGAGGCCATAGATTTGAAGGTGAACAAAACAGATTTGGTAAGATTTTGGGAGAGAAAAGGAAAGGGTAAAATGATGTAATTATACTATACACCTCAAAAAATAAAAGAATTAACTTATGAAAGAAATAATGTACAAAATTAATCTTGAAAACTGGATAAGGTCTTAATGTAAGAAATATGAACAAGTAAACATTTTGTTAAATAGACCAGCATTAGCCTAAGGTTATACTTCGGTTGTGTAGTGTGTTCTTTACAGGTTTGGCTAACTACATGAAGGCTAATTTGTCAGGCCAGTGGCTGCATTTGAGAAAAACAGACAGAGTACACATATATATTCTCATAAATCACTTCCAGCTATGATAGCTTTCCAGCTTGTAATGTCCTTTCTTCCATCTGTACTTCTTCTCCTGACTCATCTCAAATTGCATGAAGCAGGGGAGAAATTAATGGGATACTTTACTGCCAACCTTGGTACATTCTAAACTATCTATGAATCACAGAGATGAAAGAAGGAATGAGTGAAGTTGTGTTGGATAGCTAAAGGGAAGGCAGATTATTGGTCACAGAATGAGTGCAAGGCTGATCCTGTGAGTAGGCTGCCTTTTTATAGGATCCTAATTTCTGAAATTAATCAACTCTAGTTGTTTATCTCTAAATGGAAGGTAGTTGGCTTTTGATACAAATTATTTTAATACCTTATAATAAAACCACTTTTTTTTTGAGACAATTTAACACCCTCAAACAGGCAGACACCTAAAAGGCTTTGAAAGTTCTTATCATTGCTGCCTAGCAATGTTACTTCCCATCACCTATTCCAAACTCTAGGGCCATTTAACAGTTTGACAAAATAAAGTGATATAAGAGGCAAAAAATGACTCTGAAGAAACAAAATAGACTTAAAACATTACCAAATGGCACTCCACTTGTCTACTACCTCTTTTATAAAACATCAATTTTCCAGAATTTCAAATTCTATTTATATGCAAAGCAAATATCACATTCACAAAAAGCCCTCCTCAACATGTTCATTAATCTGATCTTGGATTATGTCTTGAAAATTCTCTAGGCACCAGTATTTTTTTGGTATAGAACAAATGCCAACTTCTACAACTTTCCAACAACTCAACACAAGCTGAGTACCAGTTGTTCAAACATATAAGCCAGTGAGAATAGGAATAGATCATCCTCCATTAAAAACAGAATATGTTCCAAGTGAATGCAGTCAATGACTGATGTGGCCAGCACAGTTGTCAGCAGACTCAGAATTTGATAGAACACACATCTTCTAAATCTTTAGGCCCAAGCTCAGTCTAGTCTCTGACTTGGCTATAGCAATGTGTTAATCATTTAGCTGGAGGTCAAACTCTAGAAATCTACCTTGATTATGAATATACAAGGAAACCTGGAGGGATTCCACCATCTCTTTGTAGACAAAAATCACAGTATTTGGCAGTGTAGCTTCATGCTTCAATCCCTGACAATAGCTACACTGTCAAAATTGACTAGGTTACATTCTCATGCCTTCTCTCCATTATCCAATACTTGTGTACCTCAATTTGAATGATGGGTTTGCATCATAGTCAAGCAGTTGTAAGTTAAATATAATAGATGTTTTAAAATACATTCTACAAACCTAACAAATAGAATGACATAGCTTAATACAGCCTGTCATAAATCTTTTCAGAACACTTATATTAATTTGTACTTGGGCAAACCTTTTTTATATTTAAACATTGCATATATTGTGTAATTTATCAAATACTGTACTGATTAGGGAAAACAGCATATTTGTCATATATTACTGGCCCAGGAAAAGACCAGAATTCCAAATTTAAGTACAGTTTCTACTGAATGTGTATCACTTTCACACCATCTCCAAGTTGGAAAGCGGAGTGAGACCTATATGTGTCTTGTTTTTGCTCTTGATTAGTAAGTTAACAGGTGTTGAAATTCAAAAAAAAAGTGATATTCTATTCTTCTGTGGTTTCATAGACACTGACGAGATACTGAAATGAAAGAGAGCATTTGTCTGTGGTACTTATGGTTAAGCCCAGGAACAAGGGAAATCTCAGAGAGTCAGGAAAAACAGCGGTGGGATGAACTGTTGATAAGATCACTTTCTACCTGTTACATGTTTTCCCGAAACAACCATGTTGTAGAACATGTGGAGTGAACCTGTTAGACGTGATACTTCCCATCTGTAATTCCTGTGCTTAGAAGGAAGAGGGAAGTGAATCAGGACTTTGAGGCCATCTGTGGCTACACAGGGAGTTTGAGGTCAGCCGGTGTTATGCGAGACCCTTCTTAAGGAACAAAAGCAAAAGCAAAAACAAAACTAACAAAAAAGAACTGATAATGTTTCAGTCTGCTCACCAAAGAAAATAATTACAACAAATTGCACTTCAGTATCTCAGTTGGCCCTGTTTGTGATTCTGTAATGGGTCAATTCTTAATTCCATGTAATAGAATAAGTATTCCAATGAACCAAACAGAAAAGATTGGTTCTAAAGACAAAGGAAGGCAGGGACAAAGCGCCAGGCAGATTGCTAATTTGACAGGGAAAGGAAGACAACAATACAATAGAGAAATAACTGATTGGTTAACACCAGGCTATTTCAGCTTTCTTTGGGGGGTAAGAATTAACATAGAAGGAACTTCATTGTCCTGCCATTGAAACAGGCCAGTTTGGATAATTTAGCTATTATGTCTCTAGACTGATTATATTATGTCTCTAGCCTGAAGGTCACACCACAACTTTGTTTCAGTTTGGTGATACAGAATATTACTTTATGTGACTTGATTTGACCATTCGTCTGGTCTGTCAGGTCTCAGAGTAAAGGCTTAATCTAAAACAATGACCTCCTGCAATTTTCCTTCCATATTCAGCTAGAAGAATAGTGTGAATACTACTTGGGAAAAAAATAACAACTCAGTTTTCCACAGAAGAACCAGACCCAATGTCTGGCCTGGAGAATTTCATTCCACTAACTTTGAACCAATCTTGATTTTTGTGGTTTCAGAAAAGACCAATAATCTCAGGGAGATGTTTTTCCCCCATTTTAGCTCATGGTGTGAATTTCAAGCCTCAGGGTTGTTGTGCTGTTTGGTATCATAGCAGGTATTAACATTACTAGATAAGAAAGCTTACACAACATAAGTAAGAAATACATTATCCAATGCCCATTCATAGTTCCTAGCATACCTACCATAATCACTCCATGCTTTAAACAGCTCTGGGGCTGTGAGGATTCAAGATAAAGCAACAAACAAACCAAACATACTCTCATGCCATAGAGCCTCCTTTGCATTCCCAGAGCTTAGCATCTTTTCTCATGGCTTGAGAAATATAGAAAATGAGCTACTCTGAACTTTCTGCTCCCACAAATAAGTCTTTATCACCTATAAATTATATCAGTCAACTTGTTTTCATTGAATTCACCATGTCTGTTTCCTTCTCTTCTGTAGTGACTAAAAAGGTCTAGGACCAAGCTCCTTCTGTGAAGTCTGTGTTGTGGGTGATATTTGCATGCTTGTGGCCTCAGTTTCTTCTACCAGTTACACACTCAGATCTGAACTCCCTTGATTGAGTCAATGCTTCAAGTGATGAACCTCTGCTAGCCAAGTGATCATTCCCTCTTTAAGTGCTTACAAAGTTTAGACCCTTCATTGTAAAGCTCTTTTTTCCTTTCCATACATTTCTACCAGCCACAAATTAAGCATATTTCTTTATTTACATAATAGCTATTAAAAACTGAAGAATCATGCACACCAAAACCCTCCTTTGCCCCTAATGTGCAGCCTATGCAATAGCATGAGATAATTCAACCATTTCATGTGCATTTGAATTCCCACACGCCTCATCATCTCTTTCACAATCATACTAACCCTGTTTTAGTATGCCAGTATTGTTTCTCAAAGGAAATGCATAATGAGGTCGAAAGTTTGGGCTACAGATGTAGTGCATTTGATAGTAAGTCTGACTGGCTTGCACAAAGTCTTGGGTTCAATACCTACTACTGCAAAAAGCTGTGCATGGTGATACACACCTGGGATCCAGGCACTTGGGAAAAAGGGCATGAGGAGCAGAAGTTCAAGGGTATTGTCTTCATTTTCTTTCCTGTTGCTAAAATAAAACATGTCGACAAAGGCAATAATGAAGGAAGGATTAAGTAAGGAAGGGTTTATTTTAGCTCCACAATTAAAGCTGCAGTCCATCATCAGGGCAACAGGATCTGGAAGCCTCTGGTCAAATCCTCAGTTCATAAGCAGAAAAGGATCGATGAATGCACGGATGTTGCTGCTCAGTACCCTTTCACTGTTTTCTTCACTTGGTGATCTCCTGCACAGGGAATGACCCCAACCATAGTCAAGATGAGTTTTCCTACATTAAGTAACTTAAGCTAATCCAGTATGGCGCTAGAGAGATGACTCGGCAATTAAGAGCACTGGCTGCTCTTCCAGAGGACCCAGGTTCAATTCCCAGGACCTACATAGCAACTCATAGCTATCTGTAACTCCTGTTCCAAGGGATCCAACACCCTCACACAGACATAGATGCAGGTAAAACCCAACATGAATGCACATAATATACAAATAAATATTTTATTAAGAAAAGTAATCTAGTGCAAGCTTGGCAAGTAGCTTTTCTCATAGAAAGTCTAAGTTGTATCCCTAACTATCATTTTCTGTAGCCAACCTGACTTACATGAGACCCTGATGCAAAGCTTAAACAAAACAAAACAAAAACAAAAAAAAAAAAGGATTTGAATCCACAAGGATTTTTAGGAATGCCAAGGAGGGTCAGGCTTCCCTCTTTCCATAGGAATGTTTGTCACTGTCCTCAGATGGCTCTCCTTCATCATGTCTACTCTCAGCTATTTGTGGTCATGGCTGGAGAAACATTATAACATTTTCTTAAGTTACAGTAGAAGGTGGAAGAAGACAGCTTCCATAGTCTCATTGTTGTTCTTTTTAATCTAAGCAGCAAAGACAAGTCACAGGTTTCCTGGAGAAATCTCATTTGTGTCTCAGGGCAGCTGCTCTGGGATTTGGAACTTAGGTCCTCAAGATTTATGACTGACTGATGCTGTGAAATAAGTTGTTTCAGGCTGTGAATCATGAAATCAGCACCAAGTTGGCCATAAAAAATGAAGGTTTTATGGTAAGTGGTTTAAGAAAAATGCAGAATATGAGTCCTTTGTGGTGTGTATGTTTTATGACAGCAATTCCCTATTTTTAATTTAAAAAAAAAACCTTTCAGTGCTATGGTAGGGAAACATCTTGAAGTAACTTCAGTGAAAACAACTATGTATATAGAATATAATGGCTCTGTCAGACTTATTCTCCCACTAACTGAGACATGAATTTAGAATGATGATTTTTTTTTTCCTGCAGGATTAGATTTTATTAAAATAGTTACTTGGTATCCTACTCAGCCTTTAGTCAAAGCAGGGAGATCTTACATAAATGAAATTTGTTGATCTAGTACACACTAGGGCAGAAATCAATTTCAATTTCATTTGGATGTGCTATTAGTGTTTATCTGATGGTAGATTTGTGTTGTTTTTAAGTCGTGGCTATAACACCAACAACAACAAAATACTGATCTGATGCTGGGAGTCATTTTTGAACTCATTTCAAAGACAGGGTGACATGATACTTTTCCTGTATAGTGAAAATATATCAGCAACACTGAGTGTTTTTAATTGATAACTTTCTATGTTCACTCTGTAAAAATATTAATGCATTCTTTCTGTTCCTGTGGCACTCAGTGTCAGAGAAGGATTGCAATCTCCATCTTCATGGTGACTGCGGGTGACTTCAGTTAATGAGACATGTTTTATGGAACTTGCCTAAGTTGGTAAGGTTAGGGACAAATAGTTCCTTTTTTGTAATTACAATTGCCCCCTCTTGATGGGTCTGTGATTTCAATCTGTGTCTAATTAGACATAAAACTAGGGCTTTGCAGAAGAAAATGAAAGTGGATCACAGCATGATTAGAACAGAATTCCTTTGAGAGCCTAGACGTCTGTCTCTTGATAGGTGAATCTTGAGAAATAGATCCTCAAGTTCATTTTATAACTCACTATTTCAAAAGTATTTGTGACAGCTACTTCTAATAGTCGAATTGACATGAGCTAGAAGAAAGTTTGATGAAGGACTGTCTAGAATAGGTTTACCTTTAGACATACCTGTGGGCAGTTGTCTTGATTACACAGTAATTGATATGGAACAACCCAGCCTAGCTGTGAGCAATATTATTCTTTGGCTTTGGTTCCTGGACTTTCTAAGAGTACTAAGCTAGCTGAGTATAAAGCATGTATGGATTCATTTCTCTGCTCTTTACCAGGAATGTGATGTGAGTACCTGTCTCAAGGTCCTGCTACTGTGAGTTCCCTGTGATGCTGGACAGTAACCCAGAATTGTGATCTAAAATAAATCCTTTTAGCCCACGTTGCTTTCTGTCAGGGTATTTTATCACATCAATGGGAAAGAAAACATTGGATAATCCACTGCAGACTGTCCCTGAGGGCTCACTTTGTCAGGTCTTATTGCTTAAATAATACAGTTTGCTTCATTTTATAAGTAGAGATTATTTTTTTACGATCCCTGGTGTCCAAGAACGAACAGAACTTTAGGTCTTTGCATAAAATTATAAGAAGCATGACTATTGTTTTTGAAGACCTGTTGTCAGTTTTGAATGATACATTTCCAGAGTCTTTTCTGACTTACTTTTTCCTCAACCGCACTGAGTACTGAAAAGAGGAAACAAACGCTCTTCACTTTATACATGAAGCCCTGGAAACTTGTCCAAGTTTACAGTGATGCTTAAATTTGTGAGTTTTGTCCCCAACTGTGATGCCTCCTCCCCTAATGTGACATTCTCAGGCATGCCAGCATGCTCTTAGATAATTACGCCTCTCAGGAGACGGACACATGGGAGCTTATTCTTGACTTTGCTCATGGCCCTTCCTGTCCACAGATGTGAGCCCAAGTTGTGCCTTTGGCAATGATTATCCCTGTGAATGTTTCAGGAACTTGTCACATGAACAGGGTAGCAGCATCCTGTGCTCTCTAGCTCTCCCAGAGCAGTTCTGCTTCACTGGACCACAGATATGGACAGGATTGATTGATGAAGAAACACAGTAGAGATGACATTTATGATTTCTCTGAAAGGTCCGGGAGAACCTTGGGTGTTTGGCAGTTTACTGATGTATAAACACAAAATGCCAAAGAAATGGCATCTATTACAAGATCCCAGTGTAGAGTAACAAGGTATTTTATAAAGCCATTGTGTGCATGGATCATTGGGAAACACAGGCAAATTTGAGAAAGGGAAATTTCCAGGGAATCTTTATCCCAAAATATCCTCTTTTGTGGGTGGGTTGTTCATATATAAAATGAAATCCTGTGTTTGAAGTATGAGCCAAGCTGCTTTTCTGCAGAGCAACACTTAATATAGAAAATATTTCCATAAGTACATATGAGCACCGCAAGTATTCTGTAAAATGATGTTCATAGTAAGATTGACCATTGCCTTTGTGTGTTTAGGCTTCCATGACAAAATATATTGGACTGGTCATTCATTTTATATGTATATATATATATATATATATATATCATATGAAATATATATCATATGATTCTGGAGGCATGGCTGTCTATGATCATGGTATCAAGATATTTGGTATCTCATGAAAGTTCTCATCCTTTTCCAGTCCTTTTCTATATAACTCCATGGAATATAAGGGGTTATTGTAGTTCCTTAAGCCTTTTTGCGGTGTTACTATTCCCAAATATGAAAGCTTTGAGTTCCTAAGTTAGTTTTCTCCATGAGGCCCCACCTCTAAACACAAAAGTGCCAGGGATTCAGCTTTATCATAAGAGGCATTGAAAAATAAAACTCAAACCCAGTAGACTCCCTCAACCTTGGTCCTTTGGTATGTTTCACCCACCTAGGTATTGACTCATTCTAAAGTCACAACAACAAAAGAAAGTGGTGGGTGGAGGAAGGAAGGAAGGAAGGAAGGAAGGAAGGAAGGAAGGAAGGAAGGAAGAAGTGAAAGAAAGCAATTTTCAAACCTATTGGGGAAGATCCATTGCAGGGGTTGCTGTAGTCACTCACTCTCTTTATCCTAACAACTATTAGTGTTGAAAAACTGTCAAAGGAAAAGAGGATATACGCAAGTCAAACTGTCACAGCCACAAAGCAGTCCTAAAGACAAGGCCAGGAATCTTAGATGACATCACTATTTAGGATTATGTATTCCTGAGCCCCCTGCCATTAGACTTGCCTAGGTGCAATGTGCTATTCTTTCTGTGTTATTTCTTATTCTGTAACAGCAGACATGAATTTTTTTTTAATTATATGTTAGGCATTAAGATTTCATTTATAGAGATATAGAGATGGTTTCTAACCCTAGCCCAGTTATATTTGCACATAAGAATTTCAGACATACCAATGACAGCAGATAAATTTTTTTTTAATGTTTTTTCTTGTCTTTCCTTAAAAATTAAATTTTCTCTTGTGTCACGGTTACAAAAAAAGTCAGATGACCGAGTGTGTGTAATTGAAAGAGAAAAATCCCTTTCTTCTCCATCCTACTGTTTCATCCTGACATGCAGTACTTCACTTCTGACAAAAGATAAGAAAGCACAAATTCTCACAATAAACAGTCCTCTAATTTTCTGTGACTACCAACTAACTATTCTGACATTAATCCAATTGCAGCCTGGAGATAACATTCCCAGCATTAAGCACACATTCCCAAAAGACTATCTCAACTTTAGACATGAATTGAGAATCTAGATTCTTACCTGTGCTTCTGATGGACCCTGCAGAGTTCCCATGATCCTTGTTTACACTCAGTAATTTGTTAGGGTAGCTTACAGGACTTAGGCAACAGGTTTACTTTTAGGTTACTGATTTATTATAAGTGATACAGATATGGGACAGCTAAACATGGAAAAAGAGCAACCCCCAGTCACACATTATTCTCCCCAAATTCTGTTCATTTGATTGGATTGTTTGCATTAATAACATAGTTGGTGGTGTCAGTCTTTTGCCATAGGTAGCACTCACCAGTCACATGTGATAAAATTATTGCTTCCCCTAGCAAGAAGCACTCATAGTTCCATGGAGGTTTCCCAAAGTCTCTTCATTAGATTTAGATGCTTTGGGGAATGATGCATTATGAATTAGTTAGGATTCTCTCTAACGGTATTCCCCTTTCCACTCATGAAGTTCTGAGAGGCTGTTTTCTTCATACACATAGTCCTGGTTCTTCTACCTTAAGTGTGAGCTCCCCTGCTCTCCCACCTCCACAAACTCCATCTGCCTTGCCCAGTCTTGGAACATAAATAATTACCTGATTTAGAATCAAACCAGGCTGAGCAATCGGATTTTTGTCTGTGAACCTAATAGAGACTGCCTTGTCATTGTGAGTGAACACTTTTACTGGGATTTTGAGTGCATAGCAAGCCAGAGTGTAATTTCTGCCATGTGCATTTTCTGCAAAGAATGCTGATCAGCAACAGCAGTTAGGAAATTAGCATAGAGATGCCAGAGAGTCAGTCTCCACTCACCTTCCAGTCTCTTCTGAGGATTGACTCACCTTTCCTGTACTTGAGGTCAAAACTCACTTCTTCCTTTGATAATATCTATATAAACTAACTAATCTGCATTAAATAAATTAAGAATTTATATGGGATTTTCCTCTGTATGCTGTGATTACCATTGATAAATAAAGGAACTGCTTTGGGCCTATAGCAGAGCTATGGGGGAACAGATCTATGTGGGAATAACTAAGCTGAATGCTAGGAGAAGGAAGACAGAGTCAGAGAGAAGCCATGTAGCCACTCCAGGGAGACAGACGAAAGTTTATCTGGTAAGCCACAGCCATGTGGTGATACACAGATTAATAGAAATGGGTTAAATTAATATGTGAAAGCTAGCTGATAAGAAGTTAGAACTAAAAGGCCAAGCAGTGTTTTAAATAATAAAGTTTCTGTGTGTTTATTTCGGGGCTGAGTGGCCAGGAATGAACAAGTGGCCTCTCACAACAAAGAACATAATTTATTCTGAGTCAAGTGAATAGCAATGGCCTATGTTTTCGTTTCCTCATTACTGTGACGAAATGACTGAAGAAAGCAACCTAAAGAAGGAAGGGGGTTTCTTATGGCTCATGGTTTGAGGCTCCTGATGAGGAAGCTCCTGTGGCAGGAGCTTGAGGCAGCTGAACACATCCCATCCACAGTCAGGAAGCAGAAAGACATAAACACTTATGATGCTCATCTCACTTTCTCTTTTTAAACTTGGTCCAGGTCCCATAACTGTGGAATGAGGCCATCTACACTTGGGGTATTTTCATCTCAACTAACCAAGTCTAGACAGTCTCTCGTAGACAACCCCAGAGATTTGTCTTCTCAGTGATTCTGAATCCCCTCACATGGACTTTAAGGTTAGTCCTCATAACCTAAAACATGGATTCAGGGTTCTCTGAATAGCACATTACACCGTGGAAGCACATGCAGGACATTTATAGTCACAGAATAAAGGAAAGGCGTAGGATCAAGCCTTTTATCCTTGGTAGGGAGCATCGGGCAGGAGGGCTTCAGCATAGATGGGGCACTTAGAGGTCTTGGATGGTATTTTGTAGTGTTCTTAGGTTTAGTGCTGGCGGAGGTTCTAGGTCAGCTAAGCTTAACACTATATTTTAAGAAGTTGGTCTGTTAGTCAGAAGATGTTAGGGCAGATACAAAAGTTAAAGTAATTGGCTATTAAAGGGCTTAAGATAGCACAAGATAATTTTGGCTTTCAACCTACAATGTCCCATCTCTCCACAATCACGATGTTCTAGCGAGCCAAGGTCAAGCCTTCTTCAGGATCTCTAATACAGATGAAGCTTGCTCAGAGAACTCCGGTTTACAATGGCTTTGGAAAGCTTCTATTTCCTGCAGCTAAAGAAACTTGTCTGACAAAGTGGTTACTTTTAACTCAATTTATGGGTGATGCAGCCAAACATGAGACAGGTTAACTAAAGCTGATTTGTAGGGAGCTGAGCCTCAGCCTAGTTTGTCTAACTTTATAACCTCTGTTTTCCATTTCACTTGCTGGTTAAGTGACCAAGAAAGATCAATTCATCTACTTTATTCCTAAAATATTCTGTGACTGTTTCTCATCATATATCAGAGAAAAGAAAATTACTCTTCAGCTGCTTTGGAATGCCCTTGATGAAAATTGAATGGCTTACAAAATTGCCGGATTGAAAAATCCAGGCGCACGCAGGGTAACCATGAGTGTGAGGCTGTGTAAACGAACAGTGGTACAAACAGCATCTTCTTAAGAGGCTGAAGACTTGATAGTCTTGAAAGTGGTCTGGCATTAATTATCATTGACTAGGAGTTGGTATAACCATACATTGTGGGGTTTTATGTTGGTGGCAGCCTTATTTGGATCTGGAATCAGCTAAGATGCTTCCGTGTGGGTATGAGAGGGTGTTTCCTGGAAGGGTTATCTGAGCAGAGCCTTCTGGTGGTAGCCCACAAATAAAGAAGACTGAGTGCTAAGTGATTCCTCTTTTACTGGCCTGCCTTCTCTCCCCACCAGTGAGTGTATCTACTCTGTTATTGTTACTGCTTCTGACATTCTTTGCTGATATCATGAGCAAGCTTTTTCAGGCTTGCAGTGTAGACTGACTACAAATGGCTCCCTGCAGGTTGGGACTGGTGAGGCATTCAGCCTTGTAGACTAAGCAGCTACAGAGTTTTCAGTCTCTACAGTGTGCAGACAACCATTGCTGGAGTACCCAGGCTTTATCATATCAGCTAATCTTATATAGTCCACTTATAATATGTGTCCACTTCATTGGTTTTGTTCCTCTAGAAAACCCTGACTAATGCCTAGAGTCTCTAATGTTAGAAACAACCACTATTGAACAGCTCTGAATCAATGGCTTATTTTCTCATAACATTTAAAATTATGTCTCAGCTTTCTTGGCCAAGAGGCTTCTAAACCTTCGTCTTACCTCTGTTAGACCTGCCATATAGAATAACCACATTTTTTTTAATTTGTTGTTGTTGGGGGGGATTTCTTGGCAATGATTCCTTCACTAGGCCCCTAGATTAATTTTGTCATATGACATATAACCTCCAAATTTAATGAAAATGCACTCAGCTTTTATCAGTGACATGACAGACATACTGAAACTTAATTATGTTGGCAAGGATTTGAGTTAATGCTGTGATACATTGCTAGAAAAGACATCTCTTTAAGGGTGATTACAAGTACCAGTCAAAAGCAGGGAAACATAGCTGTGGAGAAATATCAGCACAAGTGGATTTCAGCTCCATCTTTAGGACACCTGTCCTGTCAGGGACTGAGTGCTATCTTCATTCGTCCAGGTAATCACCACTAGACTTCAGCCTAATAATTTTGAAGAACTGCTTCATTACATGTCAGACCAAGAAAGACTTCTAATAATAGTATGTGTCATCCTCATAGGAGGCCATGCTTAGTCTCTTAAGGTCTTTAAAGTTACAATAAATACTGTAAATAAAACACTTGCTGTACAATATTGCAACATTGAACTATTGGATTTTACAGTCCACCATCCCCAGGTCAGAGTAAACATAAATGTCAAAATGTATTACCTCCCTGTATCATTTTCCCTTTATCCAACTCCCTCTCACTTGCCTTCTTTTCTTGGTGTGGTGGGAGTACTTCTGGGCAACTGATTATATCAACATTTCACTAGCTTATCTCTCGCTATGCTTTTGCAATCTTATTCTGAGAGGGATTCTTTTGCTTACGACCTCTCAAAGTTAAAAGCAGAGATTCTATCATTGTGTAACTTGATTGATGCTATTGAGAGTGGGCTAGCTGATTGGGTTCTATACAGGAGATTATCATTGGCAAAGGTCCAAGCAAGATGCTGAGGGGAAAGGATGATAGGAGATGGACTAGGAACTACTGCTTCAAGACGAGGGCAGAATCTAGCAAACAGGAGATCCAGGAAAGAGAAAAAAAAGGACAAGTTTATGGGAGATGGTTAATACATTCCAGAAGCTGTTGTAAAGTAATAAATATTAGATATCTTTATTAGCTGATCTTGATACAATCCCAATACATAGGAATCCTAGAAGAGGGGGATTTTAACTTCTATGCTGCCAGGGTTATGTAGTAAAACCCATTGTCAAAATGAATGAATGAATGAATGAATGAATGAATAAATAAATAAGTAAGTAAATAAATAAATAAACTCTTTAGCTTTGAAGTCTGTATTAGGGTTTCCTGGAGTAACAGAAGCAAATGAATGAATATGCTTTAAAAGTAGACTCATGAGATTGATTTACAGAATATGGTCTGTATATTCCAACAATGGCTGTTTCCCCCTGGAGAGATGGGAATCTGGTAGCTGCTTAGCTCGCTAGGATGCCTCAGCAGTGTTCCAGTCTGGTGCCAAAGACTTGGAAGATTCCTGAAGGGTCACTGGTGTTCATAACTGTTGGAAATCCAAGGAAGTTGGGTTCTAATGCCATCAAGGATGACAGCAGCTGACCAGCGGGCAACTCCCTCACCAGCTTGGAATCCACATCTCTCATCTCTTCCCAGGCGATCTACATAATCACAAATAAAAGGAGCAGGCCATCCAGAGCCTTTTGTTAGGTAGCCACAGGTGGTCTGTTAGGGTAGCAGCAGCCTTAAAAACTAAACAGGGACAGAGAACCTGGCTGCAAATATCTCGTATAAAATATGGGCCTACAGAGGCCAAAAAGACACTGAAAGCCCCCTGGCTCCATCTTCGCAATGCACCATTTTGATGTGGGTCTGTCTGAGGTTCTAATTTCTTGAAAGGTAAATACTTTGCTGACTGGGCCATCTTTGAACCCAAATTTGACACTCCTTTTTTCTTCTTCTCTCTGTCCCCTCTATTTGCTCGTGCTCTCGATGCCTGTGTCTTCTAAGTACATTCCCTCATCCTGACACTTCCAGTGTTTTGGAGTGTCACATATTCTTATATATGCAACTGATAATGAAGTCCTATCTGTGGGTCTTTATTCAAAGATCATCTGAGGCTCTAGAACAGAGAAGCATGGCCAAAAGACTTCCAAGGGGGGAACTGGCAGAGGTGTGTGTATCCATGCAGGTCCCTGAGTTATGTCTGCATAGAAATCCATCTGCTCTGCAGTTGCAAATAGCTGGCCTTGACAGGGAGTTGCTGATTCTCCAGAACTTAATTGATATAAGAAACAGTATTACAAGGAATTAATTAGAAGCCCTCCAATCTTGACAAGCATTTGTTCCAAAGACCTGTGCCTTTGCACGATGAAGCTGGACAAGGGGATATGGAGGAGGATCCCTGAGGGTGTTTAACAGGCAGATGTGAGATACACTGCAGGTAACAGAGTAATGGAGACAACTTAATCATGCAGAGGCCATTCAGGGGCTTCCGTGGGTGCTTAGCCCTTAATGAAATCTAATATGAGGCATTTTCTGACAATTCATGTGGTGTAGCTTTAAGAAGCTGCTCTGTGAACCATGTCCTGGGACATCTGTGTGGATTAAGAAAAGAAATAGAGGCAAGAAATGGGGGAGGTAGCACAGAGTACAGGTTAAGCAGGTTCCAAGGCCAGAAGACATTGAAGAGATAGTAATATCCAGGAGTCATTCCAGAACTCACCTTAAGGGATAATCAAAGCAGTTAGTATTGACCACCTAGTGGCCTCAAGAGAAATACAAGAGGATGTATTTGGTTCTTGGAAGGTTTACTGAGGTTCTTATTCACACCAGAAGCTAGCTGCTATAAGAGTTCTTGAGTCAAAGGAAGCTTAAGCTATTTCACACAGGAATAGCTTCTGTAATTACAATACTATTTTCCCCTTGAAAATTTAGCCACTTCAAGAGTGGATGATCATGTCTCTAGGGATGACTGAATACAGTAGCTTCCTGTATATCATCCATCTATGCATGTATTGGGAGGTTCCAGTTATTATGCTGTTTTAAATACCTGTTCTAGATACAATAATCCCATGAAATCCTACTTTTGGTGTAATTTGAATACAGTGTTCTCATTTGTCAGTGTGCTGAGAATTTGGCCAGCAGTTGAAATTTGAGTGGTATTCACCTAAGCAGTGCAAAGATCAATAGTTCTTGGAAAACTAATAACTTGGTGTGTGTTATGATGTAGATGTATAGGGATGATATGTTGATATATATTTCCTTTTTTGTTTTAATATTTAATTTTATTTACTACTGTGTGTGTAATAAGGGGTGCACATAGCAGTGAGCATGTGTAAATGTGTGATAACTTTGTGGACTTTGTGTAGCACTAGGCATTGAACTCAAGTTGTCAGGTATGCATAGCTATCATTCAAGTCTCTGTTTTTCTTTTCTTTATTATTCTTGATTCATTACAAATAATTCAACATGCTTTAGGGCAGCATATGGAGTGGCGATGATGTTGGCAAAGGTCATCCTAGCCTTACTTAAACATGTTATTTTCCCAGCAAGTCAGTATGTTCATGCAATAGAAGGCTTTACCAAATTAAAACAAAACAATGATGGGCACCCTGCATGACTATCAGAAAATATTGGAGGAACCCAGCCTGCCGTATTAATGCCTTCCGTGATGTTATCCCATCTCAATGAGAGTGATAGGAGAAAATAGAACCAAACAAAATCTTCATTCAATCTCAATGCAGCCTCTAAGATCCATGTGAGATAACAATTCCAGCAGATTATCAAATGGGCATAAATTTTAGGTATTTCTGAGAATGCACAAATGCCTTGAAATTGTACCAGATCTGAGAACTTTTGTGGTGAGTACGTTCTACTTTCTTAGCCGTAGTCTACAATGGTGGTTCCCCCAGATAACTCACTGTTCTTACCTTCAACTATTGACAGGTCATAGCCTGAAGTCAACTTTCTTTTTTTTTCCTATTTATTTATTTATTTATTTATTTATTTATTTATTATTTATTTATTAAAGATTTCTGTCTCTTCCCCACCGCCGCCTCCCATTTTTCTCCCCCTCCCCCAACCAAGTCCCCTTCCCTCGTCAGCCCAAAGAGCAATCAGGGTTCCCTGCCCTGTGGGAAGTCCAAGGACCACCCACCTCCATCCAGGTCTAGTAAGGTGAACATCCAAACTGCCTAGGCTCCCACAAAGCCAATACATGCAGTAGGATCAAAAACCCATTGCCATTGTTCTTGAGTTCTCAGTAGTCCTCATTGTCTGCTATGTTCAGTGAGACCGGTTTTATCCCAGGCTTTTTCAGACCCAGGCCAGCTGGCCTTGGTGAGTTCCCGATAGAACATCCTTTCAATACTACGTTCTTATACGGTTTCTGAGTGTTGTCTCACAAAGCCAGTTCTGTGGCTCACACAGTGCATTATCATATAGTCGTACTTATCATCCCTTTCCTTCCCTCACAGCATTATGTCCAGGATAATACATTCCTTCTCCTTTCCATTGTATTCACAATTTTAGTTTCTCTTCCTTCCTCTTCATGTTGATAGCCTATCAACATACTGTGGATTATAGTGTAGGTGTGTGGGATTGTTCAGGGAATGATAGTGAAGCTAAGATTTGACCTGAACTCTTATCAAGAGGTAGGGATTACCTGCTTAAGAAGATCAGTTTATAGTGAAAGACATGAAAATATTAGGTACAATTTCTGCGGTAGCCATAAAATTTATTTATTAATGCATTTTTCTTGTCTTAAATGTTGTTGTAATTACAATTATGATGCATGTGTCACCATTTCAGCTAAATAGGCATATGCACACTCACCCTCCAATCAAACAGTCTTACTAGGTCGAGTGATAAGATTGAGAAAAAGAGATACATAGTAGCATAAATCCGGTGATCAATTTTGGCAGGGTAAGGAAGTCTGATTTGGTATGAACAAAGCTTAGTGTTTCGTAGGAAAGGATGATGCTAATAGGTGCTCCTTCAGAGAATTGAGGCTCTGATAACTGTATCACCACCAACATCCACCTCGTTGAGACAAGTGGAATAAACCCTCAAGGACAGCTACATTATCTCACCCAAACTTCCTCATACTTAAAAGTCAGCATAAAACTTTCTATACTGCACAATCTGTGTTGCAAATTAGAAATTATTGTCATTACAAATGCTACTGACTCTAAGGACTTCTCTGTCTTTTTCCTTCACATGGGAGTGCTTATAGAGCTTGAGGGTGAGTGCTTACTCAATGAGCAGGAAAACTCAGGAGTTTAAGCTAGATGAAAGGTTTGTTGCAAAATATTTTCAAGTTGTTTTATGAATGGTAAACAGAGTCAATTAAGGGAAGGAGGGGTATGGGGTGTTTCATTCATGTGTCTGTGTTTGTTTACATATATGAAACATATCTGTTTATATGGGACTTCAGATACATATGTATATAAATGTGTGCATGTGTGGTATATTGACCACCTATATGTGTCAATTCTATAAGGAAGGAATCTGAAGAATAAGCTTGCAACTCTGAGCTAGATGGCAATTGGATCTAGAAGTCAGTCCCAAGCACAGAGCCTGTCTTAGCCACTGTTCTATGTCTAAACGGAGACAATATGCCCAAGGCAACTTTTATAAAGGGATTGCTGACAGGTTCAGACGGTTAATCCCAGATCATCATGGTGGGAAGCAGGCAGGTATTGCACTAGAACAGTAGTAGAGACATGTATAACCTGTTCTGCAGGCAGCAGGCAGAGGGAGAGTGAGAATGGGCCTGGAATGGACTTTTCAAACCTCAAAGCCCACCCCTGAAACACACCTGCTTCAATAAGGTCAAACTTCATAATCCTTCCTAAACAATCCCACTAATAGGGCACCAAGCATTCAAACATATGAGCCTGTGAGGGCCATTCTTCCTCAAACTATCATAAAGCCTATTTTTTTTTTACCACAGATCATGTAAATCATTCTTGAAAAACCAAAAACTTCCTTGAATGTGATTTATTGGTAGTAATTAAAAGTTTTATTAATCAAGCTCTCCTTATTACAGACTCGAGACTCCTTTGTTCCTAGAGAAGTTTATGATCCGATGCCTATCAATTTACAAACTTAACCTACAATTAATATCCACAGCAGGTGACACAACCACATGCTTCAATTGTACAGAGTGAGAGCCCTGCAATGATACTGAGTGATACAGTAAAGAGATTTTTTTTGGATTCCATACAGAAGAGAAATAATGCCAGGTATAATAGAGACAGGAGAGGATTTTATATCAGACATCTCTCAGACTCCTTTATTTTGGGAAAAGTCATTCTGAACTTGAGAACTGAGTGTTTCCTCTCATGGGCATTGGATTTAAAGGCTATTTTATCCAAGGGTGATCGCTAAGGCATAACTCTTGCTGTTTGTGCAACCTGCAAATGACCCAAAGCCCAAGTTATAATTAAGGACCTTGTTACACCATAAAAGATTTTCAAATTTTAATCTATGACAACCCACACACCACTCAGGACTTAAATACTTTATTGACCAGGCTGACTCCTTTGTTGGAGTTGGGAGAGCCCTGCTTCAATTTATCTCCCACACTACATATTGTAGTCATAAATCTTTTGTAAGGCTCTTTGAACACTAAAAATAGCCTAGCATCGCTGACTTTGCTCGTGATGCTGTGAGAGCCAAGCTGGAGGGACTAGCCTCCTGTGGCCTTTTATGTAGCTCTGCAGCAGGCCGTGTTTACATCTGTCCCAACCTGCTTGATGTGTCACGTCCAACAGTGGCATTTCCAGGCAAAATTTTCTCTCTGTCCTCAGCTGCCTCCCTTGTCTATGATAGAAGCTGAGCTTTGATGCTGCTGGTCCTAGGCCAGTCTACCTCTTGTCTCCTTTGTTAGTGATAACTAAGAACAAGTAGATTGTCTTCATTCTCAGGAATTCCACCAGATGGAGCAGAATACCTGAGCTGCTAGCAGATCCCAGTCTCTAAGTGCTCACTTGGGTCTCAGGTGGGAGACAGGCAGGTGACACAACAAAGGTGAGAGGTTCCTATCTGAAGGCCAGAAAGATAAATGGTTTCAGTGTAAGTCCAACTTAGCTCAGAACTATAGGTGGTTTCATCAGTCTCTTTAAAGATGAGAACATCCATGACCAGAGAAACAGCTTAGTGGGTAAGAGTATTTATTTTCTTATAAGCACAAAGGCCTGAGTTAAAATCCCCAAAACCCACAAAAGACATCAAATGTGACCATGCATCTGTAAACCCAACACTTAAGTTGGGGTAGAGAAACAGGAGGATCACTGGGTCTTATTTCCCTCCCAGTGTAGCTGAGAAACAGCAGTCCAAAGTCCTTTCTCCGTAACAAGATGGGGAATTATGGAGCAAAACACCAGATGTCCTCTTCTGGTACCTACAAAAGATGGTCCCATCTGTGCACACATGCAACTTGCCATCCCACATTTTTCTGAAGCTGCATGGGCAGCCTGTATATGGTGGTTCTGTTGAACTTATCCATATTTGGTTTCAAGGTGTAAGTTGATGAGGATGACTGAATAGGTCTCTTCCTCAAGAGAGCACCAGATCTCATTACAGATGGTTGTGAGTCACCATGCAGTTGCTGGGAATTGAACTCAGAAGCTTTGGAAAAGCAGGCAGTGCTCTTAACTGCTGAGCCAGCTATCCAGCCCATCCCCACACATATACACATACAAACTTAAGAGAGAATGATTATGTGTATGTTCAGATGGCACTTTCTTTTTCAAACACAGTTATGTTATTTGTTTGAATTTTATCTCATTGTTGAGTAGAAATAAATAATTGATGGGCTTATACTACAAATACCATGGGTATACATGCCTCATCTCCTTTTATGCCCAGACTATTATCTGAATCATGCATACTGAAGTGTATCTGATGTTCATGTTTTAAGTGACAAACTGTTTTTCATTTCATATATTCTATGACTCGTCTCCACAGTCAGGATAATGAATTCATAACTCTTGTAAATTTTCTTGGATGCTTCAGACTTCTTTCCTGCTGCCCCTTCCCATTTTCCTTCCACATCTAGATAACTATGTATGTTTTCCATTGCTATAAGTAACTTTATACTTTCTAGACTTTTGTATAAATGGCATCACACTATATGTGCTATTTGGGTCTTAGCTTCTTGTCTTCAGCATAATTATCTTTGGATTCATCCATCTTGGGCTGTATCACACATTCTTTCTTCTTTCTGAGTGACAAGCTATAGGCTGCAGTTTGTTCTTCCAGTCCTCATAAACGTTCATTTCAATTTTTCCACATTGAGGCAACTGGAAATAAAGCTATGTTTAACATTTGTGCTTGGGGTCTTCTATGATTTTATTTCTCTTGATAATGTATAGAAGTAAAATAGTTACTCTTGAGTGGATATATGGTCCTGGAATAGGGTTCTATGAAATTACTCTCAAGGTTTTAAGAATTTGTCAAGCATCAAATCCAAATCCCTCCACCTTATAACACATCCTGGCTAGCTTTGTGATTGGTTTTATTTTGTTATTCTTCCTGGGATAGATATGACTAGCCCATATGACCACATACATCGAGGATGCTCTTTTATTTCTACCCACATATCAGGTTCAAAGTTTGAGTTCAGCAAAGAAAGAAAACACTAGAATGAAAGATACTAGTGACCTTATGTTAAAATGTATTATATATCTTATGATTTATAAAAGAAGAAAGAGAGAGAGATAAAAGGAAGGAAGGAAGAAAAGAAGAAAGGATGAAAGAAAAGGACTGTTCAGACTAACAGAATCAAATATCAATATACTAATATGGATAAAAAATCCTGATCTCTATTTTGTGGAATTAGAAGCAAGTCAACTTACTTTCTTCTTATGTGTGTGGTACATACATGTATGTATTCATGTTTTCTGCATGTCTGTAGTATATTTATATGTGGGTATATGTGTACATATGTGGGGCAAGTTGTTGATATCCACATTCACCCTTCTACCTTATTCATTGAGGCAGGTCCTCTCAGTCAAACTAAGAGTTTGCATATATGGCTAATCTTGCTAGACAGTTATTAGTGCTAGACACTTGCTAGCTAGTGATTTCCTATTTTTGCTTTCTAAGACTGGAATTAGAGATAGGCAGTCACACCCATCAAGGATTTATGTAGATTCTAGGGATCTAAATTCTTCAGTCCCCACGCTTGTCTGACAAGCTTTTTCAAACCTGAACTATCTTTCAAACTCCCAGAAGTGAATATGCATTGTCCTTTATTTTACAAAAACCAGTAAATATTTCTCATATGTTGATTAAAATGTGAGTAGTATGTTTTATAATATACCTTAGATTTATATTCATGAAAAGAAGCAATTTCCTGTGCTACTTATCCCAAATTCTATAACAGACATCCCATTTGTGTTTTCTTACAATTGAACACAACCTAAACTCTATCTGGAGAAGCCAATGATATAGGTCAAGTTTTTACCAAATGGCAAATTTTTCAAATTATTTCTTGTTGAGAGAGGGTTTTGTCCCACCCAGTCCCAGAGCTGCTCAGTCCCAAAGAAACACACAGGGGTCTACATTAATAATAAACTGGTTGACCAATTACCTCAGGCTTCTCATTAACTTTTTCTTACATCTTAAATTAACTCATGATTTTTGTCTGTGTCAGCCACAAGGCTCAGTACCTTTTATCAGTGAGGTGTTCTCATCTTGCTTCATCTGTGTCACTGCAGACTGAGTCTTTCCTCCTCCCAGAATTCTCTTGTTCTCATTGCCCCACCTCTACTTGCTGCCTGGTCGCTCCACCTATACTTCCTTCCTACTACTGGCCAATCAGTATTTTATTAAAATACAAGTAATAAATCTTTGCAAGCTACAAAACCATTGTCCCACAGCAATTTCTTTTATTTTTGAGATTTCAATTATGTCATTTCCCCCTTCCCTTTCCTCCCTCCAAGCACTCCTTGTTCTCTTTCAAATTCAAAGCCTCTTTTTTATTAATTGTTGTTACATTAATATATATATATATATGTATACGTATATTCCTAAACATAACCTACTCAGTCTGTAAAACTTTCCCTGTATATGTGTTTTCAGGACTGATCATTTGGTATTGTATTCCAATTAATGTCCTGGGGGATACTCCATCTCCCACTCTCAGTATTTTATGTAGTTCTTTGCATAGGCTTGAGACCCTCTGTGGGTTTTCCCCACCTATTTTAGCAAGTCTACTGCAGTTGTCCTTGTTCAGCTCATGTTTAGGAAGCTGGTGAGCTTCACTTCTGACATTACGAGGAGACTGATTCTCACAGCAAACCCTGTGATCTTCTGTCTTTTTCAATCGTTATGCCTTGTCTTCTGCAGTGTTCCCTGAGCCTTATGTGTGGGAGTTGTATTGTAGGTATGTCTTCTGGGATTCAGCTCCACAGCTCTGCATTTTGATTGGTTTTGGATTCTGGTAATGGCCTTCTTCTGATGCAAGTGGAAGTTTCATGAGGGATGAAGGCTATACTTATCTGTGGTTATATGGACAACTATTAGAAAGTAGCTAGAAATTATGCTGCAGTAGTAAAGTAGCAGTTGTAGGTTCACTTTCAAGACTCAAAATTTCACTGCTTCTGGGTAATTGTCTGAAATTCTGGTGCCTTCTTGTTGAGTAGATCTTAAGTCCAATTAAAGAACTGTTGGTTATGGCTAATATTTGTATGCACTACTGCATCCTTAGGGTGAGTTTGCAAGGCAGGTTTTAACAGACTATTAAAGAACTGATGAGCCAAAGGGGTCAAGGTTATCACAAGAGAACTCAGAGACAACTAACCCAGCATCATAGGAGCTCACAGATACTTGACCAACAGCTAAGGCCCCTACATGAGACTGTCCAAGACCTTCTACATATGTATGGCAGTTATATAGCCTTGTCTACCCGTGGGACTCCTAGCAGAAGGAATAGGGCCTGTCCCTGACACATTGGCAGGCTTTTGGGAAAGTTATCCTCACACTGGGTTTCCTTACCCAGATTTAATATGAGTGGAGGAGCTTAATCCTCCCTCAACTTGATATGACATGCTTTATTGACACCCATGGGAGCCAGCTCCTTTCTGAACAGAAACAGAGCAGGTGTAGATTGAGGGAGGCAGATGAGAGGTGGGGGAGTGAATGAGAGGAGAGGAGGGAGGGGAAACTTGTCGGGATGTAAAATAAATGAATAAATTTAATTTTTAAGAATAATTGATGAGTACGAGCCTGGCCTTGTGAAGTGATTCACAACTACGCCATCTACACATCTCAGCTAGTTCTAGCATGTTAGAAGCCCACTGTGCATTCTATGGTAGCATCCCCCCTGCTTTTCCATTCTGCGAGGTAGCATCTTCTAGAGTATCAGATCTAGTAACTTTCAAACTGTGTCCCTGGCATACAGTTTTGTGGTAAGGAAGAGGAAGAGGAGCCTAGCAATTGAGATGTTTGTCTACATTCATTATAAGAGCTATTGCCAATTCAATTAAAAAAGAGTCTCTTCATTTAAAGAAAGAAAGGCAAGGTGAGGGGAAAAAAAGAAAGGGATCAAACTAATGTTATGGTGTATTCAAATGAAGAGCCTAAACTCTTCAGTCTATCATTCAAATGATAAAATTTGCTTCTCCTTGAGCTCACAGCAGTCATGACTGGAGGGGAAGAAGCATGGGGCACCTAGAACTGAAGTTAGTACACCTTTTACATGTGTTTTAGTTTTGTTTCTTTAATTCAAAGGCAAGGAAAATATAGATGATTACGTGCTGAATTATGTGCTGTTCTGTCACTGGTGTGATGAGTCAAGTCCTTTCTGAACCAGTTAACCCATTACAATAGAAAATCTGAAAAACAACAACAAAAAATCCTACCATCTCAAATCCTCTGTTGCTCTGAGATAGTTATATATAATATTTTAATGTCCAGCCATGCTTTATTCAGATATTTCCTACAGAATAGTAAAACCCCTTGCAAGGGCCAATGAAGAGAGTCATCCCCATCTTCTCCCATAATAATTAGAGCATTGAGGGGGGGGGGCTGAGATTTTATAGGATTGTAGAGGTCTTATAAGTGTTCCCTGTTAAAGCATGGGAAAGATCTCTAAAAGTTAGAATGAATACATCAATAAACTTATTTTTTATTTAGGTGGAAGCATCAGAGAGCAGAGATGTGATCTTTAGAGTTTTACTTACTTTATCTCCCGTGTGTGTACCTGTATATATGTGTGTGCACCATGTGTATGCAAGTGCTTATGGAAGCTAGAAGAGGGAGCCAAATCCCTGTAACTGGAGTTACAGGAAGTTTTAAGGGGCCCAATATGAATGCTGTTAACCAAGCCCAGATCTTCTGCAAGAGCAGCAAGTGCGCTTAAGTAATGAGGCATCCCTCCAGCCCAAGGACAGGGTCTTTGAGGAGCAGAAAAGTTAAGTGATCAGGAACTGATGGAATGTCTAGGCTCATATATTTTACAAAACAATTGCCAGAGTGGATGCCAGAGCTTTGCTGATTAATTCAGAGAATGGAAATGGACTTGAAGATGTTTTGCTTGGAGCATCTTCATTTATTACACAATAATGTATTTATTATCCTTGCATTTATCTATACAATATTTAGCCAAAATGAGAAGCAAAACATTGGGTGCAATGTTTTTTGCAGAATTTCATCTGCAAATGTAACCTAGTATTAAGATATTTACATTTCATTAAATATGCAAAGCTTTTAACTTTTAAGAGATTGTAGTGGTTGGGAGGTGGCTTGGCAGTAAAGGGTACTTACTGCTTTTATAGAAGATACAAGTTTGATTCCCTGCACCCACATTGGAGGAACTAATGCCCTCTTCTGTCTTCCGCAGGCACTGTTCTCTCTCTCTCTCTCTCTCTCTCTCTCTCTCTCTCTCTCTCTCTCTCTCTCTCGCACACACACACACACACACTTGATCTTTTAAATATAAATAAAAGAGAATTAGCCCAATTTTGTCACTGTGACAAAATAAACAATTACAACAAGGAAAAATTATTTTACCTCTTGATTTCAAATATTTCTGCCCATGATCATTTGACTGCATTTGTGTGCTGAGTGATAAAATGCTGTGGTGGAAAACTCATGGTTGAGTGAAGTTGCTCATCAAATGGTAGTTAGGAAGGAAGAAGAAATAGGAAGCAACTTGGCACAAGTTATTCACTTCAAGACCATGCTTGTAACTTGCTTTCTCCAACTTAATCTCACCTACTAATAGCATACTTATCTATAAAATTATTATTATTAGCATTATTAATATTATAAACATTAAATATGTTAAAGTCTTCATGATCTAGTTACCCCTGAATAGTACTATCAATGGAATACCAAATCTCTAACATATAAGCTATAATACTTTTAAATTATTGTATATGTGGCTTCATGTGTGAAGAGTTGAAATAATACGTGATTGTACATGTGGCTTTGTGTGTGAAGGTCAAGTTCAGCTCCATAGGGAAATACCTACTGAGAAAGGCATATCAAAATGAAGTAAATATTTTTAGTGAGATACTCTGCTAGACTCTTTTTATATAATCTATCTCATTTAATCTATTCTTTAATTCTCTGCCATGTGTGGGATTCTCTTTCCGCAGCAAATAGAATAATAACTTTGTCTAAGTTAGTATCTTACTCAACGCTGTCTAAAATCAAGGCTCAATGACAAAAGCTTTTAGGCTTTTGGTATTTATATTTGTGAAATAATGAGAAAAGAGGAAGTCAGAATTTTATATATAAATACTAATTCTGCCTCTTCTATGCACTTTCCCACAATAAATTCTCCTCCAGAATGTTGGCCCCACAGATTCAGGAGTTGTCAGCTGGTGGGAAATATAGAGGTTGCATCTTAGATGGAGCAAATGCTCTTAAAATATTTGCTATCTGGCATATTTATCCCCCCAAATGAAGAACCAATCACCCTAAGAATGGATGATGCTTACAGAGAAACACCTGAGTCCTTTTGTCATTTCCAAAGTACATCAGACACTGCAGCAGAGAACAGAGGAAACCCACACAGAGAAACCAGCACATCTGCAGGTGGGATGCAGGTGGGTGACATCCCTCCTATACCTGAGTCTACCTTATCTGAGCTTGCTATGAAGCAGACCTTTTTACTGTGCAGGGACTAAAACAAACAGAAAATTATAAAGGGCTCAAAAGGATTTTCCACACTGCTGAGCCTTGCAAAGTGTTCACACTTGAATTCCCCTTTTGGAATTTATTATCTCAAGACAGCGTTTGCTCTGGAATGCCAGGGCAGCAATGTGTGCTGTTATGACTGGTAGTTTCTGGAGGTGATAGGCAAAAGGTGCAGCCTTCCCAGATTTGTCTTGCTGATTGCAAGAGCTTTATAATGAACTCCACCTCTTACTCTAGTCTTTGGTAAACATGAGACCCGATCGAAAACACTATTTGGGGACACCTTCCTGTCCATTTGGTTTTGGTCATAGATATTTTGAAATGTCTACATTGACTTTACTAGCTCCTTGAATGCAAGCCACTTGAGTTCTCTCTACCATTTTTTAATCTGAAAGATCTTATTTAGAGAGTGATATCTATTCAGAATCCAAGGCCTTTTCATGTCTGTTCAATCTGGTTATCTTATTGTCACTTCCACTTCTGTCTTCTCTACCTTTCTTGCCATCTTTTCTTTCTTTTTGCCATCTGAGTCCTGCTTGTCATTCAGGGTCTAGTATTTTGCCTTTATTCTAAGATTTATGAAGCCATATAAAGCCTAGAGATCTCTCTTTCCCTTTATCCCACATGGTGATAGCTTTCTGTCCTCGTCATCTGAGATCTATTTATTTGGTGTTCATGGAAACTTTTCTATTTTTAATCTAAGACTAAAATTTAAAGTTGTTATCACTACTTAGTTCTTGCCCTGTGTACACATTTGTCCATCTTTCAGACGAGCTCTACTTGTTCTTGACTTGAGTGTCCTTTGTAGCAATGCTCATCTTCCTGAAAGGTCAATGGCATGACAGGCTTTTATTAGGTGATTGGCAGGTTACTGATGATGGAAGTATATGAGTGAATGACCAACTGCTAAAGGGAAGAAAGACATCTGAGCTATTTTTTTTCTCTAGCTGCTGTTTCATAATTGGCTAAATAGAAAATGTCATAAACACTCATTCTAAGTCTTGCTCATTCATGGTCTCACAAGAGTTTATTAAATGTGGCTGAGAAGGGAGGAAGTGACTGAAAAGATGGAACAAATCCCTATAAACAACAACTGTTTAAACTTCCTACTGGAAGTGGTAAGGTGAATTTTAATGCCATTTATTGCTAAATGGTACTGATTGGCATGCCTTTCTAAATTTATTATTGCTGTTAAATTGACCTTTTGCTAGTATAGGAATAACTTATTTCATTAAAAAATGAACTGATGTATAATTTGAATATATCCAATTAAAGAGAATTGGATATAAGGCTTCATAAGATCACCACAAAGGTAAACAAAGACATCTTGGATATTCTTGTACCCAGAGATAAATACCTCTTACGAGCATCAGATTAGAAACTGGATGTCATGATATCAAAGTGCATGTCATAAATGTAAAGATGGTTTTCACAGCTCATCAAGCATCAGGGAATCCACTTGCTTAACAGTTTGGGTGCTTATTTTCTTCCCTTTCGTGCTTCCTGACCAGCTATGAAAGATGCAGGTTCCTACCACCAGGATGCTCAGACCAAAAACATGGGCTAAGCCCCTGTGGACTGAACGCTGTAACACTAAGAACAAAAATAAATCCTTCCTCCTATAGACCTTTCTGTTTGGTATTTTGTCACAGTAACTGAGAAAGTTGCTAATACTTGACCAATATTTGGATTTCACCTCCCTCAACCATTAAATGTAGAGACTGGAAGCCTTGAACAGACAATAGCCAATCTTTTACTACCTTCTGTAATCAATTATCCCAGACCATGTGAGAACTTTCCTACTCTGACCAGAATGAAGTCGATTTCATTTCCAGAGCTCTAAGTATGTTAGCTGATGCAGTGTATTTTGAATAGTCCCCTGCTGAGACTGGAGAGAAAGCTTGAATTGTCTTCAGGTTTTCACACTTTCATGTCTCATCAGCCTCTTCAGCTTCCTAGAGCTTTACCTAACCAGTCTTCATCCTGAGGATCCTCTGTGCTATCTTTCTTGAATTGTTTATGTCCTGGTTTCTGATCCTTTTTAAATAAATTCTTTTTGGCACGTTAAAAAAAACAAATAAACAAAAACATGCACATACAGGCTTACATAACTTAAATCATGTAGGGGAATATCCAAAATTTAATAAGGCATGAAGTCTGGAGGAAAATAAAATTAGAGTAAGTAAATTGATTCTTAAATGGCTTGAATTTCAGAAAGGCAGGGAAATTATACCAAGTCGTCTTGTCCAGTGAGTTGCTGAAACCAAAATTTCCCCACTGAAGTGTTTAGTTAGAACGTTTTTAAAGTTGATATTTATATTCTCTCATTCTCTTCTCCTCCCACTCCTCTTTCCCCTCCAGGGCAGATTCTTCTAAACCAGTGGTTCTCAACTTTCCTAATGTTGCAACCCTTTAATACAGTTTCTCATGTTATGGTGGCTCCCAACCAAACATTTATTTCATTGTTACTTCAAAACTGTAATTTTGTTACTGTTATGAATCATAAATGTAAAAGTTTGATATGCAAGGTATCTGAAATGCCACTCTAGTGGGGTCATAGCCATCACTTGAAAACCTCTGTTACAGACTCGCAGAATCTGTGTTGCAACTTGTGATCTTTTCTTCTACAGTTGTGAACTAATTGGCACGTCTCTCTGTTCTGATTATTCCAACCAGGGTCTTTGATCATTCCTGCCATGGCCTTTTTGATGTTCAGCCCACAGAGCATAGGTTCTCCCTTCCATTGCTGAGTAAATTCTTGTCAAGATAGATGGGATTTCAGACTTCTTTGGCAGCACAGCCTCTCTCCGTCTGCTCTGGAAACAGCTCATAGATCCTTCTCGCTGTTTCAGATGTGATCATCAATCTCCTGCCAGAGGGACTTAAAACCTGATATTTGTTTGCTGAGGAGGTGGTTCTAGAGTTCTGACCCCTAATTTGTTCCCAGTCCTTTGTACTGTGCCCATAGTATCTGAGCAAAGGTTTGAAGAGCCTTCTTTTATTTCTGGAGACTAGCTGCATGAAAAATAGTTTCATTCCATTACTGTCACATTGGGTCATATTTATGAGAAACAAACACAGTCACTTTGTAGCCCAGCTTGGATCTGCCTGCTGTCTTCCAACCACTGAGCTGTGTCGCTGCAGTATCTGTTTCTCACCCACGACTGGTGAGATCCCCAAGGATTTCCGCCTGCAAAGTGCCATGAACTTGGTTATGGTGGACTGATTCCTTTCTTACTTTGGACGGCTGTGCATGTGCCTCCAGAACATAAAGCAATTGGCTCCACAAAATAAAGGGGACATTGATAAAAACTCTCTATGGAACAACTGAGCAGTGAAGCGTGACCTTCTCTTTCATTAGATTTTTGGAACCTATTCAATAACTAATATGTCCACACTTCAGACCATACGAGAATTGATACTGATAAAAAAGAAATAATCGAGATGAGGGAAGAGTGATGAAAGTTAAGCCTGGCTAACTCAAAGCTGGACGTTGGGAGCACGGGGTCAGGGCAGAACCAGATGCTCTTTCTGCAAAGATGTCTCAGCACCTTTGGCTCCCGCAGCTTTGGCAGAATTCTTCAGCAGAAAAAAAAAATGACAATCTAGGTATCATTTTCCTAGCTTGGTATCATAGCAGGCGAGGTAGCCATAAAGACCTAAGGAATCACATTCTAGGACAGATACTGGGATTCTTCTTTTATTTTTCCCTTTCTCTGGACATTGTGGTATTGTTTTATAATAATAAAAAATCATATTGACAGATAAAATCATATCTATTTAGTGTATATAGCATAGTGTCTAAAAGCCTGTATCATGTGAAATAACTAAGCTGTACTAGTCAACATATGCACCCCCTCACACGGTTATCTTCTCATGTGTGTATATAGTAATTTCCGGTTATTCCCTTTGCATTTTTAAAAATTCAGTGCTAGACTGCCAGGTATGGTGGTGTATTTCTGTCAGCCCAGCACTTACAAGGCTGAGGCAGAGGATCTTGGATCAAGGACAGTTGAGGATACAAAGTGATTTTTCTAGATATCAAGATTACCTATACCATATAACAAGATACTATATTTTACTTAAAACAATATACTTTTAACTATAATTACTGTGTTAAACCTTTTGTATTCATTATTCTGTATTCAACATCTCCACATTATCTTCTATAAACTATCCCAAAACTTGATCACAATTTCAATAGACTATGAGATCAATATTGCATGTTCTACATATGAGTGTTATCATTCCTAGCTTAATACAACGTAGTCACAGGGGATAAAATTCCCATATCACTAGTCAACAGGAAGAAAAAATAGAAACCACAGTTAGACATCATCTCACTCCAATGAGATGATCTACATTACCTATCTATACCA
The DNA here is from genome assembly GCF_014885135.2 of Alexandromys fortis. Classification (NCBI taxonomy): domain Eukaryota; kingdom Metazoa; phylum Chordata; class Mammalia; order Rodentia; family Cricetidae; genus Alexandromys; species Alexandromys fortis. The sequence continues at coordinate 3,773,607 of NW_026068011.1, read as the reverse complement.
CTGAGTGATGTGGATATTTCCATGATATTAATTCTTCTAGTCAGTGAACATGGCCTTCCTTTGTACCTACTTTTTTCTGCCTCACTTTCTTTCCACAATGCAGCCTTATTCTCCTTTTACCCATTCTGACCATCGATAAGACTGGTCTTCTAGATCTGGTCCCAGTACCACTTGACCTTGGGGAATAGGTTATCCCTTCTAGTTTAAGTTGTGTGTGCTGTGCCATTTACCGAATGAATTACCTATGTTTAGTTGTAATTCAATGTTTATATAGTACATGTTAGGTTAACTTTAACCATCTAGGACAAAATTCAAGGGTAAATGATACACCTGTTTTGTTCCTCAAATTTAAGCCAGATAAGTATTAAGGAGAGACAAATATCTGACCCCCTGAATATCACTGCTACTTTCCTGATCATTTATTTATTTTTGTTTCAAATACTGAGATGTGTACTTGGCATGCAACATGGGTTGTGGTATTTCATTATTATTTATTTCTCTTCTATATTCCCAAAGAATTTAAAGGCATAGATTGAGAGCATAGATTCTGAGATATGGGAACCTACACCTTGGTATCTTTCTCATTCATAATACTCGTTACTTTTTAGTCATACACGAACTAGGGTCATCTGGGAAGAGGCAACCTCAGTTGAGAACAGTCCTCCATCACTTGGATGGTAGACAAGTCTGAGAAGCATTTCTTAATTGACCAGTGATATAGAAAGGCCCAGATCACTGAATGAGTAGCTAAAGGTGGCCAGGTAGTCCTGCTTGGTATCAGAAATCAGACTGTGCAAGCCATCAAGAGAAAGACAGGAAGCAACATTCCTCCCTAGATTTTGTTTCAGTTTCTGCCTCCAGGGTCCTGTCTTGAGTTCCTACCCTAACTTCCTTTCCTGATGGACAACTGTAAGACTGAAGAATTGTAGATGAATCAAACCGTTTTCTCCCCAAGTTGCATTCAGTCATGGTGGTTATCACAGTAATAGAAAGAAAACTAGGGCAATCATGAACCATGTGTGTCACACCTGGTATGTTTCTTAAATTTTATATCTCGGTTTAGTCATCATTCAAATGTCGTTTTAAAAATAATTTTTCAACAATCCAATTGGTACTACAGTGGGAGTTCTGCAAAGATAGCTAAGATTTGACATTCTTTCCTACCTGGTGTTCTATAATACTATCTGTGTTCAGAAGACTTCCAACTTCCCAGTTTAAAATATGGAAATCCATAAAGAGAAGTTTCAAGTAGGCCCTTCTAGTCTATACAAGAAACGAAAACAAAAATAATAAAGAAACACAAGGAGGCTCCTGTAAAACCAACCAATCTTTTCCCCTTTACATTATAAAGAAAGTAAATGAAATGAAAGACTATCATTCCATAGATGTCCCACTTTCCCCTATTAGTAGCCAAGGTATCCTGATGCAGTTTGCTCTAGTTTTCTCTGCTGTAGAGTGATTTTTTACTTCTGTAGAATGACTGCACATTTCTGAATTTTAAGAAGATAAGAAGAAAGGAAAGAGGAAAGATGAGAGTAGCAGAAGGGAGGGGGAGAGGGGAAGAGAAGTGAGGAAAAGAGGGGAGAGGAGAAAAACAAAGACCAGACTTTCCCATCTTCATGCATCACATCAATATCCTTATCTGGGAAAGCCCCAACTACCTTCCAACATCGGACTTCACACAAGCTAAAGATCTTTTCTCTCACTGGTTAGTTAGTTGCTAACTAACATTCAAAAGAAAATTGCTGTCACACTTTTAAATCCCCATTCCACTAATAAACTTATAGATAAGATGTCAGTATTTTAAATGATTGCAGTTTTAGAACTTTTTAATTGATTTACACTCAAAAGAATTTGATTTAGTCTATATCATTGCTTCTAAATTGTTACATTTTGTTGGTATGGTAATCAACTCTTACAAAGTTTCCTGAATCAAGTCCCTGGGCAACTCAGCACATTGCTTGGACCTCTGACATAGTATTTTAAACTCTTTGCTGTACTTCTCAGCATTGGAGCAGCTCTGAAAGAGAAAGATCTGAACCTGGTTTGGGTTTTATTTTATTTTGAGCAATAATTTGGTCATAGGACACTAGTTTCTCTGTGTTTTCTGGGTCAATACATTCTGAAGACAGCCTGGCTGGTGGTGGTGCTGGCAGAGGTGGTGGTATTGGTATGTGTTCTATCACTAAATAGCATCTCCAGCTTTTGGATTTTACAAACAGCATCTGACTTTATAGCTCTGGATAGGCTCATACTCTTAATCCTTCTGCTTCTATTTCTGAATTGCTGGGGTTATAATAAGCATGTGCCACCATTTGTGGATTAGAAAGTACTTAGAAAATATGCCTATTTGGTTTTATGCTTAACTCTTTTTTTCATTTTATTTCTTTTTTATTTTAATTTTTAAAAAAATTTAATATAATTCCAAAACTTCCCCCTTCCCCTTCTTTCCTCCAAACCTTGCCATATACCACTCCCCACTCTCCACCAAATTCATGGCCTCTAATTTCACTAATTGTTTTTGTATACACATTTGTTTATATGTATACAATATATTCATACATATGTATATATACATATACTGTTAAACATAGCCTACCCAGCCTATGAAATATTACATGTATGTACATTGTCAGGGCATGCTATTTGGTAATGGACGACCAATTGGTCTGCTCTTCCCCAGGGAAGAGCACCACTCTGACTCCCAGCTTTCTGAAGTTGCCTATAGTTTTTTGTATAGAATTGAGACTCAATGCACTTTTTTCCCATCCACTTTGGCAAGCCATTTGGCTGCTCATATTTGGAAAATAATGTTGGTGAGACATGTGGGTGTAGCTTCTGTCATTCCTAGAACAAAAATTTCACAGCAAACTTCCTGTTCTTAGTGTCTTTCTGATCGCTGTACTGCAAAGTTCCCGAGTCTCAGGTGTAGGAGTGTTTTGTAGATGTAGCCATTGGGGAAGGGCTCCAAAACCTTGTATTTTGATTGCTGTGGTTCTCTGTGATGGTCTTTATCTGTTGCAGAGAGAAGTTTCCTTTATGAGGTTGCACACTATGCTCAAGTCTTTATGTTGTCACTGTCATGTACAGTGACATGATTCCTAGTGGCCTTGTGAGGTGCAAGTTCAAATCTTTGCCTTGCAATACTTAGTTCTTTAGAAATTCAAAGTTCTTGGCTAAGCCTCCTGGGTTGTCCTGCCTTTTATAGGTATAATAAATTTGATCACCATCAAGAGGTGCTAAACAGCATACAGTGATAAAAATAGTTCCCTTTGCTGACATTAGGTGTTTTCTAAACTAGCTCGATAAATTTTGGTCAACAGAAACTCTTTGCCATTTCAACAGTCAAAAAGTGAACTGTTGACACAGATCCGGGCGGACGGGAAACAAATGGCCCTCTTCCTCCTGCTCAGAAGTACAGCTATGTGTTTGTGAACATGACCAGCCATTGATTGTTCCTTGTCTCTGTGCTGCTGTAATAGAAGTTATGCAAGCTCTCGAGGTTACAGGAGGGCTTGTAGGAGGCAACTTATTTGCCAGGTGAAATATCTGCAGGAGGCGTAATGGGTAGGGTGGGAGGGAGTGGTAAGCTGGTAACTTTGGGGGTAAAAGATTCGATTTTCCAATTATCAAGTTCTTGGGGAGAGGACTACTAATGGTATCGGTGACTCCAACCAAGATGTCTGGGCCACAAAATAAGGAGCAGCTGCGGATTTATTTCTCCGCTTCCGCTTATCTTCTTCTTTGATCCTCCCGGCACACGGTAGCCAACTCCACTTCCTAAGACTGTATTTTCACATCATTTTTCTTTTCAATGTCTATTTTTTGAAACTTACCCAGCACAAAAGAGGTTGGCAAATATACCACACTGAAAGTGCTAAAGCCAATTATGTGATATGTCTCCTGTCTACTCAGCCTGAAGAACTCGAGCAGGCTATCCAGTCTTTATTAGTTCATTCTCTCCTTTTGAAGCATTGTTTTTTTTCCATGTATGACATCCAAGTAAATGAACTTGGATGACCTGATTCACTTTCAAACTTTATTTTATTTCTCTTAGCTACTTGTCTTCTCCTGGTCACTCTTGTGTTCATTCTAAAGCAGAATATGGAGAGCTAAATCATGTTTCACCCGCACAGCATTTCCTAAGCTAATTTCTGAGTCATTCAGGTAGAACACAGGGTTTCTGCTGTTTCACACAGAGTTCTACTGCTTCACATCTCGCAAATATTTCCTGCGTTACCGGCCCTAAGTGGGATTTGAATTCCCTTGCTCATCTACATGTGTTGCTTTGTTTTGGTTCTACACTGGCTTTATTTTCATGAATATGCCTTTTCTCAAAACCTGCATTGTCAGTTATCTCCTGTTTGGCTCTTTTTATTAGTACATTTCAAAAAACAAACAAACAAACAACAACAACAACAACAACAACAAAAAACAAATCCTAGCTTGACAAGATGGCTCTGAGGGTAAAATTATGCACCCACAAGACTGAGTTTGATATCTGGGACCCACATGGTAGAATGAGTGAACAGACTCTTGCAGAAACAGAGAGAGTCCTGCATGCATGCACATATATATATATATATATATATATATATATACACACACACATACATACGTACATGTAATAAATATCTCCTATTTCCAGATTTGATGGTTTATTGTTATTTCATTATGTTATTGTTTTGATATTCAGTAGAAGTGTGATGTACTCTGAAAGCATCATTGTGGATTAAACTTGGTAAAACACTTAACTGATAAGCAAGAGTTGAAGGATTATGGTCCCAGATCTTTCACCAGAAAGATATTAGCCTCTTTGTTCTTCGCCAGTCTTTTATTTAATGATTAGAATATAGAATAGGAATTGAAACACACCAGAAAATATCTGTTATTTGTGCAAAACTTTTTATGGGATGGTAGAATGCATTAGCAAGTGAAACCAGCCTGGGGCAAGATCATAGAGTGCATTTAGGAGTCGGGTTAATAGTAGAAACAGTCTGTTAATTTTTTTATATTTTGCATAATAAATCAAACATGCTTTGCCAGTTGAATTGAAATCCATGTCTATGATGTGGTAGGTTGAAAGAAAATGGACCCCGAAGGGAACGTCAATAATTGGAGGTGCAGTTTTGTTTGAGTAGGTATGGTCTTGTTAAAGGAAGGATGTCATTGTGCAGGCAGACTTTGAGGTTCCATACATACTCCATCCATGCCCAGTGTTGCAGACTAAGTCTTGCTTCCTGTAAGTCAAGATATAAGAACTCTCAGGTCTGTCTCTAGTAACATATCTGCCTGCATGCTCTGCCTGAATGCTGCCTTGCTTCCAACCATTATGATAATGGACTAAATCTCTGAACTGTAACCAAGCCCCTGCAATTATATGTTTTCCTTTACTGTGTTCCCCTTGTGTCTCTTCACATATTAGAAACCCTAGCTAAGGTATATGGAGACTTTCGCAGGGCTGTGGTGGTGCATGCCTTTAATCCCAAAACTCAGGAGGCAGAGGCAGGCGGATCTCTGTGTATTCAAAAGGCCAGCTTGATCTACAAGAGCTAGTTCCAGGACAAGCTCCAAAGCTACAGNAAAAAAAAAAAAAAAAAAAAAAAAAGAGAGAGAGAGAAAAGAAAAGAAAAAGGAGACTTTCAATATGGTGAACTCTTTCATCATTTATGAGTGAATGTTTAAATCTTTATCTTTTTTCAGTTTGGCTTCTGTCTCTGTTGTAATGTGTTATCATTTGTATTCTGCTATGTTTCTGTGAATGTATTTTGCTTAAACTGCTTTATATGTTGGCCAAAATGTGTGCAGAGGCATGAATTAGTCCCAACCCCTGGAGTCCTTTCAATTTCAATCTCCTGGTAACTATTATCCATGGTCCTATGTCACTAACTAGTTTGCTCTTTGACTGGTCGGTGTTTCCACAGATTCCCCAGTCCTTTCAGGGTTAGGTGAAACTGGAGATCCACTTTGGGTTGCTCTAAGCCTCTTCAGATACTTATTTCACAGAAACAGTTTGATCCTCACACAATCACAGGGGAGTGGAGCTCTAGTTCTTCCTGCGTCGGTGCCACAGTGAGGCAGTAAAGCTGCAGTTAGTCCTCACAGCTGACCACTATTTCCTCTCCCCGTCACCTTTCAGGAAGAAAGGAAAATAGAGAATGGTCTGAATGAGGCATAATTGCTGGGCTTCACTCCCATATTTATATTTTATAATGTTGATTTCTTTCAAATTGATTTCTGAGTCTTGTCTGCATGAACTGTCTCGGGAGATAAATGACTAACTCATTTTGACTAGAAAAATTGCCCATCACACTTCTGTGTCTCTTTTGGAGATTCAATACTTTTAACACCCCCACTTAGTTTTGTCACGGCCAAATAAAATGCCCCACATTTCCCTGTGGGGACAAAAATAATGCTTTTGAAGAGAAAGCTATATTGGCAAATCTAAGAGGTTCTCATGGTTCCTTGGTGTGATGATTAGTTATGACATTCAACTTGACACGAGACTCTCCTAGGAGAGTTTCCACTGAGGAATTGTCTAGATACAGTTGGACTGTGGACATGTCTGTGGAGGTCTTAACTGAGGTGGCATGGAAGACTTTGTTTTTCATGGGCTGGTCCCTTCAGTGTGTGAAAGTGAAGAAAGCTAGCTGAGAAAAAGCAAAGCAGTAAGCAGGATTTCATTCTTTCTCTGCTCTTCTTTCCATTTTCCATGATGGTTTAAGTTCCTGCCTTGACTTCCCCATAGCTTTGGATCATGACTCATCATTGTATGCCAGACAACACCCTTTGTCCCCTACATTGCTGTTGGCCAGGGTATTTTATCTCAGCAACAGGTATGAAATGAAAACACTTGAAAAGGACAAAAGAATGGATTTGTTTAGCTAATGCAAATGTGTGTTCTTATGTGAATATCCGCACACACAGTCCCTGACTGCTATTTTGCATCTATCCATCTCCACTACCACCAACAGCAACATCATTCTCCCCAAAACCGTCTTTTAGACTTAAGAAGGAAGTTGCTCATATTCTCATTTCTCCTACTCTTTAGCTGGATTTGGGAGCTCAGTCCAGTGCTCTGATGTGGGTTTCTGCCTCTGTTTCCATCTGTTGATGGATGAAGGTTCTATGGTGATATTTAAGATATATATTAGTCCGACTACAGGGAAGGCCAGTTCAGGCACCTTCTCCTCTGTTGCTTAGGGTTTTAGCTGGAGTCATCCTTATGGATTCTTGGGAATTTCTCAAGAGCCAGGTTTCTTGCTAACCCTATAATGGATTCCTCGATCAAGATATCTCTTTCCTTGCTCTCATCTCTGTCCTTTCTCCATCTTGACTCTCCCAATCCCTCAAGTTCCCTCGCCCATTCTCTTTCCCCCTCCTTTTCCCCTTCCACCCTCCCTTCTCCACCTATGCCTATGTTTCCAATTTTGAGGTCAAGACCATAATGGATACACCCACTGAAACAGTCTACCTGAGCTAATGAGAGCTTACCAACACCAACCAGACTAGAAAGGAACAAGCATAGGACCAAACTAGTCCCTCTGAATGTGGGTGACAGGTACGTAGAAGGGGCAGAGTGAGGTGCCATTGGCAGTGGCACCAGGATTTATCCTTACTGTTTGTACTGGCTTTTTTGGTAACCTGTTCTGCTTGAATGGATACCTTGCTCAGCCTAGATATAGTAGGGAGGGTCTTGGACCTTCTCCAATGCAATGGAGTGGATGAGGGGGTGGGGTTGGGGGTAAATGGAGGAAATGAGAAGAGGGAAGGGAGTGGGAACTTGGATTGAAAATAAAATGAAAAAGATTATTTAAAAAAATTAAAAAGAAATACAAAAAGAAGAAAGTTGCAAATCTAGGAACTGAGATGATAGCTCAGTCAGTGAAATGCTTATCTTCCAACTCTGAGGGAGGGCCTGTGTTCAGTCCCCCATTTGTAATCCCACTCTGTGGAAGCAGAGACAGGTAGATATCTGGGGCTTGCTGGTCAGTGAGCCTTGGCTACTGAGCAGTTTCCAGGCTTGTGGGATACCCTGTCTCAAAGCCAGGACTGCACTTGAGGAGTCACAGCCTAGCTTGTCATCTGGCGCGCACGCGCGCACACACACACACACACAGACACACACACACACACACACACACACACATGCATGTACCTGTATTAGTATACATGCGGAGAGCGGGGGATGGGAGAGATAGAGAGAGACCATTGAGAACCACCCTTTCCCGCTAATCTTCCTCTCAAAACTTGGAATGTTCTCTGAGAGCTTTAGTCCCACTGACATCTGCTTTTTAACAAATTTATGTCAGAATAATACTGCTTTATTAAATGAAGCTGTTTTCGTGTGGACTGGGAATGTATTGAACAGCAAGCTTTCTGATCCTCGTGAGCCTGCACAGCCCTACTATCTATAAATGGTTCCCAGATACTCTCCCTTTATTAATAGGCTTCTTTTGCCAACAGACTGGAGGCGGCATTTTCAGAAACCCATTAGAGGTACAGCCTATTGTAGTTGCCCTCAGCCATGCAGTGTGAATTCAGTTTTCCTACTCTGTGTCAGAGTGAATTCCTCTTGAGAATACGTGTGTGTGTGTGTGGGGGGGGCTCTATCTAGAAGGCGGCACTCCCTCCTTCGCTCTGGATTCTGCGTCTTGTACTGAGGCCCACGTACTGATAGATGTTCTGGTGGCTCTCCTCCGATTCGTCCTTCTGCCTGTACATTAAGAATACTATGGCACAAGCAAATAAAAAAGCAGTGAAAGTTAAGAGTATGTTACGAGGAAATGAGCCCACTTTGCTAGAAGTATTCAAGGTCCTTTGGGAAACTCATCAGAACTTTTGTCGATGTACTTGTCCTGCCTATAAGAAACCATCCTGCCTGTTCAGATTTCCTGTGCCTGGGAAAGTGTTCTAGACACAGGATAGATATCTGTAAAGTCATGAATGAATGGGTGTTACAAAAACTGAACATACCTGCTATGTGAAGCATACTACTGACTTAGGAATGACACTCAGTGGTCCCTCCTGCATTTTTGGCAGAAATTTAAACATAGTGTGGTCAGGATGTATTGTATGACAGAAGAATCTATTTCCAATAAATAAAAAAAATTAGATCAGCTTTCTAATCAGGAAATGAGTCTTCATAATTCTTGTCATTAAAAAATATTAAACACAATATATGTACATAAATATGAATGTATGTGTACTATAATAAGTGGTCATTTAGACTCAGGCATCTTACCTTCTAAACCTGAAGCCACCCTGCACTGGCAGCGTTATCCTCGGCAAGGTATTTAACTGATCTTAAAGTAAATGTAATGATGACACCTACCTAAGAGCATTGTCAAAGGAGCAAGATTCAAAATGATGCATGTGGAAAAGGACTTCTTAAAATATAGGTAGCCCCGTGAATGCTAATGATCCTCTCTGAGCTCTGGGAAATGGCAGACAGGAAGAGAGACTATTGATCACATGCTGTGGCCTCCACGTAGCACCTCGGTGATGAATGCAGTGCAGAGGGGAAGAGGCTGAAAGGTGGGTCTTCAAGGAGTTCCACTGAATGTGATTCATCAGTCCCTGACTGTGAGTTACCAGGCACCGTGCAGCTTAGTCTGGAGCCATTCACAAGAATCCATCTTCTCCCCCAGCATTGATGCTCTCTTTTACATTACAACTCTGCCTCTGGCACTTTGTCAGGGAGGAGTAACGATTGAACAAGAAGGCCAGAGGTTGCTGTCTATGGATACAGAGAACCCCATGGTGAAACCACAACCCAACAATCATCTCTGCCACTTGCATTCTAAATTTTAGTTGTACCCAGAGACCAGGCACCTCCGAGTCAGCAATTACATCTGCAGTTAAATTCAACATCTTCACAGCCCATTGTGGAGGCTGGAACTGCTTAAGGTTATGGTGTATTGTGTATGCAATAGACACAGAAATTTCTATTCATTCTAAAAAATTTCCTAACCTGTTATCTTAATAGCCCAGCATTTTACAGTACATTCTTAGCAGGTAGATATAAAATAAGGAGGTAGCTAAAAGTATAAATTTCTCTTATTGTATGACTTTAACTATTATGTATCTGAGTTCTTACCCTGTGCACAGTTGCAGCCAGTTTTTCTCATACCAAAGCCAGGAAAATTTCCTTTTTAAACCTCTTCCAGGCTTGAATCTTCAGTTTATCTATTTATTTAAGAAGACTGTAGTTGTTTATAAACAAGGATAAATTTAGTCTCTGGAAAGTCAGCTTAATTTGGTTGACATGTGTCTGTAGATACATTGCTTAAAAAAAAGAGGGGGCAGTCAGCTGTAGTGCAAATTCTAACTGGTCTTAATAATAAAAACCCAGAGTGAGATATCGAAGGTGAAAACTGAAAAATCAGAGAAGCAGAGCAGCCATCCATTAGTTCTTACCTCTATGAAATCCTTAGACCGGATGGCATATCCTGTCTCTACAAGTTCTCAGGTTAAATGAAATGAGCCCCTGTCTCCTACCCCCCCTTATGTTCTTCCCTCCATTCAGCCATGTCCCTTTTCTCCACCTTCCTAGTGTTAGGATTAAAGGCACGTGACTCCCACACTGGGATTAAAGGTGTGTGCCACCACCGTCTGACCTCTATGGCGAACTAGTTGCTTAGCTCTGTACTCTGATATTTAGGCAAGCTTTCTTTGTTAGATCCCAAACAAAATATCACCACAGCCAGAATTATTATTTTAAAGAGTGTAAGGTGTGATGCTTTATTGATGGTGCCGGATATGGGTGGCCTGGTGGAGTGTGCAGAAGGCAGTGGGATGGTAGGATATTTACCATAGAAATCTAGGCAGGCTTGGCCAGGCAAGGACCAGTCCCACTGCATCATCTGTAACCCATGATAATAGACAGATTATCTCCTTGGTCCAGTAGATGCAGGAGTCTTAAAGGTCTTCATGGTTCTGCTTCACGATTCTATTCAGGGCAGGTCAGCTTCCAGTGAAGCGTCTTCAGAGATGTTTGCACAGTCACCACGCATTACCCTGAAGGTAAGGCAAAAGGTATATCAACATTCAACTTATCCCTGAGGGAGGAGAACATTGCTGACTAACCTGGATCCCTTTCCCAGGCCAAAGGACATATGTCAACGTGCACACAACTGGCAATGATAAGAACTTTGTTGTGATTGCACGATCCAGAGAAAGAAGTACCTGTCACAACCATTGCAGATGTTATTCATAATCCACGTCTACTGAGAAGGTGGCTTGACTCACAGAGAAGAGATGCTTGACTACTGTAAGGGTCTTTATCAATACCATGGTGAAACTAGGTAGATTCCAGAGCTAATGAAACTAACGAGGCTTCTCACCAGTCCAGAATATACTACATTGGATCTAGGTGTGCCTGATACATGCCCTAATTAGAACTTTTCCATTTGGGTAGGAACGTGGACTCATGATTTTTATGTATGATAATGTCTGTTAGCTGCTACAAGTAGCACCATACACCTCAACATGATTTGTTTGGAGATATTTCCGAATTCAGACATCATCTGATGCTCCACAGTTCACTGGATGCCAAGGTTTGCAAAGATGTGAGCACAGCACCAGGGTGAGCGGGAGATGGAACTACTGAGTAGTTTACTTCAGAGATCTCCATCACCAAACCTCCATAGCCTATTTGATCTGCCCTGGCCACATGTCCGGACTCCGATGGTGTGCTATTCTGAGGTCAGTCATGGTGGTATCAAGTGGTGATCACCACATTCCCCTCTTCCTGGTGTCCTTCTTCCCTGGGGCTGTGCCTCCACATTGAGCCTGCCCTGTAAATAGGGTGTAATTTCCAACTCTTTTCCATTGTTTAAAGGCCTAGACAACTCATTACTCATTGTAGTGTTTTAGCTTCTGGAGCCTATCTTGGAACTAGATCATGTAGACCAGTCTGGCCTTGAACTCACAGAGATCCCCCTGCCTCTGCCTAGCAAGTGCTGAGATTACAGGTGTGCACCACCACTGCTCAGCTGATTGTGGTGTTTTTAGACATGCTGAAGCACAGGAATCTCTTTTGAGTACATCTCAGTCTCAGTTAAGACTATTATTCGGCTTTTTAAACTTTCATTCTTTCTAGACCTGTGTTCCAGGAGGGCTTGAATTCTAATGTTGAAGATGTGGGTTTCAGGCCTCATTTTCTCATTTTCTAGTAGAGTTCCTGTAACCAAGGACAAAAGGCATTTCTTTCTCTTTAATGATTTTTCCAGGTTAATATTCAGGGCTCATTGAACGCTGTATGAGATCATGACTGTGAAAATGAAATATTTTAAAAAATGGTTTTAAATTTTAAAATGAAAAGGAATGCTTTATTTAGATGGATAATTTGTGATAGCTAAATAAAATTTGTGTTTTTTGGGGGTGGAGGGATGGTTTAGAAGTCAAGAGCAACTAGTTCAGGAAAAGGACCCAGGTTTTCTTTCCTTCACTCACTTGGTGACACATAATCATCTATAACTTCAGTTCCAGGTGTTCTAATGCTCTCTTCTGATCTCCATGGGCATCAGGCACACACATGGTACACATATAGACATACATGCCAAGTATCCATATGCATAAAATTCATAAAACACTTATTTTGTAAGCTGTGGTTTCAACAGAAAACAAAGACGCGTCTTACAATATTGAACCACCATAATGATGTGTGGCCAAAAAGAATAAAAAATTGCCACTTTTGAGTTCCAAGTATTTTACTCAGGAGTTCATTATTCTTAATCTCTTTCAGTGTTCACAAAATCAGTGACTTTGGCCCGCACATTATTCTGTTATATACTCCCTAATGGTGGGGAGTTGTGAATAGTTAAAACTTTTCAAATTAGCCAACCAGGCAGAATTGAAATACTCACCCATCTCTTCAGCTACAACCTTAGACACTGCAGCATAGTATTCCTCCATGATGCAACCAATCATAAAATTGTAAACGGGCACCTGAAAGATCAATGTTCTATTATTCTGACAATGGGAAAAGATGGTGGAGGGCCAACAGCCCTCCTTTGCAGAACTTGTTTGTGGAGCTATAGCACTATTTATCAGGGATTAATATCCAAATATATCTCATTTACTGTTGTCAAGGGCTCTGTGTTTGCCTTGAGGCTCAGTAATGAATTGGTTCACTTAAGGTCTTGTCTTATGTTATGATTTCTAGTTAAGTGATTGTACAAAGCAGAGACTGTATCTAACCATTTCCCTTTCTTTCTCTCTCTCTCTCTCTCTCTCTCTCTCTCTCTCTCTCTCTCTCTCTCTGACTTATTATATAAACCAAGACAATGTATGACCACCAGTTCTCAGAGATTGCCCCGATCTTGAGGAGTCGTTACCACATTCTCAGAGTAGGAGATATAAATGAAATGTGTGGGACAGCAAAAAGAAAATAACCAACCCGTGTTTTGAATAAGCTCCCATGTGTCTGTATAGTGGAGTTTCAGGGAAACTTAAGAGTCAGAGTGTGGGAGGTATACTTCAGTGGTGACAATTCGCCTTTCATGCTCAAGGCATTGGGCTCAATCCCCAGCAAAAAGGGAGGAGGGAGGAGTCATCCTTGATGATCAGTAGTTTGAAACCACAAGGTTTATTTTTCTCTGCTGACCACTAATGTATTTCTTCTAAAATACTTAGTTTCCATCATATGCCTGGCCCAATATAGACACCAACAACAGCTAATGGAAAGGCATGATATTTGCTTTCCTTGAGTTGATTGTGCAGTGGCCCACCCAAACACCTACTGACTCCTCAGCTACAGCCAGACCACAGAGCTCTAAATGCCAGTTACTCTTGCATTTTCAAGCTCACTTTAATTTCTTGGCATCAGGCTCATTGTTCAAATGGTAAGTGATACTCACTCCACAGTTCATGCATAAGCATGGTGGCCCTTTTTAGATGACACATATGCTTGTGGAGTTAGCAGAAAATTTAATGCCCATTTGCTAACTTTATTTTTCTTGTGCAGCAAATGTCAGTTCGGGCTTTGCTGGTCAAACACACCTTATAATGAGCTTTGGTAATTTAGCTCCTAGGATGGCTTGATTATAGAACCCCATAAAAGTTTATTGACTCCTGCTTGCCGGCTTAGGTTGTAGGTTAGAATGTACCTCAGAAATTAGCTTCCTCCAGTTTAATGACTTCATTACAGAGCAGTTTGCGTGCTCTCAAGCACCTCCCAATATATTTCTAACACCAGTTTGTAGCTATCTTGAGCTATTTCCATGGAGTGGGAGAGGAAGATTTGGCTTCTTTAAAATGTCAGTGTCCAGGTGGTTGTGGATCTTCAACTGCTCATATGGTCTGATGAGGCCTTTTGATGTTCAAGTGGCCAACTCCAGTGCTATAAAGAGATCCCAGGGGGTCAGGGGATGAATCAGCCAATGAAATGATTACTATCCAAGCATGAAGATTTGAGTTCGAATCGAAGAACCCCAATGAAAATTCAGGGCATGGTGGTCAGCGTTTATAACCTAGCTCAGAAAATGTGTAGATAAGAGGAACGCTATGGTTCTCTGGACAGGTATTTCAGCAATGTGGTACTAGAGAGACTCTGTGTCAACACACAAAGTGGATTGCACCTGAGGAATGACACTCAGAGCTGCTCTCTGGTTTCTATACATGTGCATACACACATGCACATGTACATGTATTTGCACAAACATCCACATAAAGAGATTATAGCAGCACATGCCTTCAATACCAGTGTGTGGGAAGCAAAGGCAAAAGAATCTCTGTGAGTTCAAGGCCACCTTAGTCTAGATAATAAATCAAGGACGTGCAGGGTATACAGAGTCCCTGTCTATAAAACAAACCAAAACAAAAACAAAATAAACAAACAAACAAACAAGTCAAGGTTTTTAATAATCAAAGGTAGATCTTTATATATACAAGCAAATACTCTACTAATTGCAGTATTACCCTAGTCTCCTCAACCTCTTAAAAAATAATTTTCAATAGAGTTAATAATGTCCCCTTTAATTATAAATATGTGCAAATTTTAACAGAAACTAGGATATGTATTTGCCAGAACAGTAAGTAACCCATGACTCTACCACCTGGGTAGAAATACTATGAACATTTTGGTACCTATTTACATATAATTATGTCTTACTATATAAAATATTAATGTCAGGGAATTTATTTTGTAGATGAGCACCTCCATTTCATGAATTTGGTGATCCTAAATCTATGAAGAGCCTATAGTATTTCTTAACATATATTCCTTCTTATTTGGTAGTAACTAGAAAATTGTTTCTTTTCTCTATATTGGACATAGAGTGTTCTGTCTTGTAGACAACGAGTTTCCTGTTAGGAAAGGGCTAAATAGAAGGGGATAGAACCCTTTGCAGGGTTCACTGCTGCAGTGATGCTATGTTTACAACTTCATGTGTTACTCATAAATATGACATGTGATTCTGAGTTTTTTTATTAATTATAACTCCCTTTTCAGTATTAATGTTTGTTTTATTTATTATAATAATTTGGAGGGGTTTTCTTAAAAATGAAACTGCTGGGGAAGTATATGTCTCTAGAGCTTCTTCATTCACTTTGACTTCTCTGAGCCTGTGCTTCATTCTTGTGTTCTGTATAGCTGTGTAGCCCTGCGGGCTTCCCTTTTCTTTCTCTCGTATACACCTCTGTTACCCATCCCAAAATTGAGAGTCTTGGGAGGGTTTCCTCACTATGGGGAAATGCCAGCCTCTCTACAAGGCCATATTGTCACCCCCTCCTATTTTGTTGGTTACTTTGTACATTATCTGTTCTAACTATTAGCATACCCACAGCCAGAAGGTTCACAAGAGCTAAAAATCAAGATTTTTCAAAGTTTTAAATCTTAAAATGAGTGGCATTGAAACAAATAATAATAATAGTAACAACAGCTCACACAAACTCCCTGAAAGCCAGGAATGGAATTCCTGAAGACTCATTTCAGAGCATTTCTTTGACTTGGTTGGATGGGAGTGGCAAATAGTTGCTTCATTTCTTGGTCATAGCAAGATATTCTTATGTTCAATGTTTTTGTTTGCTTGTTTCACTTGGTGGGTTGGGAGAGGAAAATTAAAATTTTAAAAGCTGACAAAATACTGAGTACTACTTTGTTCAAAGTATTTCACACATAAACTGTTAAGTGAGTGACCAACCACTTGCTAATTGAATGTAAAGTCCATATCGCATGATAAAACTCATGCCTGATACTGACTTAGGCATGGCTAGCCTGGTCAGAATCCAAAGAGGAGAACTAGGTACTATTATTCTTCTAAATGAGCATAGTAATAAATGCCCCTGAGTTCCTATCTTCATTTCTATGTATTAATGCATCTATCAAACCCTATCACAGGCGATTCTTATTGTAATAGATGACAATAAATGCAGAGACCCACAAACGGTTAAAGTGCAGAGAACACGAGACTTTAGAGTGCTTAGTCCTAAATGGAACATATATATTACCTCTTCTCCCAAGGGTCAAAAATCATCCTGGAATCAGGGGTGCTGTAAGAGCCAGAGGGAGTGGAAGTCTACATCAAAAGTATTTGCTAGGTGGTCACGACAGGGCTGCTGCACACATTGAAACCCAACAGCTGTGTTTGCATGCACATAGAATGTATAAGATCAAGCTGTCAAAATCCATGCATTATGGGGAGGGCCTCATGAAGTCCTTCCTTAGGCCAGAAGCTGGTGACACCTGATTGCTGCTGGGTGTGGGAGAGTCAGTTTTTTTTTAAAGATGTGACCACCAGAAGCTATCCATACTTCTATAGATGGCCCTACACCCTTGACCATACAAGAAGCACTAAGTGGACTCATTGTGTTTCTTTTTTTAAAGCAAACAACCAAAAAGAGAGGGTGAAATTGAGAGGGAAAAGTGGTGAGTGACATAGGGAAGGAATGGAAGGATGAAGTGGTTTTGATCAGAACATATTATATTTAAGCATGGCATTCTCAAGAAATTAAGAGTTTTGTTAACTACTTTGCAAATGAAAAAACTGAGGGATGCAAAGCAAGGGACACTTGTCTGGTGAATTTCATATGAAAGCTCAGGTTTCAATATGGCAAACAATAGTGCACCTCTATTTAAAATTTTATCCACCCATAGCCAGTGTTAGCTACCATATTGAATGGTACAGATACTCTATCTTTTATTACTGCATTAAGTTCCACTGGATAACTGGTTTTTAACCTCAAGTTTAAGCCCCATTTCACTGGTCTGCAGCAGGTCGCACTGAAACCCTTGGCAGCACTGAGCACTTCTTGAGCAACACTTACTGTGATTCAACATGGGCCTTTTGAAAGGAATCCATTTTTGCATTCCAACGCTGTATCCAGGTACATTAAAGCATATAATAATGTCAGCGTATTTAAATTATCCACACAGGATTCATAATTATCATGTTAGGACTTTTAATGCACTCGTCCATTAATTTTGCATTTTCTTAAACATATCCAATTTGAATTTGCACTTACCCATAAATAATAGAGTGCTTAGCTCACACATATCAATGAGAACCCCCCTTGGAAGTGTAAGATTGCTTGCTTCATACCAAGAAATGGCTTTGGAGAACATCAAATCCCTTGACAGATGCAGGCTGCCACGAGGATTTATTTTCTTCTGCTCACAGCTAAAATAGCATCCATTGCATTTTGCCATTTAACAATATTGGAGGAGAAAGTTATAGCAAAGTGATTTACAAATAGAGATTCCATTTCCCAGCTTACCTATTTTCATAAATAAGTCCAGAAATTCAATCTGGATTTGAATATCAGGCCCAGCAGTATTGATATTTGTCTCTGCACTAATCATTCAAGAACGTGTTTGCTTTTGATCTCACTAAAATATGACAGAAATTATCCCATACCCTGACATTCATATCTTCCTTTTCCATTTTTTCTTTACCTGATTGGCAAAAGAGGCATATATTTAGAGACTATGATTTCAGTAGAATTGAGTGCTCACCACCATCTGTCTCATTAATGATTGATGCCTGGAATCCTATTAGTAAAAGTCCTTTTTTGCTAAGCACAGTAATACTTACATGGTAAAGCTAGCACTTGGAGGGTACAAACAGGACTGAGATCGTCTGAGGTCATCCTGGGCTATATACTAATGAAAATTTCCTATTTCTTCAGCCTTTCTTTCCACACCTCTTCATTGGATAGTGTTTGTTACAGTTGCTAGTTCAGGTAGGAGTTTAGGGTTGTGTGTCGGCTATTTGTGTACATGTAGGAGAGAAAAAATAGTAGTGAAATAAATATCTATTCAAAAGATACAGAGAGATAAAGTGATATCTTTGGGGGAGAGCATTTAGGAACAGTCCTGAAAAGAAAACTAAAGATGTTTCTATCTATACTAATCATACAAGGAAGTGTTTGCCTTTGATCCCACTAAAATATGACAGAAAGTATCTCTTATCCTGGGCAAAGAAGCTAATGGGCACTCAGAAGATGGTCTGACAGGGAGTATGTATGGCAGAGGTTGGGGCAGGAGTGTAGCGGTGTTGTCTCTGCCTTCAATACAGAGATAGACTTGGCTGTAGACCTTATCCTAAGGATGGGACATTCACTAGTGAAAGAAGGGATTTTAAATGTCAGAAGAAAGATGGTAGCAATAATGTTGAGAATGAAAAAGCACAAAGGCATTCTACTTGTGAATGCCCTCTGTCACATGTTCAATGTAAAAGATGTACAGCCTATTTTTTTGAGACCTTTCTCCACCCCAAAAAGTCATGCAAATAATCTGTTTCTTCTTTATATAGTTCACCATAGCTGCTGCTGCTGTGTCCCATTTTAGCACAGTTCTTCCATGTTATTCTTGTTGTAACCAGGTTTTCTTCCTGGTGTCTGGTTTAATCTATATGATTGTCTAGATCTTTGGATACCTTCCGTTTGCATCATCAAGGCATACAATAACAACCAAAATGGCCTGCTGGGATACAATCTCCTAAGTCTGCTCTGCTACTTCAAAGTTTGTGTGAAGTAAAATTTCTTAGATTCTATCTAGGAGCCATCTAATTAAGTCATCTAAACATTTTATTAATCATTCATTTTTTGTGTACATGTGTGTATGTATGCATACATGGCTATGTGCATTGAGATACCTGTGGAGGCCAGAAGAGGGTGTTGGAACCTCTGGAGTGGAGTTGCATATGGTTATGAGCTGCCTGGTGTGGGTGTTGGGAACCCAAGTTCTACAGAAGAGCAGCAAGCTCTCTTAACTACTGAATTATTGCTCCAGTCTGTCACTTTCAATGGGATTCTAAAATTTAGAGTATTTTTAGGCAGAAATTTTTCTTTGTTTATTTTTTATATTTAATTTCCACATATTTTTATCTCTAATCGGGCATGTATACACGTGGCAGAGTGTCTAATTCTGAATATTGGCCTTATCTGTTTCTGTGATCTTACCAAGGAATACAAGATTTCTTTTCATTCTTCAAGTTTCCCCATTTGAGAAATTAGTGTTGAAGTAGTTGGAGCCAGAGGGCATATATCAGTCACAGGATTCACCTAGAGGATGTTGCTTCCTCGCATATAAAGGATCTCATAGTCTTTAAGTAGTGTCTGCATTATTTTCCGCTGTGTTATCTTGCAGTTCGTTCTACTAATAGTCACCATCATTCTCTGTAGGGGTCCCTTGCCTGGGGAGTGGCTGTGTGAATAACTTGGGTGGGCACACAGAAAGCTCTTGTCCAATGCCATCACCCACTGGGATGTGTGTTTGAGTCCTGTGTGGAGCAGCAGATGGTAGTGGGTGGCTGGGGGTGTGGGGGAAACTCTCTTCAGAAGCCCGTGGGCCAGCGACAGCTGTACTCTTGCCTCTTGCCAATTTTGCGCCTACGGTGCATCCTTGGTGGCTTAGCCACACCCCAGGTGTACTGCAAGCTTGGTGACTCATGACAGGACACTGCAGCAGACTCCTCCTCATCTAATCACAATGCATAAAGGTTAATTGATGCCTAGTATTTTTAAACACCTTTTATCATTTTTTTTCCTTCCTCAGAAGTCCCTTATGGAGCTCAGTACTGGGAAGTAAAGCCAGGAAATAGACCATATTCCCCGAACAAGAGACCAGAAGGTAAAGAGGCTAGATGACTAAATTTCCTCATCAGTGCCTCGGTGGGAATGAGGATGGAGGTGGAAAGAGTGTGTATTCTAGACTGAGCTCCCAATAAAAATCAGGCTATCTCCTCCATCCTCTGAATGTCTTTGAGAATCAAGGAAGAAATATTTGTCTGACTCCTCAGTCTTCTGCTAGGTTTCTGAGGCTTAGGATGCTGTCCTCCAAGGTTCCCTTCTTGCTCTCTTTCATGCTTCAGGACACCCCTCACTGACATTCTCCCTTCCCCATTCCCCATGGGTTCTCAGAGAATACAGTGCAGTTGGCACAACTTTAACAAACGTATTGCCTTTGAGCAGCATTCAGAAAACAGGATAGACATAGCCCAGTGGAGAACAGAAGGGGAAACAGAAAGTAGACAAAGGGGACTAAGAAAGAACTGAAATTAGGACAGAGTCTAGAACTTAACCTACTACAGCAGAGTAACACAGATGAGATTGTTTATAAATGACAGGACTCGATTTCTTACAGAGTAGGAGCTACAAGGCCCAAGATCAAGCTGTGGGCATTTGCTCTGTCAAATACCTTTCTACCATGTACTCCCTGCGTGGAAGGCAGAAAGCTAAATTAATCGGACACTATGTGAAA
The DNA here is from genome assembly GCF_014885135.2 of Alexandromys fortis. Lineage (NCBI taxonomy): Eukaryota > Metazoa > Chordata > Mammalia > Rodentia > Cricetidae > Alexandromys > Alexandromys fortis. The sequence goes on along the minus strand of NW_026068011.1, from coordinate 3,752,903 downwards.
GTCTGTTTTAGAAGGCTTTTGATCACATTCACAAAAAAAAAAAAAGAAACTCTCGTGGTTCAAAGACCTCTTAAAAACACAGTATCTTAACAGCATCATGGGAAAAATACATGCATTTTGCAAGGGGCATAATCCAGCCAGTCCTATTGCCTACACTGAGAGAGAGAGTAGATCTTGAATTCGATACATAACAAGCTTCTGAAGTGGTGATTTAAAAGATGTTGCCTAATAAGGTTGTGGTTTCAGGCATGTGACTTGCTACTCATGATTGTAATGTCAAGAGAAACAGAGGCTTCTCTGTCCTCATGGATGATCATCACCCAGGTGACAATGTGTGCAAGAGAGGATGGGATTTGATGGCAGCATAAAACAGGGACACCTGGGAGCCTGGAGAACCACAAAATCTTTTCCGAGAAGGGCACATTAGGGGAGAGAAGTGGAGGGAAAAAATGAGTGCAATCCAGGTAATAAGAGCAACAAGTGAAAAACAGAAGAGGAAGATTGAGCTGGTAAATATTCCAAGGAGGCAGGTAAGGGTTGCCTAATTGTGTTTTCTTATGTGGCAAGAAGATATTTCCCTGAGTGACCGCCTCCTTCCCAAAAGTGTCTTCTCTTTGGTATGTCCAGCACTGAACCAGAAGTTTTCTCATAAAACCAGGTTGAGTTTCTGCTTGTCTAACATCATGGTGGTCAGCCAGGCAGCCAGGAGACAGAGGTAGACAGATCTCTGTGAGTTCAAGGTTAGCCTGGTCTTTAAAGTGTGTTCCAGGGCAGCTAGGACTATTACACAGAGAAACCCTATCTCAACAAATGACCAAACAAGCAAACAAACAACAACAAAAAGTCGACAGTTTGCCCAAGAAAGTAGGAAGTATCCCAGGGTTAGTGCAAACCCAACAAATTCAGTTCTTGCTTTCTGAGGATTCCCAGTGGCCTGAGAATTGGAAAGACAGCTCCTGCCCTAAATGTTGTTTGTGCCAATGCCAGACATGGCTGTGAACAGTGTCCTGGACCCCAGATGAAAGCACAGTCTGGGACAGTTTTCAAACAAATCACAGCCCCAAATAGAAAGGAATTAGTCATCAGATAGATGAGTATGGAAGACTACAAGAGCTAAAGGAAGCTAAGTAGATTTCCACTCCTTTTGTGATATTTTATGTTAGGGTCCTATCAGATATGTATTTCATATCATCTGATCTCATTTTGATTCAAGGTGCCAAAGCCATGCTACCAATAAGTTAAATGACTTGTCAATGGACACAGAGCATCTGTTTTTTCAGTTTTCCTTACACATCCTCAGTTATAAATAACTTCTAATTGGAATCAAAATCTCCGATTTATAGACAAATGACAGAAAACAAAAATCAGAAGATGTGGAAAATAACTCTCAGAGAGATTCTGTCCAATTTCTTCTGCATACTCTACCATCTCAGGTACTATAACATGAAAATTTATATTCTGAAGAATAATCCCATGCTGTCTTATAAATCACTGGAGATAGATTTAATTTCATTCAGTCCCGTTAGGTTTATTCATTGTTCTCTGAATCACTGATATGGGATACAGATGACAACTCTTAAATGGCCAGAATATCACAATAAAAAGAAAAATCCATTTTTCCCGCTTTTTTTTTATGGTCAAGGGTGACCATTGCTTCAGTCTAAGGCCAAATACTGATAACAGAGGCATTTAGGATACACTTTTCTGAAAATGATGGTTTTTCAAGAACGACCTTAAGTAGCTAAGAATATGAAAAGTTGTTGAGGTAGTGTGCTGAAGATGTACAAGAAACCATTGTCTGGTTAAGGCAGTACCATCATTTAGCTCATAAATTGCCCAGCGTTAAAGGCTTGGATCTCCTGCGGTACTGTTGGGAAGTAGTGAAACCTTTAGGATGTGGAGACTAGTGGAAGGCAGTTAGGTCATTAGGTGTGTGCCCTTGAAGGGAATATTGGAACCTATTCATTCCTCTTTCTGAACCGCAATTTTTTTGAAATTTGCCAAATTGTGGCAAATGTGTATTCTCTGCCATGCTTTTGACTGTAATATACTAAGTCATCAAAATCCCTAAGTAGTGGAACTACTCAGGTACTGGTTAAAACCTTAAAAATTTGATTGTCATGGGTGTACTTTTCTATTGCTAAGATAAAACACCATGACCAAGGCAACTTATAAAAGAGTTAGGCTTACGACTCCCGAGAGTCAGAGTCTATGATGGTAGAGGAAAGGCATGGTACAGGTGACTGGAGCAGCGGCTGAGAGGCTCACATGCGATCCACAAGCAGGAGTCAAAATGCCACTGTCACAAGTTGTTTGAAACCTCAAATCTCACCTCTAGTAACTCACCTCCACCAACAAGGCCACACCTTCTGATCTTTCTCAAATAGTTTACCAACTGGGACCAAGTACTTAAACATATGAGCTCAAACCACCATAAGAGATGTGTGTTTTGTGCAGTGGCAGAAATATGAGCAACATGGTCACCAAGACCTTGTGAGTGCAATACACCTTAAGATTAAAATAAGTTATATCACCTTACTGCTGTATTGGAACACAAACACTTATAGCAAGATGATCCCCTAATTTAATTTTCTCCAGGCTCCTGTAATTTAGTTATTTCTCGAGAATGTTTCAATATTTGTTCTTATCATTCAGACAAATGAGACTAGGATTTCTTTCCTTCCATCCTAAATTCATTAGATGTCATTATATTTCCACCCTTTTCACTGTCAGAAGGAAATGGGCTTTTGTATAAGGACTGTATGCCTGTGTGTTCTTAAGTGGCCTTTTACTTCTAAGTGAAATTTTGTGCCTGGGGAGATGGCCCAATGGGTGAAGCACTTGCTGGGAATGCAGGAAGATGTGACATTGATCCTCACCACTCACAGTTCAAAAAAGGCAGGCGTGGAGGTGCATGCATATAATCCCAGTCCTGGTAAGGAAAACAGAAAATAGGCCCTTTGAACTCACAGGCCAGCCAGCCTGGCCTACTTAACCAGTTCCAGGTCAGTAAGAGACCCTGTCTCAAAAAGATAAGGTAAATAAAAGGTGAACGATGCCTGAAAAATGACAGTTAAAGTTGTTGTCCTCTGACTTCTATTTATACACATACATGCCTGCATGCGCACACACATACACACAAATGAACACACTCATGTGTCTGCATGCACATGTACCTGCACATACAAAAACACACAAATACACACACAAACACGAACATGCACGTACATACCTGGCAATCTCATAATTCTGAGCAATCTTTTCATCAGCATATGGGAATTATTGGTAGTTTTCCCACTTGCTTTTGTTCATATTACTGTATTATAATTGAAACATTTTAAACTAATTAACAATGCTCTTTATAAAGAATTCATATATAAACTAGAAGTTAAAAATTCCTGTCCTATTTTATTAGAGTCCTGAGAGTTGCATATGAGTAAAAGTCATTAGCAACAGAGAGTTTTGAGTCAGCCAAATTCTTTCCCAATATGCCAAGGGTTCCACTGAGGCTTCCACAGACCCATCAAGCAAGATTGCAAAATTGACTGCGAAATATAAGATCCAAGTGATTGCTTTAACTAATATAGCTAATATTCACAGGATAGTCATCTTTTCCAGAAAAGCCATAAACCAGACACTCACCTTTTCTATGGGGTCCCACATCCTTCCTTCCAATCCTTTACTCTTCCTATTTAGGTCCTAGGTACACCTCCATTTCTAACCCACCTAGATTTCTTTCCCTCATTCATACTGTGCTAGGCCTTCTCATTTTTGTTTGTTGTGTGATTTTCTTTCTATTCTTCAGTTTCCTACCTAAAATTTGTACATTTAAAACTGGCTCAGAAAACAAAATACATCGTGTTTTCTCCCAGTACCAAGAGTTTTCCTTCCTGTGGGTCGAATGGAGGACTCAATAATCTTTTTTTTTTTTTTCACCAGTGGCTTATTATGGACTGCAGCATGTAAGACACTGGATCAAATTGAGACCACAGTGTTAACATAATGAAGAAAACGTTGGGGCAGAATTCAGTCCGGCTTTAGTTGATGTCTTAACAGAGCCCGCTGAAAGTTTCCTTTGATTTATGTGACAGTCTCTTCAAATCACTGTGTTTGAGACTGACAAGAATTGGCATACCACAGTTAGTACTATAATTTTTTGAGTATCACACATTTCAATTCAGATAATGGCTATGTTAGACAACTTAGCCATCTACCAGGTAAACAAACACCATACACAGACTTCAGCTAAGAATGTGTAATTTACAATAAATGGAACACTCAGATAAACTTTGAGCGAGATATTCACATGGCAATCATGTCTACATTCCACAGGGTTAACTAAGTACATTCTGGTCTCTCTTGCACAATCAGGTGGCAATTATGAGTGACAGTTTAAGATTGAGAGCTACTAGGTAAGTGAAGGGCAGAGGGGAACTTTGGAAGTTACTGCTAAGAAAGGTTATCTTTGAAAATATATGTCCAACCCTGCTCCTAGAAAATAAAATATCATGCCGGGCGATGGTGGCGCACGCCTTTAATCCCAGCACTCGGGAGGCAGAGGCAGGTGGATCTCTGTGAGTTCGAGACCAGCCTGGTCTACAGAGCTAGTTCCAGGACAGGCTCCAAAGCCACAGAGAAACCCTGTCTCGAAAACCAAAAAAAAAAAAAAAAAAGAAAAAGAAAAGAAAATATCTTTTCCTATCTAATTTCTCCTTCAGATCTGTCCTGTAAAGCAAAATGATCATTTGTCGATAAGGACCCTTTTCTGTCAGTGGAGTGGTGGGCTTTTATACAATAAGAAGAGTAAGTCTGAGAAAACAAATTCATATCTAATGCCAAAATAGAGAGCATCTCTCTGCCCTGACTACCTTAAAATACAAGGAGATATTTGTAAAATGTGCAGGTGTAGTGTTGTGCTTGTTGATACTGAGATTACAAGATGCCCTTGTGATTATAAGTTGCAATGTCAACTTGCCACAACCTAGAATCACCTGGGACAGAGTCTCCCTAAGGGATTGTCTATACTTGCCTGTAGAGATGTCTGAGTTGGGGGATTATCTCGATTTTCTTAGCTGATGAGAGAAAACCCAGACCAAACATAAGCAGCACCATTCCCTGGTTTGTGGTCCTGGATTACATAAGAATAGAGAAAGCTAGCCAGAACCTGGAAATAACCTAGATGCCCCTCAACTGAAGAATGAATAAAGAAAATGTAGTACACTTACACAATGGAGTGCTACTCAGTGGTAAAAAATAAGGACAACTTGAAATTCACAGGCAAATGAATGGCTTTAGAAAAAAACATATTGAGTGAGATATCCCAGACTCAGAAAGACAAATATAATATGTACACTTTGCTTTAGAAATAAAGCAAAGAAAAACCAACCTATGGTCCACAACCCCAGAGAACCTAGACAATGAAGAAGACCCTAAGAGAGACATACATGGATCCAAATAGAAAGGAGAAGAAGACAAGTACTCATGAATAAATTGTGAGTGTGTAGGGGTCATGGGAGAGGGTAGAAGAAAAGGTGGGAGCAGAGAAAAATGTACAGTGCAATAAAAACAATAAAAAAGTAGAAAAAGCTACATGAGTAATAAGCATGCATGCATTACTCTCTACTCTTGGCTCTGGATGTGGTGTGACTAGCTGTTTCAAGATCCTGCTTTGCCTTCCTCACAGTGATAGAGTATACCCTGGAATTGTGAGCTTAAAACTAAAATAAGTAACAACAACAAGAAAAAGTAAACTAAAATCTTTTCTCCAAAAAAATGTGGTTAGGGTGTTTTATTACAGAGAGAGAAATGAAACTAGGCCATCCTTCCTTTGCTTCAAAAATGTGATACAGCCAACAAGGTAGACAGTTCAAACTATATCTTAAAAGTCTCATTTTTCTTTCTCTTATGATAGGAACATTAGGACAAACTACCCCCAATGGCTGCCTTGAAGTGTCAGTAATGGAGGCTCTATCAGCCAACATTGTATTTGGGGGGAGGAGAAAATATTTATGTAGAAATAAAAAAATAGCTCAAAGTTTTGGAGAATCTTTTTTGGCAAATGTTTTAAATTAGACTTGACCTATCACAGGACTTCAGTGAATTATCTCTGGCCAGTCGAGGAAGCCCATCCCTTTAGATCGGAATCCACTGACATATGAACCATAGCCAAAATATTTCAAAATAGCACAAGTTAAATCTTATCAGCAAGCACTATGTTGATGTATAATTATTTATCATTACTGTAATACATCATTTTAAAAGTATTTCCCAACTGCTCCTCTTCCCCTTATCAATGCATTATTCATATCTATATTAAAACAGTTTGCTGAATTCATTTTAAAGAAATCCATTGACTCTATTAAATTATTAGACACATGCAACTGTCAATCAGGCAATAATCTGGAAATATCATTCTTAGTATTTCTGGAAACTCAGTCTGTAGATGAAAGATGAACAAAAAGCCCCATTCCATCTGCTACCGAACTGATGGCATTAAATGATTTAAAACTTAATTACAAAGCTGACCACATTTTCAAATGTGATTACCAAAGGCCAAATATTGTATTTCAATCCTTGTTTATGTGCTTTGTCCAAGGACCGTCAGTAGTGTTTGTAAATCTCAGTCCTGAAAATTGTTAACTTTGGGTCTATGCAAAACCCATAGGTCAGGAGTCAAGCACAGTTAAAAGGCAGGAAGGGAAATCATTGTGCTTGCCATCTTCTCTCCATTTCTGCACCCTCTCTTTCCTTCATCTAGCTGGCTGAGAATAGCTTCATCTGCGTTCACATACAAATAGAGCTGTCAAGACAGTGCTATTGGACTTCAGATTAGCAGTAATTGTTAAGAATGAGCATATTCCATGCAATATTGAGTCATGCTTATGGTGAATAATTTGTAATTATCTGAATCTCAAGTTTAACATGCTTGTCTGAATTTGTAGTTATTAAATACACTAAGCAAAGCTATAAGACAACTTTGTACTAAGTTATTTGGTTGAAAACTAGAGTCAGCAGGTAAAGGAGGCAACCACCACGGGTAACAACCTGAGTTTGATCCCAGAGATCTGCATAGTAGAAGGAGATAACCAATGCCCACATTTATCCTCTGTTTAGTTCACACTCACCATGGCAATGCCCCCCATACATACACACACAAAATAAATAAATGTAGCTTAAAAATTAAATAAGATTGAAGGGTCAAAGCAAGATAGTGACTAAGAGAGAAAGAAGGAAGAGGAGGAGGAAGAAGGAAGGAAGAAAGGAAGGAAGGAAAAGAGGAAGGAAGGAAGGAAGGAAGGAAGGAAGGAAGGAAGGAAGGAAGGGAGGGAGGGAGGGAGGGAGGGAGGGAGGGAGGGAGGGAGGGAGGTGAATTTGGAAAGCATTGAGAGAAGTATAGATAAATGTAATAGAGATATCTTGTATTAATATTATATTTTATAAAGAAAGGAAATGTTCCAGATTGGCATAACATCTTTATTGTACCTAAGTAATATGGTGCCATCTTTTGTAAAAAAGGTGTTGTGTATGTGTGTGTGTGTGTGTGTGTGTGTGTGTGTGTGTGTGTGCGCATGTATGCACGTATCCATTTGTGTAGGGGAGCCCATGAAGTCCAGAGAAGTTTCACTGGACTGGAGTTATAGACCATTACGAGCGTATGGGTGTTCGAATCTGAACTTAAGTCCTCCTGATAATTAGTAAGCACTCTAAATTGCTGAGCCATCTCTGCAGCTCCCAGCTTTGTTTATCTTTATTGTTCCTATGAACTTCACCCAAATCAAAGCCTATAATTTTTGAATGGGTTGATGATTTGGCTGAACTTTCTCAGAACATGAGAGCATAAACGAGCTACTTTTGATTGTTTCTTTCTGACCATAAGCAGGTTGATGATCCAAAGGCAAGGGAGTCTGCAACCTGCTCCTGGTCAGGATTTATCATGGTGGTCAAGTCTGGTCATTACATGCTGTCAAGATCTGAAAAAACTGCATCCTTCATTTTAATTCTTTGCATGATTAAAGTCATCCAGTTACCATTCAATTTAATTAAAAGCTTTTATGGTTTAATTTTAGTGAGAGGAGAATAATCAGTCATTAAAATGATGATTGAATGACGATTTTTTTTTATTGTTGTAGTAGATAACAGGAAAGAGCCTATGAGATAAATTCTATTTTAAAAAATCCTTTTGGTAGCAGTGAAATGTGCTATCTGTAATGAAAAATGAGTTGTTGATATTGTTAATTAATAGTGGATAAATTAGTATGGAACCTGACACTTAGTTTACCCAGTATCACTACTTTGGGGAATTGCAGAGAATGTAAGATTTTTATTCTGCCTAAGATGATATAGGAAGGGAGGGGAGAAGGAAAAGATGGGACAAGAGAAAAGGACAGAGATAAAGGAAGAAGTGAGACGGGAGACATAGAGAGGCATTGAGAAAGAGAGAGAGAGAGAGAGAGAGAGAGAGAGAGAGAGAGAGAGAGAGAGAGAGAGAGTAGAAAGTACAGGGAAGGTAGATTATAAGCTCCTAGGAGGGTGGGGACAAAAATGTAGTTTTGTTCTCAAGCAAAACTGATCAATTAAAGAAAATGCATGACTCTCCATTAAGGCATATTGTAGCAATACCAGAATGTATTTAAATACAAATTCTTCCTCTCACTTTTTAAATTCATAATTGATAGTCTTAGTTAGTTGTCATATTTTTCTCTGTTGTAAATTTTATTTAATTTATTTTTCTTTTCTCTTCAGCAATATTCTTTAGGATGCTAAATGCCAACTTGATAATACATGAGAAAATTGTAGGCGATTTATGTTGATAATCTTTTCTTTAAAAGGAAAGAAGGGAGGGAGGGAGAGACGGAAGGAGAGAGGCTGGCAGAAGGGTGGGTATTCTCAGTGAAGGCATTTTTTATACAACTTGTTGATTTTTCTTTCTGATCTAGGAAACAATAATCTCAAGCCACCTGCACATTCGCATGGCTGCGTATAAATTCTGAAGTACTTTATTTCTGCCTCAACTGCAAGATTGAAATCCTGTATTGATACTAAAGTTAGTGTAGACAACAAGTTAAGACAAAATCCTTTGTAAAGAATGCTACAGGGTGGGCTGGTGAGATGCCTCAGTGCAGATAAGCTCTACGCAAGCCTGACACACCTCAGTTGGGTCTCCATTCACATGGTGAATGACAGTATTAACTCCCAAAGTCAAACTCTGACCACCATACACACACAGTGACACACACATGCACACACACACACACACACACATGAGCTCATGCACGCACATATCACACACATGCATATGTGTCACACACAATAACAATAACAATGAATAAAATATATAAAAGAAAGATGAAGATCTTAATGTCATTCATGTACTTGACTCAATGATTAGCCCAAGAATTCATAAATGACACTAAAATAAAAGCAAATTCAATTTTTATTTTGAAGAGAGACAGACACTGTTACAAACAAATCCCATCAAGAAAAAGGAGGAATGAGTTCTTCAAAAGAAACAAGAGGTACAAGGAGGTGAGGCAGAACATCTGAGCAATTTTCTCAGTGGCCTGTGAGTTATACCATTTGTTATATGCATTATTTAGAATGAACCTAGATTGATGCCATACTTCTAGTCACATGTGAAAATTGTATGTAATTGGTTACTGAGGGTTTTGTTGGTAAGCAGTAAGTTTTTGTTATTATTATTATTATTTTTCACTTATTTTACATATAGAACACAATTTTCCCTCCCTGTTCTCCAATTTCCTCCCACACACCTCCCTTCTATTCACCCCCCAACCATTCCTCTTCTGTCTCCATTTAGAAAGGGGCCAGCCTCCCATGGGAGTCAACAAAGCATGACTCATCAAGTTGAGGCAGGACCAAGCTCCTCCCCTTGCATCAAAATTGGGCAAGGCAACCCAGTTGGCATAACTGGATGTGTGCATGTATGTAGAAAAATGCAAATAAATGTATCTGTCACCCTGAACAAAACTCATGTCCAAGGGGACAATAGTCCTTAACAAAAATCCAGTTACACTGAAGCTGATAGAAGAGGAAAAGGGAAATCGCTTTGAAGCAGTAAATCATAATCAGGAAGTCAACACAAGTCCCAAGAGAAGGAGCAGTCACAGTCTAGGGTCCTGTGAGCACATCTTTCCAGCAGCATAGTTGTCTGGAAGGCCAAGGTTGAAGTGTTACTGTGTGTGATGTAAACTTCAGCCTGTCAAACGAGTCTCCAATTTGCAGAGGACTTTTGCTTTTTCTTCAACAAACTAAAGCTGTCGCAATTTTTATTTCCACAAAAAACTGAGTGAAAATTTATCAGTGATCATGATGACCTGAATTCAAATATTTGGTGGAAATTAACAACTCCAAGAGTTCATTTACAATTGGAATATTTAAGATTTTGATTTGAGGCTGGAGAAGTGCTTCAGTAGTTAAAAACACTGACTGTTCTTCCAGAGTATCCTGGTTCAATTCTGAGCACCCACATGGATGCTCACGACTGTCTGTAACCCCAGTTCCAGGAAATCTGATGCCATCTTCTGGCTTGTATGTACAGGCATGTATGTGGTGCTCAGACATACAGTCAGGTGAAACAAAAAAACACAACATATAAATATAAATAAGTAAATTGATTTTATACAAGGTATAGTGGTGCACAACTCTACACACATGTCCCAAGACCTGAAAAGTTGAGACAAAAAAAATCTAAAGAACAAGGCTAACATGTACTTCATGTTGTGACCTGACTAAACACATGTGCATGCATACACACACATGGAATAAAGAATGGACCTCAAGAAGTATCAAGTAGATAAGATCAAATGAAAAGATCAATGAGGAGTAAAAATGTGGAACTTTCTATGTAGGGTGCTAAATGGGATATATTCCTGGCCCATTTATGGTCTAGCTCATCAGTGAGTTTTGCTGATGAGAAAACTTTACAAACTCAGGGTTTGTACTGAAATGTCCACTGAGTTTCAATCAGTCTCTGACTCTCTTCCCTGATTCCAATCTCCTGATTCTTTGATTTGTTTTTGTTTGTTTGTAATAGTTAGTTTATTTGTTTGCTTGTTTTGAGTCTATGTTTCTGTAGCACAAATTGTAAATGGTCTTAATAATAAAAACCAGGAGTCAGATATTAGGGGGTGAAAGCTGAGAGATTAGAGAAGCAGTGCAGCTAGACACTAGAGAGAACTTCTACCTCTACCGAATCCTCAGATTGTATCCTTAGACTGCAATGACTTCATGTGTCAGACCACTTTATATTCCTCTCTCTGCCTAGCCTTATTACTCCTATTTCTGATTTCCACCTCCCTAATGCTGGGATTAAAGGTGTGTCTGCCCAAGAGCTGGGATCACCTTTGTTTGAGTTTTGTTTCTCTTGTAAACTGGATCAATTTCATGTAGCCCAGGGCAGTTTTGTACTAACAGATTCCTCTGTCTCTGTCCCCAAGTGCTGGAATTAAAGGTGTGTGCCAACACTGCCTAGCCTCTGGGGCTAATTAGTGTGGCTAGTTCTGCACTCTGATCCTCAGGCAAGCTTTATTTGTTAGATCATAAACAAAATACCATGCCAGTCCTTTATGTCATTCTGGCTGTCCTTGAACTCAATATGTAGACCAGGCTTGACTGGAACTCACAAAAATCCACTGTCTCTGCCTGCCAAATGCTGGGATTAAGGGCATGAACCACCATACTAGTGAGAAGATTAATTGTTCTAATGAACAGTCCCCATCCTTACTCTCTGGAGTCTACCCAGACTACCTATAAGCATATCAAAGGCATAGAAATCTCAGAGGCATCTAGAATGACCAACTGCAGAGAAGCTCCCTGAGGGAAGTGGCCTGGGTCATGCCGCCTTTTGCATGCCTGGCCAAGGTGACAAGATAAAGACCTTTTAATCATCATTGCAGCTTTCCACAGCCTAAAGGTGCTATGCCAAGCAATTGCTTAGGCTTGTGCTGGGAGCTCTAATTCTTCTGTCTGTCCCCGTAGCTGACACATGTTGAACACTACCTCCATGACAAGTACTAGCCTGATGCAGTGACTACTAATTGATGCCAATGTTCTGCTTCTCACAGAAGTGATAGACAAGCCATTTTGACTTTTGCGTCTCTTTAATGAGAGCATGACTTTTGATGTTTAAAGGTATCATCCAACTGTGATATCGTACAGTTTTACAATGCTGCTTCTTTTTTCTCTCCTTTTAAACTCACCTGTCTTTTCCTCTGGCACTTTGCTCTATGCTTCTTGCTTTGATGGCATTCACCAATGGGGGAGACGGAATATTGATTGAACAGAAAAGTTCCATGAATGAAGTTGATCTTAACAAGCACGGACATGGACATAGTCCTAGGCTTTTCTTTTACCAACTGTGAAAGAAGGATCAGTATTTCAAAGAGCTGTGGATCATAATTTAGACTCCAGCCCAGAGAGGTTTACCCAATGTAAATAGGAGAGTGTAGGCAAGAGAGACAGCTCAGCAGGAACAAAGCTTGCCCTAAGCCAGACCACCTGAAATTGATCCCCAGGATCTAACCTAAGTGACTGAAGCATAATTGACTACTGAGAGTTGTCCACTGATCTCTATGTTGATGACCCCCACACACACAGAGAGAGAGAGAGAGAGAGAGAGAGAGAGAGAGAGAGAGAGAGAGAGAGAGACAAAGAAGCGAGGTAAGGATGGATGTAAGGAGGGAGACAGAGACAGAGATCGAGATTATAAACATAAATTCAAAAAAGAAGGCAGAAGATTGTTCTCTCATTTCTAAACTTGGTCTCTCCCACTTACACATGATCTTAAGCGGACCTACTGCAGGTGAGAGAGATGGCTTCTGGCACAAGAATCCTGCTGCCAAGGCTGAATGCTTGATTTCAATCCCCATGATGTGGAAGAGGGATATTGACTCCCATAAGATGACCTCTGACATTTATGCACCTGCACATGTGTTCCGAAAGATAAAAATCAATTAAGTGGAGCTAGTTCTTAAATTTGGAGTAGAAGAGCAACCTTTACTACAGAAGGCTGTACACCTTCGATCCCTGTATTTCTTGTTTTTCTATAGTTCTATAGTACCCAACAGTGTCTGAGGAGTCAAGGACGTACATTTCTATACAAGCCAAGGTAACTGACGTTACTTTGTATGACTTCCTTTTCCTCCTTTCTCCCATCTATTGAGTTAATCAAGCAGGTGTGTGTGTGTGTGTGTGTGTGTGTGTGTGTGTGTGTGGTGACTATGTTTTCTTTGCAACTATAGCACACCAAACAAGTAACAAATGATTATGATCAATATCAGTCCATATTGCAAGATCTGATAAGTTACAGAAGTTTCTCATGGCTCAAAAGTTTTCAGTGAGGGCTTGTCTTCATGTTCCATTGCTGTAAAAAAGCAACATCATGACCAAGGCAACTCTTAGGAAAGAAAAAAAAAAACATTTAATTGGAGGCTTGCTTACTGATTTAGAGGGTTAGTCCATTATCGTCATGTCTGGAAGCAGTCAGACATGGTACTGGTGTAGTAACTGAGAGCTTTACATCCTCCTGATCCACAGGCAGCAGGCAGAGAGGGACAATGGGCCTCATGCGATCTCAAGGCACTCTCCCCAGCGGCACATCTCCTTCAACAAGAACAAATCTACTCCTTTTTCAAACAGTTCATCAACTGTCGTCTAAGCATGCAACTGTATGATCTTATGGAAGCATTCTCATTCAAACCACTACAGGTTTGGAAAGAGTCTCTTGTTTCTGTTGATGAGAACCAGGGTTCAGTTTCCAGCATCCAGCTTGTAGCTCACAACAAGCCCTAACTCCAGTTTTAGGGTACCTCTCTTCTATTCTCTGTGGGCTCTGGGTGTACACTTGGATAAACATGCATACATGCAGAGAAAATACTTATACACCTAAATAAACCTTAAAAGTTATAATAAAAGAGAAGTCTGTAGCTGTAATAAATGTGTCATTGGGGTTGCGTTCAAGCACTTTCCTAAAAATTAAGGCTTTTCAAAATGCTCTTTCTGGCCCTCTTAACTTTCTCTATCCTGAAGACATCATCTGGTTGCTGTGGATACAAAAACAAACTTGAGTTTGATGTCACAGGTAATGCAACACAAACAGACATACCTGCCCTTGCTCTGAAGGTACCACTTAGAGCACATTTTCCATCCCAGTTCTACTTAGCCTGTCCGTGCGGGATCCTAGGCTTGGATTCTACTGACCTTTTTTTCTCCTCCCTTATTTTTCACTTCTTGAAGCAGAGAACATATTTTGATTGGCAAAAGGCTCTCCCACGTCTCTGAATGGCATTGTATGAACATAGAGCTCTGCTTGTTTCCTTTGTTAAGCTGCCTTTATGCCTTGGAATGTTTCTTTCTGTGGTACTTAAGGGAAATGCCATTTCATTCCACCTTCTCAAGAGAGGCATAAAATACTATTGGCTATTTGCTGAAATGCCACCTCTTGACTCCATTGATCTGAAGGGATTTGGGATTCCCACGGAGACCAGAGAGTAATTATCCACTCAGACACCTCCCTGCACACCTACTTGAGATCTGTGCATTTAAGGCAGTGTATGGTCAAGGCCCAGACCAGTCTTAGGAGCTCATCAGAAATTCAACGACTAAGTTTGGGTCATGCAAATAACTTACATAATTCAAATGAGGTCATGCTCATATAAAGGGCATTTTCTGATTCAGTAGGAATCAAACCTTTCAGACTCTCCATATCAATTGAGTGTGATAGATTTGTTCTAAATCTATCTAAAATAGATAAAGTGGGCCAGTGAAGTAGTTTAGCAGTCAGAGGCCAATTCACCTGTGACTTTCACATAGGACTCAAATGTACACACACACACACACACACACACACACACACACACACACCTCAAATGCACACAAGCCAAAATAAGTAAATAAAAGATCAAAATTTACAAGTTTTTGTCAAGTGAGCAAACATAGGCTTTAATTGGCAATAGAGATTAGTAAAAAGTTTAATAAGTTGTTTTATAAACGATATATATTTGTGTTCTTGTGGATATAGAGAATCTTAGGATAAACAGTGAGATAGACGAGGCATTTGATACCTACCCAAAAAGTAATCCCAGAGCCTGAGAGGGTGGCTCAGTGGGTAGTGTTTGCAATGTGAGCATTAGGCCTTGAGTTTGTGACACCTGCGCTCATGTAAAAGCTTGATATAACACCACATGTCTGTAACTTGAACACTAGGAAGAGGGATGAGATAGACTGCTCTAAGATGACTTTTTCCTCTTTGTTTTAGTCCACAGTAGGCCAGCATCATTACTGTGGACCAAGATAAATGTGTCATCACCCTTAATAGTTTCTGTCCAACGCTCTGTCACAGCAATAGGGAAGTGACTAGCATAATTGGCAAGGGAAGTACCTACTTGAATGGTGTTGCTGCAGTGGAAAAAACATCAGCCGTGACAGGTGCATTTGTTGCATCTGAGGGAAGCTTGTGTCATGCCATAAAGGGAGGGTGGTTTTCTGCCTACTGTCTGGCCTGATCATAAAGTAAGATGAAGATTTCAACTGGAGAACAGAAAGCAAGACTGTATTAGTCAGTTTCTTATTACTGTAATGAAATACCCGACGCAGGTGTCTTTAGATATAGAGAAAACCTAGTTTATTTCCTCTAGTGCAGTGAGAAATCTCTTTATGGGTGAGAAAACTATAGGCATCTGGATAGACTAGCATGAGGTTCAACACTGCCCTTTTCCTGTTCTCCATAAAGCATGGGAGGAGGATGTGTATGCTTCTTTGTGAGGTCTCATTTTACATCCACCAGAATCCAGGTATGTGATCTTCACCTGAATGACATAGTATCTAATTTAATTGCTCCCAAAAGTCCTGGGTAAACATAATTAGGTTTGGGCCCAGTAGTTAAGAGGTACTCTTAGAGAGGACTCATTTGGTTCCCAGCACTCACATTTGGTGTTCATGACCTCATGCAATTCCAGCTCTAGAGAATCTGATATCCTCTTCTGGGCTGTCTGGGCACTGGCATACACATTTAGTTCAATGTTCAATTCACCATATTTACACACACACAATTTAAAATGTAAGTAAAATAAAAACAGCTATAATTTTAAAAGATAATGCTAAGATGGCGAAAATGTAGAATAAAGCGCAAATGTTTTGTTGATGGAAATATAAATTAGCTGAATTATTTGGAAAATAGATTAACCAGTTTTTAAAATGTTTATCATAAAATTACCCTATTACCTAGCCATTCTACTTCTAGATATAAAAACAAGAGAAACACTCTGAACATAAATGTATTCACAAGCATGCAGAGCCTTGTTTATTATTTACAACAGCTAATGTCTATCAAGGACATGAGTGGATAATCAAAGTGTGGTATATTCATGATATGAATATGCTTGCCATATTTCAAAATACATGCTACAGTGCAGCTAAGCCTTGAAAGCATGCTAAGTTAAAGAAGCCAGACAAAAAGGCTGCATATTGTATGATTCCATCTGCATGGAATGTTTAGAAAGGGAAAGTGGAGAAACTAAAAGTTGCAAATTGCCAGGGACTCAGAAAAATACAAATTCAAAGTGACATTTTTACCATGCTCACTCCTTTTAATGATACAGAGGTTCTGGTGGCCAGTGCTGGTTCAGAGCTCACAAAACAGGTCCATGCTCTTCAGACCACTTGGTTTCCATATCCTCTTCCTGTATCTGCATAGGCTCCTAAAGTCAGGCTGAATTGATTTTGCAAGCTAAGATTTAACACTAGAAGATTTTTCTAAAAATGAAACATGGGTGCCGGAGGTCTCCTGAACAGGTCCCACCTGTCACTTCCAACAACCCTATGTTGTCACAGCATTGTCTCTGGTTTCAGAAGATGTTCTTCAAATCACTTGTTCTTTTGGGGGCTGCAGCAACACACCTTCCAGTAGTTCTTCCTCTGTCTTTCCCTGTGGGATACCTTAGGCTGCTGTTTGCACTCAGTGCATGAATGCAGGTAGAGAGTATAAGAGTGATAAGTTGTTTTCTCTCTCTATCAGCATGAATTAAAGAGATGAGATATATTCCTTATGAAATGGAACAAAATTAGCTTCTCAATTGTCCTGCTGCTTAAGTATCTACTTATGAAAAATCAAGTCATGGTTCACTGCTGTGCACCTCACTGGTAGACTTGGCAGAAGTTTCCCATTCCTTTGGCGGCCTCCATGCCATTGTACATTGCGAATTGTTCTTTTGAGAAACACTATCTTTCCATTTTACATGTCAAATTTTAACCAAATCTGCACCCCTTCTTTCTCAAACCCTCTACAACCTCCCATCTAGTTTGTGAGCTGAGAAAATTCTCTTCCTTTGCTGTCTCCTAGGATAACTGTGTATCCATAACAGTGACTGAAAGAGATAAGGATTTCTTTCCCACCTTTGGTTTCCATTTCATGTGTGGACCTTCTAGCTGTCCTCTTGTTGTGTAAACCTTTTGAGAGCATGACCATGCTTTCTCCATTTGCAGGACCTACAGTACCTAGAGACCAACTGAACTGAAGAGTATTTGACCCTTGACCATGAGTAGTATATAATATGATGCAAAATACATCAATATGAAGGACTGGAGTGATGACTAAGCAATTAAGAGGACTGACTGTTCTTCCAGGACCCTGGTTTAATTCTCAACATTCACATGGTGGATCACAACCATCTGGAACTCCAGTCTCAGGGGATTCAATGCTTTCTTCTGGCCTCTGTAGCATACAGATATACATGCATGCAAAACACCCATCTACAAAATTACATAATTTTTTAAAAATCAAACACACACACACACACACACACACAGGATGGGGGTGGCTCAGTCAGTAAAGTGTTTGGCAGGCAAGATCCCCCTGAAATGTGAGCATGATGTTGTGTTTCTGTAATCCCAGAACTGGGCAAGTAGAGGCAGAAGGATCACTAGGCTTTTCTGGGTAGTTAGTCTATCTGAAAAAGGTTAAATAAAATGCTCTAGATGGATAGCAATAGAGGAAGATAACAACTGACTGGTATTGACCTCTGGTCATCACAAGTACTTACACATACATGGATGCATACGCATGAACACATACACATAGTACATGTGTTTATATACATGCATATATATTTTAGATGCAATAATAAATTAATAGCATAGTGTAGTGTAGTGTAGACAACAAGAGAAGATATCCTGGGCAATCTAGACTGGTAAACAGTGCTAAGGGCCATAACTACTTTAACTCCTCTTGTTACTGAGAGACAGGACCACAAGAAAAAAAGAAAACCTTGGGAAAGACTTCAAAGATGGCTTTAGAACTTAAATAAATGCTGTATTATCATGAAAATTTGATTTAATATAAAAGAAAGGAGGTGGCATAAAAGGTGTGAACATAAGGAAAGTGGTAAAAATAGCAGGCACCTGTTATTTGCTTGAAACTACTGAACTAGCCCATAACAGTTCCTTGGGCATCCATTAAATTTTAAACCAGCTTAATGGTATCATATGAAACATATAGCTCCATTTAGGGTGATCCATCCACTAAATATCATTCTATTATAAATAGCATTGTAAAGGGCGTTTACTACATATAAATAAGACAATTTTTGTTCAGTTAGATTTTGTACCAAATATGAGGATGGTGTCAAGAATTTTGGTGACAATACTCACAATACTTATTGAAGGCTTGTGTGCATTTAGAATATGCAAAATGCAGAAATTTAACCCTATTTTCAAAATAGGAATACTGAACCATTCTAAAATAGATTTGGAGTTGTTTGTCAAATTGCACACAATTTGTATACTGATCTCTAGATGTTTTGTGTTTCTTTCATTCTTTATGACTGTGACAGTCAATGGTCAAGCAAACATGATCATGAAAGCAGCACAAATGTTATCCCACGGTGTGTTTAATCTGCCCTTCTTGTAAAGTGTAGATGCAATCTATGTGAGACAGCTTAAATTTAAGTGCACTGTAAGCCACTCTATTTACTTAGTGCCCATTACATTTGTGGGCATGGATTCATGGGTCTTGGTAATTATTTTCTTAGTTAATCACTGAATTACCATCTCGAGGCACAATCCAGATACTCGAATTATCTCTTCTCTGTTGCCCCTACTTATTTTAAAAAGGGGAAAAATCTCATGTCTCTCTTTTCACCCTTTGGTGAGTGTCCTGAAAAAGGACTGCTTACCCAATGGTGAGATAAATAGCAGGAATCCACCCCCTCCTCAGCACACGGATGAAAGCTCCTAGTGATCATGGCAAATCTATGTCTGCTCCTAGAAAATTGCTTTGGGAATTCATGTTGATCACAGGAGCAAATTTTCTGACAAGATAACGTTTAGACGGGAGCATAGAAGAATTGGGGGGGGGTAAAAAAATGATCCCTGGATGATTTATCTCATTTTTATTAACATTCTTTAATTCACCGTAGTCCTGTCTGGTGAGCCAAGCTGTTAGTGGAAGCACTGAACTACAGTGAAGAGACGAGAATTTCTCTGGAGAGGTTACCTTTAGTCTCATTTTACAAACAGAAGCTGATGGGAACAGATGTGCTTCCAAGGGTTGGCAGTTGATAAAAGATTAAGGTGAAAAGCAAAGTCTCTAAAGCCCTACCAGACACAGATACCCAAATAGCACACCCTCTGGACTGGCCCAGATTCCTCAGCCTGTTTCCAGAACTTGCTGTTATACAGTCTGCACAGACGGTGGAGTGCTTGGACAAGGAAGGGAGGGGAGGAAGCTTGGCAGGGCACCAGCTTGGAGAGTGATTCCTCTCTCTCTCTCTCTCTCTCTCTCTCTCTCTCTCTCTCTCTCTCTCTCTCTCTCTCTCTTCCCTCAAAGAGCTGGTTTGGGTACAAAATGAAAACCGAAACATATTCTTTCATTTCTCATATCTCTTTCAGCTGCAGTTCTTTTGGGTTAGCAATTCTGGGTATAAACATGGGGAGCCCAGCGGGCAGCTTGCTGCTGCAGTATGTGTGCCTGGCTTTAACTTGAGGTCAGAACCACTTGGCTGTGCAGTCCAGAAATACTGTCTCAAAGGCTGGCAGATACAGCACCACTGTAGTTGTCAGTGCTCGAAGGCTCACAAAAGCAACACATGCACTTTTGATGGCAAAGCATGATTACCATTGAACCAAGTGAAATTTCAGCTTCCCCCTTCCTCCAGAAGTCCCCAAGCTCTCAGGAGATGAAGCAGGTATAGGAGGCAGAGGAGAGGTGTGCAGAGGATGAATGCATAACGAATCTGCTGCTAGAACTGAGGAGAGCCACTTTATTAGACAATAATATTAAAGCACACACTGTAGACTAGGCACAAAGTATCTGTTATGGCAGGGCCTTATGTGAGGTCTGTGCGACTTCCTTTCTAAGTATTATGCTTGACCCCAGCAACAGACAAAGGCATCTCTCCATCCATTCTCCGCTAATTACTCTAATCACTACTTCCTATCCAGCTCTTTACTCTTTCTTGTAGTGAGCTAGTGCTCTCCATATTCCTTCAAATCTCTTCTTAGTTTCCACATCAGGGCATCAACTGCCTCTCATGCCAATCCCATTTACCCTCATCCTATTTTTATACACGTGGTATGCAGCTACATTGCCAAAGGGACACAGGCAAGATGCATGTTGATTGAACACTTATTGTTGGCCAACTTTTTAACATATCCAGTGCATATGATTTCTGATAATTTTTCTAAAATACTTCTAGGCCACCTTGAGTAGGACCATCTTACAGGTGTGATAACTGAGATTCAAAGAACCGAAATGGCGAAATAGATTGGGTGACCTGGGCCTTTTCCTTTCTGTTCAGTGGCCTGCCTGGTGTGGCCAGGCTCAGCATAGTAATGGCAAGGTTCCTCATGCAGAACAATGACTCACAGAAGGGATGTAAGGAGTGCATGTGGCCCTTAGAAGTCACATGGGAATAGGAAACCACATAACTCTTGTCACCTCTTTCCTAAGACTTCTCACTACCTTTAACCTTTGCATTGAGTCTTGCTACTTTCAAGGTTCTTTCAACAACTTTATCTCTCTTGAGCCTCACTGGATTGTTGCGAAACAGGCTCACAAGAAATTGTTTCCTGAATTTCATAGACAAGGATATTGAAGTCCAAAAGGGGGATGATTTAGCTAACCCAGTAAACAGAGGCAGGAGTAGGACTCTATCTATTAATTCCATAATCACCATATTTTTTAATGCATCATGAAGCCTCCAAATGACAACTGTGGGATATGTTTAGTCCAGGAGAGCCTGGTAAAACCATGTGTTCTAGTGGATACAGCAGCTGTCCACATAATTTCTGAATCTTCTTTTTGTTTTCAGAGCACATGTACCCCCTTTCTTCTTCATCTCAAAACCTTGATTGATGATCACCACGAGGCTTATCATTTTTGCTCTTCTGTCTTCACCATGTCAATGATGGCCTAGCTCAGTGTCCTCAAACTTTACCCACCCCTCATCATTACCTCCTCCCAGTGAGAAAAACTGTCCTCCGTTGCCCTGAGATTTCAATACTACATATATATTGCATAACTGTTGATGTGGTATATGCATATCTGTACTTTATACATAAAATTGAGGAATGATTTTGCTAACCCCCCAAAACCAGTGTTTGCTCTTTTAATGTAATTTTGCCCCAGTTGGAAAAGCATAGTGTGGTTCATAATTATGAACTTATTTAAGAGGAATAAATAAAAAGAAAGAGGAGAGACTGATGATGGAAGGAAGCAAGAAGAGAAGGTGGGAGGCAGAAAACAAGCAACAAAATAAGTCAACAGCAACAGACACTAACACTCAAAACTGCCCTCGGTTCCCTAATAGTGAGACCTTTCTCTGATAGTATTGACTTCTGTGTTGCTAATATTCGTTTGGAAACCTAAAGTAGAGCAATTCTTTTAACTTTTTTCCCTCTGAGAAACCATAGAAATTGCGTGTGGTGGATAAATTCAGACTTCAACACATAAGTGGAACAAAGACTGTTTCCTCTGGCCAAATGTATTCCTCTTTGTGAGACTGGCTAGATCTCTCTGGGCATTGGAGCTTGCCCTTGGGGTGACGCTGATGAAGTCACCTTTTTGCCAGTCAGCAAGTCATGGTGCAGGGGAATGTGCTGGGAATTACCCTTCCTTCCAGTATGCTTTCACACACTCCACCTGATGACTAAATTTGGGAGCTAGAAGCAAAGCTAGAATTCACCACGGACACAGGAAGGAAGAACTTTACAAGCAAAGCCATCTAGCTCAAGATCTAGGGGAAAACTGGAGAAGCTGTACCAGAGATTCTGCCTTGATGCTCAAACTCCTTTCTCAGAAGAAAAAGTTCTTCTCAGTTGATCTCTTTGCTTCTTACAATCAAATTGGGATTGCTTGCACACAAAGAAAAGGGCTCTTAAATGCATGGTCTTTATCTAAAGGCGTGTATGTCTGCTCAGTATCCTGGGGTCTGGTATGATTTAATTTCACCAATATTTGAGTAAAAGCATAGACATTGTATGGTGACCTCAAGCTATTGACTAGCTTTCCTCTATGGGAACTGACATTCCCATAGAGGATTACAGATAGCGCAGAGCTGTGGTAAGTTTTGCTGCCTTACCAAAAACCCTCATAACCAGTGCTTCTGGAAGATGGATCACTAGGCTTCAATCCATGTAAAAGTGGAGAGAACCGTGCTAACTCCTTACTTGTATATGCATATTTGGGTATAAAACGTGTGAATGCTGTTGGCATGTTCTGTGATGGATTATGCCCGCCTGTCCTGCCTGAAAACAATGGTAAAGGCAAGGTATTTTCTAGTCAAAGGACTTGAAAGATTCAATTCTTTCCTTCTACCCCGAGGGTCCTGAAGCTTGAACTCGTGTCCTAAGGCTTGAACGCAGGTTCCTTTACCCTCTCAGTAGTCTCAACAGCCCTTACTTAATTTTCAGACTGAACATGTTGAAAATCATCTGAACAAAAATAGATCCAGATTGATGGCAGAGCTCAGATGACAAAATTTGAAGGACTGAACAGTTTGCCTATCACCCTTTAGCTAAAGGATCATCTTTTATAAATGAATCAAGAAGATAGGGAGGCATCTTCTGCCCACTCCCACAGCAAGTCCACCAGAGCTTTGCCTCCAGGTTTCTCAGGCTTTGGGCCTCACCTTCATAACTGCAATCATTTACATGCTAAATGGTTTTATTTTTCCTTCAATAAATATGTACTTAATCCCCATGAAAGAAACTATTGCTACCTGATTGAATGAGCTGAGCAATATAATTAGAAGGTAAAAGGTCTGCCTGATATGTTATATAGAGCAACCCAGCTATAATATCCTCCATCCTCTCACCCCCTGTGTGGTTTGGTCTTTTTTTATACATGTATGTTTTTTGAAAGAGGGGAGAGGCTGAGATAAAAATGGCCTGGGCAGTTAGTAGAATGAGACTGAGCTCCAAAAAGGGACTGTTCTGGTTAGAGTAAAAAAAAAAAAAAAAAATTAAAGGAAAAAAAAAAGAAAAGAAAAAGCAACCCTCCAGTCTCAGTGCTAGAAATAGAGATTTCACTGAAAACGCCATCATGATGGAGCAGATACACAAAATCACGGCCCACGTGGTTCTGCAGCTGAGGGACAAATGACAGGAATGCCTGGGCCAGCTGAAGACAGATTGTTGTATTGTTCCATTAATTGTGTGTAACTTGGCTTTTCTAGACCTTTCTGTGACAGACTAATCCAGCTTCCAAATGCTGCTGAGCCTTCTCCCTTTTGTTCGAGGCCGCCCACAATATCTCTGAGCTGGAATTCCTGCCACACACAGTTTCATATGTAGAATTTTTAATTGAAGATAGACGTGCTGATGGGAAATGTTTTAAAAAATACACTGTTTTCAAAGAGGATGCTGGCTTAAGGAGGAAAATAAATGTTTCTTTGCCCTGACCTTTATTTAAGCTCTTACACAACTGGGAAGCTGATGGGCTGGGTGAGCATTTACCTGGGTTGGCTCATGTGCATTGAACAAGGTATGGTCACCTGGCCAAATATATGCCACCCTAGTTATTTAGCTGCAGGCTCTTTGAATATGAGACCAACTGCTCTAAGTTACCCCTGTCTCCCAGCACCCTGGGCCAAGATTCTTGTTCAAACTGCCAGAATCTCTGAGTAGAATAATCACCTCACATCAATCAAAGTCTTATTAGGATTTTGCCTTCACATTCTTGGAAGAGCCAGTGGCAAAACTTTCAGTAGCTGTGGGTTGACTACAAAAGGGATATTTTGGTATTACAGGTATTAGGAAAGTGTTGAAAACCTTCCATTTTGGAGGGGCATGTTTCTTTCCAACCCACAGGTTTGAGTGGCAAAGGAAAGCATGTCATCTCAGGGAGGATGGGGATACACACTAATGCAGAGAGGAGACTGTGTGCCCATGTCCTAACGAAGGGGAAGACACGTGTTAAGAGGGAGGACAAGTGTGTCTCCCAGGACTCAAAGAAGGACAGATGTGGATATTTGATTTCATAATGGCATGATCAGTCAAAGGGAAAAGGAAGATGTGGAAGAGTAAGGATGTTCAGCTGAGAAGCAGAAGATCCAGGAATCAATGACCTTGTGCCAGCTGCATGTTGCCTTTAGACTTGGTTTTCATGTCTTTGAAATGGGATAATTCTATGTCTGCCTTGTAAGACTATTCTGAAAATGAAATCTAATAAAGGAATAATCACTAGCAGAGCTTGCTAGGCTAACAAGGCTTCAGAAATAAATTTGAAGCTTACCTGTACTTATGAATTCATCACTGCCACCAGATGGAGGCAATGGGGGCAGCTGGGCAATAAGGAGGTCCATGCTTAACTAGGACCCTACCCAGCCTAGCTACTGGCTCATCATAGCTTCTTCCAAAGCTATTATCCAAGGCATATATCTTGTATATAGCTGAACAACAAAGCATATGATCATAAGACCTTCTAAGTCCATGATTCTTAACCTGGGCTGACCTGTGAATTCAGCCATCTGGAAAGATTTGTAAAACCTCCCCACCCCTCAGATCTGTAAAGTCAGTATTTTAAGGTAAGCCCTAGTCATTATTATTACCAAAGGTCCCCAGTGGTCCCATACACACAGGCTGAGAGAAAATGGCTTCCCAATGGCCCAATGAGAGAAAGCAAATAGCTAACTACTTAGATTAGAAGAGAAACAACTACATGGTTTTGAGGAGTTAGTCTAGCTCAGATGCCAGTGATGAAGGCTTCAACAATGTAAAGCACAAATATTAAAGGTCTTCTCTTCTTTCCAGTCCTTTTATCTCTTTCTCCTGTTTTGGACTTCTTCATGCTTCTCCTCTTCTCCCTCCACTCCATCCCCGACATTATTATTTTAATAGGACACTTTCATCTTCTTAACTGTAATGGTAGCCACTTCACATTAAATTATTTTAGAAATCCTTGACAAATATTTTCCTTCATGCATCCCATTCCAGTTGCATTCCTTAGCTTTCTATTTTGTTTTAATTGGGTATGTGTCTTAGTCCTGCATCTCAGCACTCACCTATGGATGGTTGGGTATCTCCACAAGTCTTTCAGCATATTTTACAAATCTATAGTCATACATACCACACACGCCTGAACTTTTTCATCTTTCTTTTTCTGAATTTCCATTTACCTCTCTGAAGCTCATATACCTCAGTAAGATTTTTATCTACTCTTTCTCTTTCATATGCAGGCAAGCCTGATGAATCAGAATATCTGGGGAATGAGAACTCAGGGAGGTTTTAATTTTCTGGTTAAATGGCACTAACTTGAAAACTACTTTTGTTTCATGTTTTATTGATGGGAGAAATGGTGAAATCAAAGTACAGAATGGAAAGTATCCTCAGGGAATACCACATAAATTCTTCTCAAATGCAGAGGGAACGAGACTTACTGAGGTATGGGCATCCAAAACGTTCATCTTTTCTAGAAAATAAAGAATAGCATCCGGTCTGAAGCCCACAACTCCTGACATCTAGATTCTGTTTTTGTTTTTCTTCTTCTTGTTGTTGTTTGCATAGCTTGAACTGCCCTGCAGTTGTGTTTTGGTTAGCATGAATCACCCTGACATAAAGTATTTGCCTTTAATATACCTCTCTGGTTAACGCCCCCCATGCCATCCTGTGGGTGTCAATCCTGCCCTTGGTATCCCTAGCCCCACATACATTTGTGAGCAATGTCTTCAGTTCCAGAAAGCCTGTTTCTAAACTCTGAGGTAACTCGTTTAACGTGCATGCCCACCCCACTCCTGAGTAAACACATTGATTTTTTTTCTCTTAATTGATGCTCATCCTTGCCTCAAATACATTGCAATCTTGTTTGGGGTAGGACAATGTAGAGAAAGTTTGACTGGATATGATTAGATCCCAAAACTCCACTGGAAGGGATGTCAGACTTTGTTGGTTTCCTTGGTGTCAATCAAGTCTTTTCACCATTAACTTGATCCCTTACTTACTATGTTTCCTAAATGAGGTCTTGCTAAAGGGAAAAGTGGGTCAGTTGATGGTTCCGACTAGTTTTTTCTTTGTTAATTTAAGGTTTGCCATATGTTCTTTGGGAAGGATGTGCTAACTATGTTCTTTGCTGATTAACAAATAACCTGAGGGTTTTTAAATTTAAACTTCCAACTCCCTGGTTAAGAGAAAGGGGGACCTTAAAGGGGGAAATACATAGATGAAATAAAAGCTGAGAAAGACCACTCTATCTTAGTACAGACTTAGTCCCAGGATTCTTTCCTACCACGGAGTCAGGTATCTCAGTCTCAGCATTCTTGATATTTGGGGTCAAATTGCTCTTTCACATTAAAGACAACCTGTTCATTTTTAGATGTTTAGCTGTATCTTCAACCTCGATCCTACAGAGGCCAGTAGCATACCAGCCAAGCATGGAAATAAAAAACTATCTACAGATATTACCAATTCCTCTCTCTCTCTCTCTCTCTCTCTCTCTCTCTCTCTCTCTCTCTCTCTCTCTCTCTCTGCGTGTGTGTGTGTGTGTGTGTGTGTGTCACCACACCCATAATGTTCAATAAGAATGTGTTCAGCATTCAACCAGGATATATTGGCAAATATATTCTCTCTAGAGTCTAGACTCTTTGGTGGGTATAAGAGTAGAGAAAATAATTGTTCAAGGAAAAATATTCCATATAATAAAAAGGTCACCAGAATGGACTCCAGCATCTCTCACTAGCTTAGACCCTTTGTACTTTGTACAAGATTCTCAGCCTCTGTAGGCCTCAGGTTCTTCTAGTACAGATCAGGTTGCCTGCACCCATGCTAAGAAAACACTTCATTTTCTCTGCTTCTCTGTTTTAAACAGTAGGAGTTAACAGCCAGGACCTTCACACACACATGCCTACACACACACACATACATACACACACGCAAAACAAACAAACAAAAAACCCTAAGGTATTTAGGAATTTTGTCTGCTTAGAAGATGACTGTCATTGCCAGACAGAAATTAGAATTCTATCTACTGAATTTCACAGTGAAAAAAATCAAACAAATACCAGCAGGAACATTTTAAAAAATTTTAAAGTAAGTATATTCCAAAACGAATGTAATGTAATTTCTATCTCTAACCACTAGATAGACAGCAGGCATATACTCTGCTGTGAGAAGAGGGGTCTAGAGGAGACCCAGCTGCCAAACCTGAACCAGCTCAGGGACAATATTTGAAAATACCATCAACCAATGTCGGTCCTTTGTACTTTATTTGTGTCTCTCTTCTTTTTTTTTTTTTATCACATTCTTCTCCAAATAACAAGTTTATCACAGAAAAAGGAGAGTCATTAATGGTAGATAATAGTTGTGTAATATTGTACTGTGTGTATTCATATGTGTGTAGGTTTATATTATCTTGTATAAAACACTATATATGTGTGTATGTGTGTGTACTTCTATAAAGGAAGTGTATACATACATTTAGATAGACAGGTATTGAGACAGAGAGAGGTGTATCTCTCGATTCTTTTCAATATATATTTGTAGAATATGTTTAATAGTCATATTCTAGCTAAATTTGTAGAGGTCAACAGTCCATTACTGACTAACTCAACCCAACTAACATAAGCACCAATCCAATGGGTTCTGGTCATCTCTATAAGAAGAACTCTGAAGCCGGGCGATGGTGGCACATGCCTTTAATCCCAGCACTCTGGAAGCAGAGGCAGGCGGATCACTGTGAGTTCGAGACCAGCCTGGTCTACAGCTAGTTCCAGGACAGGCTCCAAAGCTACAGAGAAACCCTGTCTCGAAAAACCAAAAAAAAAAAAAAAAAAAAGCACTCTGATACTCATTCTCTAACACAGGTACAAAATATTCTGTTTTTTTTTTCCATCATTTCTTCCAAGAAGAAGCATCTGATGACTTTTATTTCACCAGAGTCTATGATCCAGGGGTGCCCATTGTCACTTGGCCATGCTAGATAGAACAGCATCAAACTTTCTGACAACTCGATTAATTCCCATCAGAAACACAGGTGGCCCCAAAGCCCACCAATGATATGTATGCAGTTGCTTGGGAAACTGGGGAAGAATAACAAGTGGTGTTTGCCCCTCTAATTATTTACACATTCTCATAAATGTGTTGTTGATGCGAAGTCATACCAAATGTCTGCCTCTCTCAAATGGGCAGCAAAGGTGAGGTGCTCTTACACACTGAGTAGCTTGGGAGAATACTTTAAACATGCATGTCTGTTTGGCCTTTCTTTTGAATCATGTTTTCTTGTGATAGAAACATTAAAGTGTACAAAATGTGTGGTTTTCTGTGAGGCAGCTGGTCCTACTATGAAGACAGAAGTCTAAGAGTCAGGAGTTGCCTCTCCTCTACATGTGGGTTCAAAATGAATTTTCCTTAGTCCACCTTTCTGGTGCAACCTCAGAATCTATTGGGGCTAGAACCATTATGAGAGAATGCCATTCATCATTTGAAAACACCTTTTTTCTTACTCTGTAAGTATTTTTGTAAATGTCCCAATACCATTGTTGAACCTTAATCAGCTCGAAAAATAATGAAAGACAGGGTTAACCTATCACGATGCCCAGGATGAGACATGATTGTGGCCTTGAACTCTTTACAGAGAGCACAAGATGAGATTAACAGCCTCTGTTGGGAAAAAAAAAATAGGGAGGACAAAGAGTTCTACACATCTGAAGATTAAATTCCCTTTTAAATGTGTAACAGTTTGCTTAGAGGAGTCACAGCAAAATTCTTAAAGCTTAAAGATTAATTAATTTGAGAAATAAAAGATTGCAAGTATCACAAAACCTTAGTTAAAACCACCACTCTCCTTTATGTGTAGCTTTTCTCTCCTTCTGCTCTTCTCAAAAACCAGAGCCATTGAACCAGGTTGGTATGTGGGTGAAATTCTTGTGTGTGTGTGTGTGTGTGTGTGTGTGTGTGTATACTCTTTCCTGCCTACAAATATGAACAGTAGAACTTAGCTGGCCATACACGGTTTGCTCGGAAAGTACCTTATGTCTGATCTTTCTTTCTAAAGATTCTTTATTTGATTTACAGGGTCTAAAGATATCATCAATACATATTTTTATCACGAGAATAGTGGAGCAGCAGGAAACAAAACATGATTATGTCCTCTCTTCCAGCTATGCTGAAAAGAAAAGGAATTGGGGAGCGAGTGTTAGGGGAGATGTGAACTAGATTCCAATGCAAATATGTAGGGGCAGAGGAACACTGCAGTTCTCCTGTCTGCCACAAAGGTTTGCTTCTAGAAGCAAAATTCTCCCAAGCAGACCAACACTATCGTTTAGTGCACTAAGAGAGAAGAACAGCATATGGTGCTGGATTCCTGTAGTCTCTCTGTGAAGAGGTAAAGTTAATAGGAACCCTACTTCAGTGGCCATAGTGCTGTAATTTAAGACGAAAACTAAAGCAAATGTCATGCTTCTGCCAGAGAAAGTGCTCTTAGTAAAAGTTCAATTGCCGATATCAGGCACATTCTTACTCCTACCTTCTCAGGGTTAATCTGTTTACAAAAGCAATTCAACACCCTGGTGCTTAAAGGGAATCCTAACCCCAACCATAAAGTTATCAAACAAAACACCTGTATTCCAAAACATTCACACCTGAAGGAGTGCTGAGAACATGGGATGTTTAATAAAGTCTTATTATAAGCAGACTGAGGAGAAGTTTCTTGATCAGATGTCAGGTTTGAGCTCTGTGTGTGTGTGTGTGTGTGTGTGTGTGTGTGAGAGAGAGAGAGAGAGAGAGAGAGAGAGAGAGAGAGAGAGAGAGAGAGAGAGAGGAGAGGGAAAGAGAGGGGGGCCCTGATGTGCACAACTATCTCCTAAGGATTAACATGTTAAAAATTTGCAAAACATTTTTCTAGAAGGAGTCTTCTGTAAGCCATAATTTAAACATATTGGTATCTTCAAAAGTAGAAGGCGAATCTACCACCAACCCATAGTTTAGCAAGGAAACGTTCTGCTAATACGTCTCTGCATTTGACAAAGTGGGGTTTTCCTCTTTAGGTTAGTAATTGGATACATTTTCACTTTGAGAGATTGGGTTATGTGTTCACCACCAGTAGCACCCCCCTATCTTGATCCCTGCTGTTTGTACTTATCTCTTGAAAGGAAGGCAGGGGATAGAAAAGGGGGGGGGGAGATGTCATGCCTTAGTATCAGAACGATAACATGGGAAACAGGGTCCAGTTGTTATCGGCTTTCTGTGACAGTGTGTTCCAATCAAACATCTGATTACATTGTTAGGTGGTTAAAAAAATACCATCCATCAATACACTCCTTCCTCCTCTTTTGCCCTTCCTAGAACCCACCCAACTGCCACTACTCCCACTTTCTCATTTTTTAGTTCAATAAAAATAAATAAATACAATGTCAATGAAGGACCCTAGAAGCCTTTGAAGGCTAGGGAGAGGCTGTCAGTCATAATAACATGCTTTTTTTTTAAGTGAAAAAATAGGGAAAGCACACACCACATAAAAGGAGCATCTGAGAGGTGGCAGCATTCTTGTTCTGTTTTAACAAATCATTCTCATGTCAGTATTATACAAATAGCGGCATAAAGAGGGTTATCTCCCACCTCACCTGCAAGACTGTTCTGCCAAGTCAGGACCTGGATTTTCTCACCACAAGTCATTACCCAAGGGGGATTCCTGACTCAGGGCTTCCTCTCTCCCCACAGAAACTCCTAAGCTGAGGCTTGCTGCTCCTAATTCCCAGAGACTGTCTTTCAGTATTGAATGTTGCAATATTTATATTCATATTCTCTCTCTCTCTCTCTCTCTCTCTCTCTCTCTCTCTCTCTCTCTCTCTCTCTGTCATGGGAGGGCATGATAAAGGGCACAGATTGCTACTAATTCTGGAGAGTAAAAGACACAGGAAAATTAAGATCAAAAGACCAAATGGCATTTGGTGGGAAATTTCGTGCTGATTTGGAAGGTGGTTATTTTAGGGGGGGGGGGATGTTCCTTGCTCGCAGGATAAACTGTCAGGCGTTGTCTTTTAAAAGCCATTTGCAATGATCTTGCCAAGATCTCCGATCTCTGCCTTAAAGGCCTAGAAATGATGCCCCAATCATGCCTTACCCATCACTTTAAAGCAGCTAAATGTCTTAGTCCAGTCCTCAGACTAGGAAGGGTCTTCCTGACTTTTTTCTTTTAGCCACAGAGATATATTACCAGAATCATTACAGTGATAAGCTTTCCTCATTTGCCCCTTGTATCATTTCAAATCGAATCTAAAATTTTTGCTCCACGACTTCTTGAATTTTTTCCCACCTGTCAAGACCCCTCACTTCCAGTCCCATCTACCTTCCAAGGAAACTTTAACCACTGCTTTTCCAGTAAGACAAGTAGCAGTCATTCAGGTTCCACCAGCCTGTAGAAACTGTAAATGCTATTTTATTTTAAACGTTTTAGTTTACAAAAAAAAATCAATGATTGGTACCTTTTTTTAACACTCAGATTCCTGAATATGGACAGATCTTCAAAGGGAGGAAGGAGTTCTCATATGAAATTTAAGACAGACTGTCCTGAAGATTATGGGGTGGGGTTTTTGTTGTGTTTTAATTTTTTTTTGTTGTTGTTTTTAAGACACATAAAGCTAAAATGTCAAGTCTCTGGGAGAGATCCCCATACAGTTTCAGTCAACACATCAGTGCGCAGAGGAGACCCGTCCTGGTGCCTGCCGGCCCGCCTGGCTGCCCAGACGTATTTGGTAGCGCATGGCTTGAGAGCCACTGGGCCGGTTACACCTCGCATTCCCTCGCAGGCTGCTGGTGACAGGTACATGAACCGTACTCGTTGATGATCACCAGGGCCCCCTCGATGTGGTTGGGTTTGTAATCAACGTAGTATTCCTGGGCAGACATAGCAGCCATCTGATGCATGGTCTGTTTCTGCTTCTGCTTCCTGCGCTGCGTGACAAAGCACTGTCTGAGCTGCCTGAGGCTGGCTGGGAAACACTTCCAGGATACGTAGAGTACTAGGACCACGATGAGGAAGGAGAAGATGAGAGCCATCGTGCCCGTGACCACCTTGTGGATCTGCACAGCGTTCTCAGCGTGCTCGCCGCCGGGGAGAGCCACGGTGATGGGCTCAAACGTGCCATCGTGCAGCCCCTCCCCGCCTTCCACCAGCGTGGTGGCCGAGCTTTCAGGGGGTGCTAGGTCACTGCGGTTAGTGACAGCCGACAGGAGGTGGCCGCTGGTAGGCTCGGCCCCATCCTCGCACAGGTGGAAAGCATACACAGCATCCAAGACGTCCTCGCCCTGTGCGTACTCCGGGCTGGCGCACTGCAAGTTAGCATCATAGCGCCCCTGGAAGTTGCTGAGCCAGGAGGCCAGGGCACACACATTGCGCCCGCAGTCCCACAGGTTCCCGGCCAGGGTAATGCTTGTAAGGGACTTCCAGGAGTTGAGGATACGGGGCTCTATATAGGTGAGGCGGTTGGAATCCAGCTGCAAGGACTGCAGGTACGGCACGGTCTCGAACACGTGGGGCTCCATGTATTCGATCTCGTTCCCCGACAAGTCCATTTTCTCCAAGTTCCAAACCCAGTCCAGGGAGCTGACCACAATGGCCACCTTATTCCGCCGCAGGCAGAGCGAATTAAGAGAGATGAGGCGCGGGAAATGAGCGAAGTTCACCTTGATCAAGTCGTTATGCTCCAGGTGCAGCTCCGTGAGCTTGAACAAGCCAGCGAAAGAGTTGCGCGCCAGACTCTTGAGCTGATTGTATCCAATGTCTAGAAACTTGAGGCTGCGGCAGTCCTGGAAGATGCGTACCGGCACAAACTGGATGGCATTGGCCCGCATGTGCAGCGTGGTGAGCTTCCGCAGCCCGTGGAAGAGATCCGGAGCCAGAGCCTGAAGCTTATTGTAGGACAGGTCCACGCTGCGCAGGTTGGGCATGGGCCGAAAGGTGGTGTTGGCCAGTTGGGTGATCTGGTTGGAACTCAGTGTGAGTTCCTTAACTCGGCGCAGTTTCTGAAAGGCGTCCCCCTGCACCGAGCAGATGTGATTGTGATCCAAATACAGCCACGTGAGCTGCATTAACCCCGTGAACTGGCCGGCGCGCAGCTCCGAGAGGCTGTTGTAGCGCAGAGACAAGCCCAGCAGGCCGGACAGGTTGTGGGGCGCCTCGGTCAGGTTGAGCGCCTCGCAGTACAACAGCCGCCCCTCGCACCGACACTGCCCCGGGCATCCGCTGGGGGCGGCGGGCAGCATCTGAAAGCAGGCCCCCAGCAGACACAAGACCACCCCCGAGGGCCTCCTCAGCAGCCAGTGTAGACAGAGGCCGAGTAGCAGGAAATCCATTAGCGAGAATCTTTCCAGAGAGACTGGAGAATGTCCATTGGAAGCGCTGGGTCAGAAATCTATATCATATTTTATTCCGAGGGAGAAGGGAGGGAGGGGGAGGAGGGAGAGAGGGACAAAAAAAAATCAAATCAATATAGAGAAATGCAGAAGGAACCCCCCTTCCCCAGAGCCACACGTTCACCTCTAAGCATGCAGAAAGCTGGGCAGCATACAAAGTTCACAGCCACGGAAAGATCAAAGCCGGGGTAATGCAGTCCATGTTAGATGCGGCAGCAAAGAAAAGGGAGGAAAAAATTTTTTTCTTCTGGAAAGAATTTAATTAAAAAAGTGTCTTACCCACCCTTTTCCAGCGAGTGACAACCTCCATTCAGCTGCTCCCTTTGTGTGTAGGCTAATTATATGCAGGGCGAGAGAAGACCCCTCTGTGTTTCCCGAGGCAGCCCTGCTCCGCGGCCCGAGGATCTGGCAGACGCACAATGTCTCACTTTGCTGCTGCGCTCCGGGGCTGCAGGGGCGGTCGGCGAGGCGGGGAGGCGACTTCTAGGACCCGCAAGTTTCCCAACTACGTGCGGGGAGCCTGGGCTTCTCGTCTTCCTGCCTCGGTCCCCCTTTTTTTCCTCTGCAGTTGAGATTGTGACGTGGTGGGGGGGTGAGAGAAAAAAATCAACTCCAAACTCGGGGCTCGAGACTCCCCAAGATTTGACAGTCTGAAGAATGTCATCGGCAATGACCACCTCGGATCGCAGCCACCTTGGTGTCCCGGTTGGAGAACGCCTGCCATTCGTGTCCTAGGCAGCTGCGGAAACCTGGCCGGTTCATGCTTTGCGGAGCGCAGAGCAGCGCTCGACTCCTTCCCTCTGCCGAGGAGTGTGCGCGAGCCTGCACCGGCACCGACTGCTCACTGAGTGTCGTAAGCTGCTCGCGATTGTGCGTCTTCTCCGAGCACCTCCGACACCGGCAGATTGAAAAGGGGTGGGCAGAAAACCAACATTTTTTTTTAAACCAAACCGCTAAAGTAATATATGTTCTTTGATGAAACGAAAAACACTCTCAGCTTCTTTCTTTCTTGTTTTTTGTTCCCCTGGTCTATATTTCAGGGCGGGGGGGGGGGGGAGAAGACAGCATGGGGTAAGAAACATCATCACTGACAAGATATATCCAAATGAGGGACTGACATATTCATATTCGCCTCCCCCCCCCTCGCCAACCTTTCTTTGGGGATGTACTCCTCCCCACACACCCTTTAAACTGCCTACGTGTAACAGATACGTAGGGCTCTGTGTAGCAATCAACATTTGTTTCTTTGCTTTCCAAAAAGCAACTTGAGAGGAGGCACAAGAAGGCAGTGATTTGGGGTTTGACTCTGATAGTCTGTCTCTCTCCTCTTCTCCTCTTCCCTCTCCTCCCCTCCCCTCCATGTGCCAGTATGCCAACACTGGCCTTCAACATTGAGCTGGCCGTTTTTTAGGGGTGGAGGAAATGCTTTCTTAGCCCACTCTGTTGGAGAAGCCGTCTGAGTCCTGACAGTGAGAAAGGGTTGCATTATGACAGATTCAACCTGTGTACAGAGAGCCTGCTGGAGATCCCACGGGGGGCTCACCCAGTCTACACTCTGTCCCTGGAGCACACTGCCCGCAGGGATAGAGATGCTGTTGTACGGCATAGGAGAGGCTGTGCTGTTCACGGTGATTGCGTCTAACTCTTGGAGAATGTACTAGAAAATATGTAGAAAAGAGGTAGTTTAAAGATAAGGAAGCCTTTTTCTCATCCCCTCATCTCTAATTCAGCTTTGTGACTGTACAGAAAAGTGCTCTTTTTCCTGATTACCACAGAAAGCCTGTGCCGAATTGTCTACCCTCAATGCTTCATAGATAGGAGTTCATACAGCAATTAAGTAACCCTCCAGTCACAACTGGTCTATAAGTAATCTATCCTATTGCCAGAGACCTGTGATTATCTGTTTAAAAGAAAACAATACAACAACAGCAACAAAAAAGAGAGCAACAACATCCTCAAAGACTAGTAAGCCTGTGTCGTGGGGAGTCACAAGTTAAGGCGTTTTATTGTTTTTACATTCCTGTCATTTCTGCCTCTAATGAGCTCTAAATAAATGGGCATTTCCTGTCCCTATTACTTTGCTAGGAGTGATGGTGGGTTGGGAGATCTACCAGGTAAAGTAGGGACTGGTCAAGTCACTAGACTGGCCCTTAACAGCAAAGTTGAAAAGACCAATGGTAGAACTGAGGTCACCAAAGGCAGGTGGCACTTTTCAGGAAAAGTCATATGAACAAGGGTATGAATCATTCCATTCTGTATTCCTCTGAGCTCTGCCGTGGTCATTCATCTCCAAGATGCATCATTTAATTGAAAAGAACACAAATCTGAAATGTCCTAGACATCACATGCTGCCTTAGGAGCTAAGGAGACATTAGAAAATCAACCCTCTCCATTCTGCACATGACGAAACTGAGGCCAGAGACATCTGGAGATTATTCAAGGTTGTATACCTTCTTACTGACACAGATAGATCTTTGCCATTCCTGCTCAGAGCTGTGTTCTTCCTTTGCCAGTCTAGATGGTCACTGGTCCTCACTCTGCCTCCAACCCAGCTCTGGACCGGGCCCTTGGCACTTCTGAGTTGCTGCAGAGCACTTTAACAGACAGAGAAACAATTTCATCATCAAGTGGTTTTACCCCTTGCCAAAACAATTATTTCTGACAGCATGCCGACTGATTGAGCCATAAACTCTAAAGGGTTGGAGGAGCAGGGCTGGGCAGGCACAAACAGGGGTAAACAGTGGCCAGCCATTCAGCAAGTACTGTGAGCATAAGGCACCCAATCCCCATGGCTGCTAGGAAGAAAATCCTTATAATGCATGCATCTTGGCAAAAGGATGAGAGAGGCTGCCAAATGGGCAAGAAGAGGTCCTACTTTGGATGTCACTTGATTTGTAGAGCTGGTACAGAGAAGCAGAGAAGAGTTGAGTGTTAGCAAAAAAGAAAGAGAATAAAATTAAATGCACTGCATTTATATGTGAGTTTTCTTCTAAGTATGCCACTCAAAGTGTAGAAGATGCTTCTAGGCTGTAATTAAGAAATATATATACATGTATATTTATACATATATATAGTTTTTCATGCTATTCTGCCGCAAATCATTTCGTCTGCATGGTATCTTTAAGCCCTTCTCACCTCTAATGTGGCAAGTTGTATCTTTTCTATCCTCTTAAATCCCTTGGCAGAGCTGTATACATTAACAGATTGAAATGAGCTTTATTGAAATTTAGCTATTCTAAGTCTTCTGAGTTGCAGAATTCCAATTTATTATGTATTTAAAGCATACCAGCACTGATTAAATCAATGCAAATTAGGTTAAATAAGAACAACATGAATCAAGTGTTTCAGCAAAGTTGAGTTGAGAAACGACAACTTTTGAGTCACCACAGCAAGTTGATATGGCTGTTTTTCACAAATTTTCATTTCATTCTTCTAAGCACCCAAGATACTGAAATGCAGGAGAAATGTACTTACCTTCAGTTATCTTTGCCTGTCTTTACTCTTTGCCTGTCTTATGAGAAGGCTTAACCCATCAAGTAGTAATGTGACCACCATATTCTTGGTCAAGTTCTTTGTTAAGGATAACCACAGATTTGTGTCGCCCAATATATTCTTCATTTGTTGGGTAGCAGGAGAGCAGTGTTCTGCATACCTTAAAATCCCTATTGATAGCTGGCATATTTGTGTAAGGTAGGAGATTGGGTCAATCTTGTTGAAGTAATATACCATCAATTCTAGAAGCTAGGTATGCATCAAACATACACTCTAAAACCAACATACAAACATGGGTTTGTGAGTGGAAGCCTGGCTCTCTAGTCTGGTGTCAAAAAGGGTAAGTGCTGAAAATATTATTTTAGCACCTCAGAAAGAAGTCTGGGGTGTTCAGGGTATTATTCTGATTGTCAAGGCAAATCTGGTGGAGAGGTAGAAGAGAGAAAGCTTCGTGTAGTTGGAGAAACTAGAACTGTAGCCCCTAAAAGGAAAAACTAGTTTGTTATTCTTTCTCTCCTCAACCTTATAAAGCAACCCTTCCCTAATAAGCCCTCTCATGTTTTCCTGGTGCTTCACGTTGTGATGTGGGATGGAGGCAGTCATTTAATTATTATTGTCACCCCTTTCAGCTAAATTGAAAGCCACTTCCAATTTGTTCAATTAAGTCCAAAGAGTCTATGAGTCTACGAGTAGGAAGATTCTGAAACGGGGCTGGGGAGTGAGTGGGTAAGGTGGTTAGAGGCAAGCTTGAAGACATAAATTCAGAACCCCAACACCCATGTATTGGCCAGATGTGGTGATGTGTACTGTAATCCAGTCACTGGAACTGGAGTCACAAGGATCCAGAAAGCTTGTTGCCCAGGTAGTCTAGATTAAACAGTGAGGTTCAGTGAGAGACCATATTTCAAAGAATAAGAGAAGTGATTGAGGAAGGTATCTCAATATCAACCTCTGACCTCTCCATACACCAGTGTCAGTGAGCACACACACACACACACACGCAGGAATGCACACACACACACTATATGAAATTAATCTGTGTTATAGCTGTCTTTCCTTCAATAGTCTTTGTCAATGTTCAAGGAAAGAGAAATTAAAATAGCGATTTTAATGTTCTGTCATTGCCGGTACCAGCCTGGACCTTGATCTTTCTGCTGTTGTCTTTAATTTCCAGTAGCAGTGAACCATGGCTTTTCTTTAAAAGGAAACACTTAGAGAAACTGGGGGAGGGTGGGAGTCACAGTTTCAAAAGGAGAGAATTAACCTCTTTGTTTCTCTGGGCATGCACCACACAGATGGTACTTTATGTGGAGTGTCACCACAGATGCATGTGGAACCCAGGGGTGAGGACACTCAGACTTCTCTCAGGAGGACTACTTAGGGGGAACAAATTAGGAAGGGGAAGTCCCTTCTGATCAGACTGTCTGCTTCTCTTGAAAGAAGATAGCAATAGGAGTAATAATAAGAAAGGCCCTGTTGTTCTCAATGCATGAACTCAATAATGCTAGTAAACTAAGTAAGTATGAGTGCCCTGATATCTTGGGCCTATTTATGAGTCCGTTCAGTGATGGCTTATGCACTGGGTTTTGAAATGTTAGGTGAACCTTTTATTTCATGTTCTATTTGGTGACTTTTGTTCTAACCTTCAATGTAAAGATCAAATGTCTAGGATTGCTTAACTGATTTCCACCCTTCCTTATCCCATACAGAGTGGTCCCTCATTCTTTACCACTGTACTATCTGTCTACTTTAAATAATTTCTTGGTCCTAGTCATTCTATATGAGTGTGGCAATCATTTACATTTACATTACATGTGGCCATTTTAGAATGGCAAAGATTGTTAAATATCTTGAAATCAAAACAAAACAGAAAAATTGGCTCAGTTAGAATTCTTGTTCTGCTATTTCTACTGTTGTTCATTAGTTTATTTTGTTTTGTTTTGAGACAATGTTTTCATATGTAGCCAGCCTGAACTTGAACTCCTTCTGTAGCTCAGGAAGGATGGCCTCAAACTGGTGACCACTTATACCTCTCTAGTGCTGTAACTGTAGGCATGAGCCACCATTTGGAGCTTGTTTCGTTTTG
Source organism: Alexandromys fortis (assembly GCF_014885135.2). Classification (NCBI taxonomy): domain Eukaryota; kingdom Metazoa; phylum Chordata; class Mammalia; order Rodentia; family Cricetidae; genus Alexandromys; species Alexandromys fortis. Next base: position 3,713,470 of record NW_026068011.1, on the reverse strand, counting down.
TCATTGTGACTCTACCCATGCCATTCTCATTGTCAGTCAAATAGGTCACTGGATGGCTACCTGCAAGGATACTTGGGAGAGTTTACTGAGATGACGCCTGTTGAAGCTATGATTCAAAACAAGCTGGGGCAAGTAACCTCCGAACTTGTTAGAAATGCAGGATTTGGGGGCTTCCTCAATCCCAGCATTTATTCATAACACCTGAACAATTCAATAAGTTCATTAAATGGGAACCATATCTGAGAATGTATCTCAGTTGGCAGGTTGCTTGCCATGGATGCATACAGCCCTGGTTTCTGTCCCTCATATCAGGTGAAGCAGATGTGGGTGGTGCCAATCTGTAATGGTAAGGACAGAAAGATCTGGAGTTAATGGTCACCCTTGGTTACATATCCAGTTCAAGGCCAGCTGTAGGGTACAAGAGACCCTATCACAAAAAGAGAAGGAAGAAGAAAGGAAAACAAACAAATAAAACCAACGGAGAACCCAAAGAAAAACATATAGGCATCCTCCTGAACATTAACCTTCATCAGGCGATGAAAGGAGACAAGAGACAGAGACAGAGTCCCACATTGGAGCACCAGACTGAAATCTCAAGGTCCAAATCAGGAGCAGAAGGAGAGCATGAGCAAGGAACTCAGGACCGCGAGGGGTGCACCCACACACTGAGACAATGGGGATGTTCTATCGGGAACTCACCAAGGCCAGCTGGCCTGGGTCTGAAAAAGCCTGGGTTAAAACCGGTCTCGCTGAACATAGCGGACAATGAGGACT
>NW_026068011.1:3697142-3712551 GCF_014885135.2 Alexandromys fortis | reverse complement strand
AGGGGGAGGGAAAGGGGAGGCGGAGGTGGGGAAGAGACAGAAATCTTTAATAAATAAATTAATTAATTAAAAAAGAAAAGCCAATAATAATAATAATAATACCAACAAAACAAAAAAATTTAAGAAGCATTATGCTGGAGAACTGTCCAACCCTAACCAGAAATGGAAACCCATTCCTCCATATTAATTCCTTAGTTTTGTAATTGAGGAATGGAAGGACCAAAAATGTTAAGTTGTAATTCAATCTTGGTGGTAGAGTTTGGTCAAACAAACTTACTCAACTGCATTGTGTCTCTCCTATTAGGTTTTGGGAGCACGCAGTAAAAGGTCTGTCTATCACGGCCTCTGGTCCAGAGCAGGCATTCTGATAAGGCTTGATTCTATAATCAGTATAGGGAAGACACTAAGCATTTGTAGGGCTTTCTGCCAGTTTGACTTTGCCTTTCATTCTTAGGATTTGATGATGTTCTGACATCTGACATAAGACTTCAACTCCATGGTGACTGATCTAAGGACAACACTCTATCTTGTCTCTCCAGACTTCTAACCATAGAAGGAACAGGACAGCAGGGGTTTGTGAGGGGAGGACAGGCAGAGGTGTTTTAAAGCTGTCTTTCCAGAAAAAAAAAAAAAAAAAGTTCGCTTATATTGGTCCATTTCTAAGCACTGCCCAACATTATTGTGTCGTGTGTACATAAAAGCAAAAATTAGAGAATATAGCTAAAAAACTCAATTGATAGTGACAAGTAAGGCAACTAAAACCAGCAACCCAGAGATGAACCATGGAGTCTGGGAGATATTTTGCACATGACTTTGTCTCCTCTTGCTCAGTGCTTAGGTTGTTATTCTTTTTAGGGTCTTATTAAATATGCTCTGATAATACAGTCGGAAGTATGGACCTTGCACACTTGAGGAAACATGACCTCATGCTTTTATTCTAGATATGGAACTGGTGTTCAAAGCGTGTGGGATTTTGAAAGCATTGTCAGTGTATGCTCCCAGGTATCTTTCTGGAAGGTTGTGCATGTTTCTTCCCCAGCAGCTCTTTCTCTGCTTTCGCTTCTCTTTCAGAAACCCCTGTAGAGCACACAATGCAACATACCTTGGTCCGTTCTCCAACTAGCTGAAGGAGTGACTGAACACTTCGTCTGTGTGTTCTCGACCTTGGCAACTATCCTTTCTGACACTCAGTTTTCCACTCAATCATAAGAAAGAAATTCTCACTGCATAAAGACGGTTGGACTTTTGGAACCTTCAGTTCCTTCTGATTGTCCTGACTTTTATTAACAAGGCAGCCAAGTTATTCTCACAAATGTGTTGTTGATCAACAATTTTCAAATCCTGTAGTACTTACAATAGGCTAAGAAGGGATTAACATGATGTCTGAGGAGGTGAGGGTGTGTATGACCAAATTGGAAAACCTAAGTTTGATCCCTAAGATCAACAAAGTGAAAAGAGAGAACCTGCCACACACACACACACACATACACACACACACACACATACACACACACACACACGCACACACATGCAATGCACACAAACACACACAGACACACACATGTAAGTAGATAAATGTAAAACAAAATGAAACTCCTCAGGAACAGACCTACTATTTTCCTAATTTGAAGATTCTCTGCCTTCTACCTGTATACGTAATGGGGCAGATATGAGGAACCCTATGCACATGTTGTAGATTATCACATAATCTGATAATGTGCCTTTGTCTTTCTTAGGGAAGTCAGGTGTACTTGCTGGTTCACAGACATGCCTGTTGAGTTGAGTATATTAACTGACTTGATTATTTACCTAACCAGTAGCCCAAGGAACCTGAAGTAAATATAGAAAATTTGTCATATTCCCTTGGGAGATAGGCAACAGTATTAAAACTGGAAGGCCCAGATTTTTCCAGATGGGGTCACAGAGGCTTATGCCATTTATACATGGTTTTCCTCCATGAATCTACATGAATCCCCGTGCCCAGCATCCATAAGCAACACACTCTGTAGAATTCAGTATATTCAGATTAATCAATATATTCAGATTACTTTATCTCTTCCTGAAAACTATCTCCATTCTCCGAAATTGCCTTTTACTCTTCCACAGAGAATGCCTTTTTAATTATTTATCAAATGTTTCTGCTGTGTTTTTTTTTTTTTCTTAGTCTGTTTTAGGTTAAGTGAAGAGTCAACTGAGAATATGCTGTAAGTTAAATATGGCCCATACTTTCTCTGGTCCTTGAACCTGAGGGGAGCTGTGGACCAAAACTGCATGGTTTATGCTGTGGCAAAGATATAAACTATGACTGTGGTTGGAGAGACTTATCTAGATAGTTGAACAAGGCCAGGTAGAGACACTCAACTCAGAGGCAACAAAGAGGGCTGGGAAGATGGATCCATGAGTAAATATGCTTCACTGTGCAGTCCTTTTGGGGGTGTTTGGATCACCAGAATTCACATAAAACTCAGCCATATTACAAGCATCTATAATCCCAACGTGTCCCTACAGAAAGATATAAGGCAGAGATGGGAGAATTTTCCAAAGTTCATAGGCAAGCTAGCCTGGCATACCAAGCCTCAGTTAAGAGACCCTGCCACAGAAAACTGGAAAGAAGACAAGGACCAACACCTAGAAGTTGGTCTTTCAAGCTGTACAGGAGCATTATGGCATGTGTGTACTCACACTCACACAGAGGAACAAGCACAACACACATGCGTGCAAGTGAGTGCACGGGGGGGGGGGGCAGGAAGAAACTGGGGTGTGGATTACCAGGGTCAGCAAGGGGACAAGATAACTCCAATTTGTGGCAAAAACAGACAAAACTATGGGATCTACTGGGGTACAAAGAGTGTGGATACCCATGCCCATAGGTGTGAAAGAGAAGTGAGCAAGGAGCCAAGAGACTGGAGGGTGGATTTAGAGCTTAGTTGAGCAGACTTTCCACCTAGCATTTGAGTTCCCAAATATAGGTCGAAGAAGTGCAATTCTGATGATGCTTGTAAACAAAAAGGGCAAACAAAGGCTACTGGAAGCAAGGAGAGCATTTGGAGGCCACCCTATCTGTTAAAGTGCAAGAATTCATAGGTCTGAATGGATTAGCACTGAAGATGGACAGGGCAGGCCAGAGGCGATGGTTGTTCTGCAGTGGAAATGATGGTCTTTCAAGTGACATTTTCCTCTGAGAAATAATTTAAGATGATTTCAATAAACGTGGATCTTGCGGGTAGAAGAGAGGCAACGGAGAGCATGAAGCACACTGCATTTGCTAAGAGAGAGCAGTTGAAGGGCTGAATGGATGTAAGGTCTGAATAGATGCTACACAGGGAAGTGCTTGGTGATTGTAGTGGTCAGAGGAGAGACAAAGCACTAGCAAGAAAGATTAAATAGAAATGGTACATAGCCAGAGTCGCAATTCAGGCAGTAGTATAGATCTGGGAAGACCCGTCTTAAACTGTGACCCCCTAAATAAACCCTTCCTCCTTTTAGTTGGTTTCATCGGGTGTTTTTTGTTTCGTTTATTTGTTTTGTTTATTTTTATTATTTTTTTTTGCAAAATGAGATTTTTGCCTGGATGGACAGCTGCGTGCATGCCTGGTGCCCGAGGGAGACAGTGCATCTCCATGTACATGCTGGGAATTGAATCCTGGTCCTTTGCAACAATAACTAGTTCTCTGTACCATTGAACCAACTATCCAGCCCAAGGTATTTTGATTTTAAGATTTGTTGTATTTATGTGTTAAAAAAAAGTGAGTTTATGTATATGCCATGTGTGAGTGAGTGCCGTCCGAGGCCATAAGGGGCATCAGATCCCTTGGAGCTGAAGTTACATGTAGCTGTGTACCACCTGATGCTGGTACATGGAACTACACCATGGTCCTCTAGAAGAGAAGCAATAACCACTTAACCACTAAGTCATCTCTCCAGCCCTGCTTGTCAGGGGGCTTCATTGTAGCAGTGAGAAAAGTAGTTATTGTACTTACACACTGCTTTTTTTTTTTTAACAAAAAAGTTATTGCTAAAACAAAAGTTTTCTTCTACTAAGATAGGGTTTACTCGGTGTGCAGAAGCCTCTAGATAAAAGTAGAGCCTTTTTACAAATTGATAATTCTCAACCCTGAAGAAAACAAGGCAATGGAAGCTAAATAGGGGGAGCTTAATTATTGTGAAACTGTTTATAACAAAGGCCCCTTCAGATGTAAGCACAACTATGGAGCTATTATTAGTGTTATTTCATCAGCGGAATACAAAAGAAAAAATGTGCTTCAGCTCAATAAGTTTATGAACCAATTCAAATGATGAAAGTCACCAACCCTTGGAGAGATGCCTGATTGGATAGATCAGGAAAAAGATGATGGTGCTAAATGTATCCTGCCCCAAGAGGGTTTGTCGCTGATGTCTCTTCTCAGGCTGAGAGTGTCCCTTTATAGGTAGACCTTATGCCACCTTCTCAGATATGGAACAAGGCAAGGGTTAGACATGTAGTTCAACAGAAAGGACTATATTTGTCCTGTTGGCAGAAGAATCTGAAACATCTAAAACTTACTGAAAAGAAATTTTGAGATTTCTCCTATGAAGGAGAAAGCTGTTATACTATTTAACAAAGCTGTCCATGTTTTCAAGGTTGTAAAATAAGAGAAAAGGGAACTTAATTATGATGTTAAAAAGCAAAGAAATGATATTTCAATAATTATATCAATTTTTATTATTGAACAGTAAAACAAAAAAATAGAGATTTAAGGCAAGAAAGAAAGGCACTCCTAAGCACAAAGATCTTAACTGCTTACACCTTTAAAAACAACAAAGCAAAATATCCCAGTGTGGGATCCTTAAAGCAATAGTGATTTTGTTTAGCTCCAATTTCTGTGTAGGGACCGAGGTTATCTTCCTTTGGGGCTGGTTCACTGGACTCAGCTGTGTTGTTTACACAAGTGTTTGCCAGAGATGGGAAGATCCAGGATGACTCCACTCAAAGATGGTAGTTGGAGGTAATTAGCCATCTTTGATTGCCAGAGACTGGGTGAGAGTGTTCTCTTCCACAGTGTTGCATTCTCCAGCAAGTAAACTCAGGTACAGTCCTATAGGACTGCAGGCTTCCAAGGACAGCAACAGAGATCTCTCAGCATTTATGGTTTTATTTTCTAGTATGTATTACCTAGCAAATATTGCTACCTAAGCTGATGATCAAAGCTAGTCATATGGTCAGTTTGACTTAAGGACTAGGGAAATAGGTTCCCCGTCTTGAAGGGACTTGAAGGGCTTACAGTTGTTTCTGCAAACTAAGAATAACAGCATGGGTTTGATGTCACTTCTAATGCAAATACTAAATGTTGTCAGGTGATTTTTATTTAAGTCTTCAGCAGTATCGTCTGTAAACACCAAGAACTAATGGTGTTGATGTCACCCACAGTGAGTCAGAAACACTGAGTCCTGGACTCCATTCAAGACAGAAGGACTCAGAAAAAAACAATCTCCATTTTCACAAGATCCCTAGGTGATCCATAAACCCGCTAAGATTTTAGAAGCCCTGTAGCTTTTTGCTATTCCTCGTGATTCCCCTTCGTGCAGTTGCTATGCTGTCCTGGTGAGTGATAGATCTTTGATTTTTAAAGGTGCCAAAACGGTTTCCTTCTGCACAATTGAAACAGAACAAACACAGGTTGAAACAGTAAAACAGGTTGCTTCACAGCATGAATAGCTAGAAAGAAAAGGGATAACATTTTTCTGCTAAGTTGTCCATTGCCTATAAAAATTTGAAATTTGAAATTAAAATAACACAGTATAAACATTGAAAAATATAAATCACGTCTGACTGTAAAACAACCATTTAAATGTTAGAGCAATTTCACACAATCAGGTCAGGAAAGATAGGCTTGAAATGATCTTTTTTTCTGCCCAAACCATTACTTAACTGGACTTTGGTTCTCTGATGGATTAAAGATTGCCTCTCTAATTTTTAATTGATAGTTTAAACATCTGTAGAGCCTGTACATACCCCCGAGTAATTTTCAGGATTTTTGTCTAAGTACCAAGCAAGACTAGCAGAACTCAGCAAGTAACTGTGTTATAAGAAATACAAATGTCCTGCAGCGTGGAGGAGTCTCTCCATTTCCCAGGTCTGAAGAAAGGCATGGAAGTAACGAGCTGTACTTGTGTGTTTTGTACACACAAGTCACATCCAAAATATGTGTGGCTTTTCTTCCCCTCAAATTTTGGATTTTACGTAAGTGAAAGAAACTGACTATAACATCCAAAGAAATCCTTCTTAATTTGCCTCTGAGAAAAATGGGGAAGAAAAAATAGGGAGATTCAGTTTCTATAAAGCCAATGCTGTCCTTCTGTGCAATGCTTGATTGGGATTTCCCCATCTGGAAACATGGCGTATGCTCTTTGACTGATACTATTTGAACTATTTTTTTTTGGGGGGGGGCGTGGGTTCTCTTGCTACCCATCAATCAACTTACCATCAAGGCTAAGAAATATCTATTAAACAATCAGTGCAGGCATACTCTAGGTATGTAATAGGGAACCAGGCTAAGTAAATTTGTAAGCAGACATCAACCTTGATAGATAGGGAATATGTAAATAGAACTATGTACAAGAGACGAATTCAGATGAGATCTGATTCATGAAAAGTTAGGCAGGGTACCTATTATGGTGAACTTTGGTCATCAGCTTCACACAAGCTAGAGTTACCAAGAAAAGAGTGTCAGTGAAGAAGTGTTGTCTATGATGGGTTAGCCAATGGCTTTTAATATTGGGGGAGTTGTCTTAACTAAATTAATTGAAGTTGAACGATTCAGTTCACAATTCCATAGGCTGAAGTACTAAAGTCTATGAGTAGCGAAACAGAACCGAGCACAAGTACACAAGCCAGCATGTATGCATTCATCTCTGCTCTTGGCCGTATACATGACATGACCAGCTGTTGAAGTTCCTGCACCCACTTTCCCCAATAATGGTGGACTGTAGCCTGAATTGTAGCCTGAAATAAACCTCTCTCACACATAGTTGTTTTATGTCAGTATATTTTATCACAGCAACAGAAATGAAACTAGGACAGTATCTGAGGTGTCACTTGAGTTGAAACATGACTGTTGAATAAGAGGCCACTATGGAAAGCTTNGAATGGAAGGACCAAAAATGTTAAGTTGTAATTCAATCTTGGTGGTAGAGTTTGGTCAAACAAACTTACTCAACTGCATTGTGTCTCTCCTATTAGGTTTTGGGAGCACGCAGTAAAAGGTCTGTCTATCACGGCCTCTGGTCCAGAGCAGGCATTCTGATAAGGCTTGATTCTATAATCAGTATAGGGAAGACACTAAGCATTTGTAGGGCTTTCTGCCAGTTTGACTTTGCCTTTCATTCTTAGGATTTGATGATGTTCTGACATCTGACATAAGACTTCAACTCCATGGTGACTGATCTAAGGACAACACTCTATCTTGTCTCTCCAGACTTCTAACCATAGAAGGAACAGGACAGCAGGGGTTTGTGAGGGGAGGACAGGCAGAGGTGTTTTAAAGCTGTCTTTCCAGAAAAAAAAAAAGGTTCGCTTATATTGGTCCATTTCTAAGCACTGCCCAACATTATTGTGTCGTGTGTATATAAAAGCAAAAATTAGAGAATATAAGCTAAAAAACTCAATTGATAGTGACAAGTAAGGCAACTAAAACCAGCAACCCAGAGATGAACCATGGAGTCTGGGAGATATTTTGCACATGACTTTGTCTCCTCTTGCTCAGTGCTTAGGTTGTTATTCTTTTTAGGGTCTTATTAAATATGCTCTGATAATACAGTCGGAAGTATGGACCTCGCACACTTGAGGAAACATGACCTCATGCTTTTATTCTAGATATGGAACTGGTGTTCAAAGCGTGTGGGATTTTGAAAGCATTGTCAGTGTATGCTCCCAGGTATCTTTCTGGAAGGTTGTGCATGTTCCTTCCCCAGCAGCTCTTTCTCTGCTTTCGCTTCTCTTTCAGAAACCCCTGTAGAGCACACAATGCAACATACCTTGGTCCGTTCTCCAACTAGCTGAAGGAGTGACTGAACACTTCGTCTGTGTGTTCTCGACCTTGGCAACTATCCTTTCTGACACTCAGTTTTCCACTCAATCATAAGAAAGAAATTCTCACTGCATAAAGACGGTTGGACTTTTGGAACCTTCAGTTCCTTCTGATTGTCCTGACTTTTATTAACAAGGCAGCCAAGTTATTCTCACAAATGTGTTGTTGATCAACAATTTTCAAATCCTGTAGTACTTACAATAGGCTAAGAAGGGATTAACATGATGTCTGAGGAGGTGAGGGTGTGTATGACCAAATTGGAAAACCTAAGTTTGATCCCTAAGATCAACAAAGTGAAAAGAGAGAACCTGCCACACACACACACACACATACACACACACACATACACACACACGCACGCACACACATGCAATGCACACAAACACACACAGACACACACATGTAAGTAGATAAATGTAAAACAAAATGAAACTCCTCAGGAACAGACCTACTATTTTCCTAATTTGAAGATTCTCTGCCTTCTACCTGTATACGTAATGGGGCAGATATGAGGAACCCTATGCACATGTTGTAGATTATCACATAATCTGATAATGTGCCTGTGTCTTTCTTAGGGAAGTCAGGTGTACTTGCTGGTTCACAGACATGCCTGTTGAGTTGAGTATATTAACTGACTTGATTATTTACCTAACCAGTAGCCCAAGGAACCTGAAGTAAATATAGAAAATTTGTCATATTCCCTTGGGAGATAGGCAACAGTATTAAAACTGGAAGGCCCAGATTTTTCCAGATGGGGTCACAGAGGCTTATGCCATTTATACATGGTTTTCCTCCATGAATCTACATGAATCCCCGTGCCCAGCATCCATAAGCAACACACTCTGTAGAATTCAGTATATTCAGATTAATCAATATATTCAGATTACTTTATCTCTTCCTGAAAACTATCTCCATTCTCCGAAATTGCCTTTTACTCTTCCACAGAGAATGCCTTTTTAATTATTTATCAAATGTTTCTGCTGTGTTTTTTTTTTTTTCTTAGTCTGTTTTAGGTTAAGTGAAGAGTCAACTGAGAATATGCTGTAAGTTAAATATGGCCCATACTTTCTCTGGTCCTTGAACCTGAGGGGAGCTGTGGACCAAAACTGCATGGTTTATGCTGTGGCAAAGATATAAACTATGACTGTGGTTGGAGAGACTTATCTAGATAGTTGAACAAGGCCAGGTAGAGACACTCAACTCAGAGGCAACAAAGAGGGCTGGGAAGATGGATCCATGAGTAAATATGCTTCACTGTGCAGTCCTTTTGGGGGTGTTTGGATCACCAGAATTCACATAAAACTCAGCCATATTACAAGCATCTATAATCCCAACGTGTCCCTACAGAAAGATATAAGGCAGAGATGGGAGAATTTTCCAAAGTTCATAGGCAAGCTAGCCTGGCATACCAAGCCTCAGTTAAGAGACCCTGCCACAGAAAACTGGAAAGAAGACAAGGACCAACACCTAGAAGTTGGTCTTTCAAGCTGTACAGGAGCATTATGGCATGTGTGTACTCACACTCACACAGAGGAACAAGCACAACACACATGCGTGCAAGTGAGTGCACGGGGGGGGGGGGCAGGAAGAAACTGGGGTGTGGATTACCAGGGTCAGCAAGGGGACAAGATAACTCCAATTTGTGGCAAAAACAGACAAAACTATGGGATCTACTGGGGTACAAAGAGTGTGGATACCCATGCCCATAGGTGTGAAAGAGAAGTGAGCAAGGAGCCAAGAGACTGGAGGGTGGATTTAGAGCTTAGTTGAGCAGACTTTCCACCTAGCATTTGAGTTCCCAAATATAGGTCGAAGAAGTGCAATTCTGATGATGCTTGTAAACAAAAAGGGCAAACAAAGGCTACTGGAAGCAAGGAGAGCATTTGGAGGCCACCCTATCTGTTAAAGTGCAAGAATTCATAGGTCTGAATGGATTAGCACTGAAGATGGACAGGGCAGGCCAGAGGCGATGGTTGTTCTGCAGTGGAAATGATGGTCTTTCAAGTGACATTTTCCTCTGAGAAATAATTTAAGATGATTTCAATAAACGTGGATCTTGCGGGTAGAAGAGAGGCAACGGAGAGCATGAAGCACACTGCATTTGCTAAGAGAGAGCAGTTGAAGGGCTGAATGGATGTAAGGTCTGAATAGATGCTACACAGGGAAGTGCTTGGTGATTGTAGTGGTCAGAGGAGAGACAAAGCACTAGCAAGAAAGATTAAATAGAAATGGTACATAGCCAGAGTCGCAATTCAGGCAGTAGTATAGATCTGGGAAGACCCGTCTTAAACTGTGACCCCCTAAATAAACTCTTCCTCCTTTTAGTTGGTTTCATCGGGTGTTTTATGTTTTGTCTATTTTTATTATTTTTTTGCAAAATGAGATTTTTGCCTGGATGGACAGCTGCGTGCATGCCTGGTGCCCGAGGGAGACAGTGCATCTCCATGTACATGCTGGGAATTGAATCCTGGTCCTTTGCAACAATAACTAGTTCTCTGTACCATTGAACCAACTATCCAGCCCAAGGTATTTTGATTTTAAGATTTGTTGTATTTATGTGTTAAAAAAAAGTGAGTTTATGTATATGCCATGTGTGAGTGAGTGCCGTCCGAGGCCATAAGGGGCATCAGATCCCTTGGAGCTGAAGTTACATGTAGCTGTGTACCACCTGATGCTGGTACATGGAACTACACCATGGTCCTCTAGAAGAGAAGCAATAACCACTTAACCACTAAGTCATCTCTCCAGCCCTGCTTGTCAGGGGGCTTCATTGTAGCAGTGAGAAAAGTAGTTATTGTACTTACACACTGCTTTTTTTTTTTTAACAAAAAAGTTATTGCTAAAACAAAAGTTTTCTTCTACTAAGATAGGGTTTACTCGGTGTGCAGAAGCCTCTAGATAAAAGTAGAGCCTTTTTACAAATTGATAATTCTCAACCCTGAAGAAAACAAGGCAATGGAAGCTAAATAGGGGGAGCTTAATTATTGTGAAACTGTTTATAACAAAGGCCCCTTCAGATGTAAGCACAACTATGGAGCTATTATTAGTGTTATTTCATCAGCGGAATACAAAAGAAAAAATGTGCTTCAGCTCAATAAGTTTATGAACCAATTCAAATGATGAAAGTCACCAACCCTTGGAGAGATGCCTGATTGGATAGATCAGGAAAAAGATGATGGTGCTAAATGTATCCTGCCCCAAGAGGGTTTGTCGCTGATGTCTCTTCTCAGGCTGAGAGTGTCCCTTTATAGGTAGACCTTATGCCACCTTCTCAGATATGGAACAAGGCAAGGGTTAGACATGTAGTTCAACAGAAAGGACTATATTTGTCCTGTTGGCAGAAGAATCTGAAACATCTAAAACTTACTGAAAAGAAATTTTGAGATTTCTCCTATGAAGGAGAAAGCTGTTATACTATTTAACAAAGCTGTCCATGTTTTCAAGGTTGTAAAATAAGAGAAAAGGGAACTTAATTATGATGTTAAAAAGCAAAGAAATGATATTTCAATAATTATATCAATTTTTATTATTGAACAGTAAAACAAAAAAATAGAGATTTAAGGCAAGAAAGAAAGGCACTCCTAAGCACAAAGATCTTAACTGCTTACACCTTTAAAAACAACAAAGCAAAATATCCCAGTGTGGGATCCTTAAAGCAATAGTGATTTTGTTTAGCTCCAATTTCTGTGTAGGGACCGAGGTTATCTTCCTTTGGGGCTGGTTCACTGGACTCAGCTGTGTTGTTTACACAAGTGTTTGCCAGAGATGGGAAGATCCAGGATGACTCCACTCAAAGATGGTAGTTGGAGGTAATTAGCCATCTTTGATTGCCAGAGACTGGGTGAGAGTGTTCTCTTCCACAGTGTTGCATTCTCCAGCAAGTAAACTCAGGTACAGTCCTATAGGACTGCAGGCTTCCAAGGACAGCAACAGAGATCTCTCAGCATTTATGGTTTTATTTTCTAGTATGTATTACCTAGCAAATATTGCTACCTAAGCTGATGATCAAAGCTAGTCATATGGTCAGTTTGACTTAAGGACTAGGGAAATAGGTTCCCCGTCTTGAAGGGACTTGAAGGGCTTACAGTTGTTTCTGCAAACTAAGAATAACAGCATGGGTTTGATGTCACTTCTAATGCAAATACTAAATGTTGTCAGGTGATTTTTATTTAAGTCTTCAGCAGTATCGTCTGTAAACACCAAGAACTAATGGTGTTGATGTCACCCACAGTGAGTCAGAAACACTGAGTCCTGGACTCCATTCAAGACAGAAGGACTCAGAAAAAAACAATCTCCATTTTCACAAGATCCCTAGGTGATCCATAAACCCGCTAAGATTTTAGAAGCCCTGTAGCTTTTTGCTATTCCTCGTGATTCCCCTTCGTGCAGTTGCTATGCTGTCCTGGTGAGTGATAGATCTTTGATTTTTAAAGGTGCCAAAACGGTTTCCTTCTGCACAATTGAAACAGAACAAACACAGGTTGAAACAGTAAAACAGGTTGCTTCACAGCATGAATAGCTAGAAAGAAAAGGGATAACATTTTTCTGCTAAGTTGTCCATTGCCTATAAAAATTTGAAATTTGAAATTAAAATAACACAGTATAAACATTGAAAAATATAAATCACGTCTGACTGTAAAACAACCATTTAAATGTTAGAGCAATTTCACACAATCAGGTCAGGAAAGATAGGCTTGAAATGATCTTTTTTTCTGCCCAAACCATTACTTAACTGGACTTTGGTTCTCTGATGGATTAAAGATTGCCTCTCTAATTTTTAATTGATAGTTTAAACATCTGTAGAGCCTGTACATACCCCCGAGTAATTTTCAGGATTTTTGTCTAAGTACCAAGCAAGACTAGCAGAACTCAGCAAGTAACTGTGTTATAAGAAATACAAATGTCCTGCAGCGTGGAGGAGTCTCTCCATTTCCCAGGTCTGAAGAAAGGCATGGAAGTAACGAGCTGTACTTGTGTGTTTTGTACACACAAGTCACATCCAAAATATGTGTGGCTTTTCTTCCCCTCAAATTTTGGATTTTACGTAAGTGAAAGAAACTGACTATAACATCCAAAGAAATCCTTCTTAATTTGCCTCTGAGAAAAATGGGGAAGAAAAAATAGGGAGATTCAGTTTCTATAAAGCCAATGCTGTCCTTCTGTGCAATGCTTGATTGGGATTTCCCCATCTGGAAACATGGCGTATGCTCTTTGACTGATACTATTTGAACTATTTTTTTTTTGGGGGGGGGGGGCGTGGGTTCTCTTGCTACCCATCAATCAACTTACCATCAAGGCTAAGAAATATCTATTAAACAATCAGTGCAGGCATACTCTAGGTATGTAATAGGGAACCAGGCTAAGTAAATTTGTAAGCAGACATCAACCTTGATAGATAGGGAATATGTAAATAGAACTATGTACAAGAGACAAATTCAGATGAGATCTGATTCATGAAAAGTTAGGCAGGGTACCTATTATGGTGAACTTTGGTCATCAGCTTCACACAAGCTAGAGTTACCAAGAAAAGAGTGTCAGTGAAGAAGTGTTGTCTATGATGGGTTAGCCAATGGCTTTTAATATTGGGGGAGTTGTCTTAACTAAATTAATTGAAGTTGAATGATTCAGTTCACAATTCCATAGGCTGAAGTACTAAAGTCTATGAGTAGCGAAACAGAACCGAGCACAAGTACACAAGCCAGCATGTATGCATTCATCTCTGCTCTTGGCTGTATACATGACATGACCAGCTGTTGAAGTTCCTGCACCCACTTTCCCCAATAATGGTGGACTGTAGCCTGAATTGTAGCCTGAAATAAACCTCTCTCACACTTAGTTGTTTTATGTCAGTATATTTTATCACAGCAACAGAAATGAAACTAGGACAGTATCTGAGGTGTCACTTGAGTTGAAACATGACTGTTGAATAAGAGGCCACTATGGAAAGCTTTAAGACCTGAGAGACCCTGCATAGGGAACAGCATGGTCTGCAGCCCTGAGGCCCAAGCAAACTATGTTACAGTAAATGAAATGACTAGAATGTTGGAGTGAATGAGGTAGAAATTCATCCTAAAGGAATCCATGCACCGTTTTTTTTTATAAACCTTCACGAATATGAACAATTTCACCACCAGCAGCAAAGTATTTTATAAAATGATCACTCTGTTTCAGACAGTAAATCAAAGCATTTTAATGACTTGATTCCATTTATAGATCAGAGAATCTGCCATGTTCCCATTATAAGAAAACCAAAGCACTGAATATCTAAGCAATTTTCCTTATCTAGCATTGGTGATACAAAATGATTTTTTTTCACACTCCTTCCATCCTTTATGGGGTCATTAAAAGACTTGGAGAGCAACTGTCCTTGAGACTGTGAAGCCTTGCTTGATTCTAATACCATCTTCTGTTCTATGGGGTTCATCCAGCAAGGTCCTAACAAGAAAGGAGAGGAGGTAGTTCAGACTTCCTTCTGGATTCCTACTCCTCTCAACCCCCTATAACCATCTGTTGCTGTTTGCATGGAAAAGGACAGAACAAAATAGAACGACCACACATATTCAGAAACCTCATTTTGAATGTGGGAGTCCAGATTCATTAGCAAGTTCCTCAGACTTTCTCTGTACTTTACAGTACAATCTAAACATAGCCCAGTGACGTCATGGGGACAAGTGATGACCAACTTCCTCGTTAGAATGGCATCCAAATACTTCATTTTCTACATCCTTGTGGCATTTTCTTCAATTGGCTGGTGTTCTCAAGAACCTCTAAGTAAACATTGCTTATTCTGATCATCTATAAATAATACATAGGCCTGCAGATTCTGACTTCCTCTTAGTCTATATCTTTAGCTCTAGATGTCTGTCATGCTCACTCTCGACCACTCTCATCCAGTCACAGACACTTATGTCCTGTAGATGCACCTGCAGTACTACTTACTTTTCTTGTTGTGATAAAATGCCTAGTAAGAAGCAATTCAAGGAAGGGTTTATTCTGGCTTACAATTTAAGAGAATATATTCCAACAGGGCATAGAAGATATGGCCACCGAAGCAGAAAGCTGTTGATCACATTGTCTTTGTAGTCAGGAAACAGAGAGCAAACAGGAAGTGGAAATGTGCCCTAAAAATTCAAGAATGCTCAGTCCAGTGCTCCAGTGTGGGTCTCTGTCTCTATCTCCATCCATCACCAGATGAAGGTTCTATGGTGATATGAAAGATATTCGTCAGTATTGCTATAGGATAGGGTCAGTTCAGGTTCCCTATCCTCAGCTTCCCAAGGGATTAACTGGGGACATCGCCTTGGGCTCCTGGGAGCCACTCAAGGTTCAAGTCTCTTGCCAAC
>NW_026068011.1:3616862-3696512 GCF_014885135.2 Alexandromys fortis | reverse complement strand
AGGGGGAGAAGAGAGGGGGGAGGGGGAGAAGAGTGGGGGGAGGGGGAGGGAAATGGGAGGCTGGGAGGAGGCGGAAACTTTTTTTTTCTTATTCTCAATAAAATAAAAAAAAGGAAAAAAATTCAAGAATGCCTCCGTTAAGCCACTTCTTCCAGCAAGCTTCTAAAAGCTTCCATAACCTTTTGAAACACCAACCGGGGACCAAGTGTTCAAACACAAGAGCCTGTGGCATGCATTTCACATTCAAATCATAGCACCTGCTGAGTCAGCAGCCGTGAAGTGGGTACATAGTAAGTGCTGAAGCATATGAAATATTTTGGATAGCACTTTCTCTCTGCAGCCTGACTCCTGACAGGGATCACGGTCCCAGAAGGCTGGGTGAATCTCACCCTCTGTCTCCCATTCATCCTAAATTAAGTGGTCCATTCAACCCTGTCTTACACTGCTCTCCAGATGTTTCCCAAGCCCACCCACACCCTTTAAATTTTCTCATAAAATTTTGCAATAGGTAACTCACTCAAAGTGTATTTTGGGCGTAGTGAATATAGAGTCGCAGCATATGTGTATCAGTTCTGACTTACTGCCTTAATAGCAAGTCCTTTCAGCATGCAGCAGAGATGTTAGATAAGATATCTAATAGCCCTTTCACCTCTCTCATTCATGGATCTCTTAATTTGGAAAGAAACTCACAACACCTGGGGAATGTAAGATATCCTCACTGTAAAAGTATTGGGGGCTTGTTTCAATGGCATCATTTGAAGCTATTTATATGGAGGAGAATTTGTGTGATTTAACACTGTACGAATTTATAGATAGGAACCTTAAGATTTTGAAACAAAATTGTTAAGCAATGTGACTGAACCTTTCATGGGAAGTTAAGCCTTAAAGCAAGCCCTTAGCGTAGACAGGCATGCTGTCCTGGCCTGCAGAGCAATGTTAACTGAAGCCTCTAATTCTTTGACTATTCTTCCTGACGTTAGACAGCCAACATGGGCAAGCTCTGAAGGATCCTACAAGAAGGTTTTGGTGTATTTGTGATTTAAAAATTCTTTTTTTAAAAANTCTTTTTTTAAAAAATATATACATATATATTAAAAAATAATATTTTATTCTTCACGTTGTGTAGGAGTGTGTTTCTGCGTGTTGCTATGTGAAGTTGCCTACAGAGGTCAGAGGTGTGGGGATCTTCTGGAGCTAGAGACACAGGCAGTTGTGAGTCACCTGGCACGGTGACTAGGACCCAAACTCAGGTCCTCTGGCAGAGGCACATGTGCTCCTAACCACTGAGTCATCTCTTACCCCCTGAGCAATTCTTAACCAAAGAATAAACCAAAGTAGGATGTTGTGAGTCCATTTCTACATCCAGAACTGCTAACAGTAGGAGACTCACTCTTTATCAGTCCCTGGCACAGAGAAAGGCCCAGCCTGCCTTGATTCCTTTGCACAGGCTGACTGTGGTCATATGGTCACTATCCTGTGTAGATAAGCACTCACTTTAGAAATAGAAAATTACTTAAGAGAATTTAAACCCATCTTCTGTACTTAATTTCAATATAATTGGCATTCAAAGAGTCTCTTACCTGTTTGAACATTATTTACTGCGAATCAACCACTTGTTTTGAATACAATTGCCTGACAAGGGCTGGGGAAAGCATCCAGTTTTTGAAGTGTCATTGTTAATGTTGTTAGCTTTGTTTCAAACAACTCTCTAGTAGTTGGACAGAATGAGACTGGCACATTGCCAAATGGGCCACATAACCAGAGCTTGCTTCTTTATGTAACATGGAGACAAGTGCATCCCTCCTGGACCTGTGGACATTACAGAGACCTGAGAACATTTCTGAGATGTACGTATATGGCTCAGGATATTATTCAGCCTTTGTAGAGAGCAAAGTGATGTTTGCTTTGATGACTTTGCTCTTTCAAAAGCTAAAGTGGATGAAAAAAGAAAAGTAATTCCATGTGACTTGGGTGATCTAGTTGGAAGGACTCTTGTATCTGGGTCTCACAACTCCACTTTCCACTTGGGTTCCGGGCTACCCAGCATACCATCCCATCTACCAGAGGAACTCCTGATTTACAAAGGACACTAAGTGGCATTTACCACCCACCTGGCTCCACTGGTGTCAGGAGGTTAAAGTGGGACATCTTCAAAACTCCCTCGGAATCATTTGATGTTTGTAGGAAGACATTAACAGCTCCTGACGTGGGCCTTCTGCAAGTGAGTGTCTTTTCTTGTGGCCTGCTGGTCGGAAATGAGGCAGTGTTTTCTATACAACTATTTTGAGAACTGATATGGGAGGAAATGCATGCTACAAAGTGATAATCAAAATGCCACAGAAGAATCTTTCTCTGATTCTGACATTTTCCAAGTGCTTTAATGCTGGCCATTATTTTTTTTTTTTATCCATTTAATATTTTTAAGCAACTCAATGATTTATCTGTTAACCATCAGGACTAAGGGCTTTTTTTCATCTATAAAATGGGATTAATATCCTTGTCTTGATTCACAGCTTTTAAGAAAATAAAAATAATATGGTACAAATAAGCAGCTGATTCTAACAGTGCATCTAGGGCTGTATGGTACCTCTATTTTCATAAGGACTGCTGCTAAAACTGTAGACATATTCACAGATGACCAGTTCCTTCTTTCATTTCTTTGCAAAATAGAGTCTGGATTGGAGGACAGCCTTGAAGTTTCTCCAGATTTCATTTTTTGCCTGATGGCCCTTGAACTTAACTCTGAGAATGAACCATGGCAGCCCTTCTCTGGAATAAGAGAGTCATATACCTGTCTGCCTTGTAGAGCAAGTGAGTCCCCCACAGCATTTGAATTCTCCATAGAATATTGTGACACAGAGAAGTAGATCTGGCTTTATTTCTTATTCAACATAAGAATAAAGAAGGAAAGGGCCTTAGTATCTTGCCACTTTTATGACAGAGGTTTTGAATGTTGTTAAGTAAATCATAGATTGAATGATTTCCTACTAAATATTTCCTCTGTTTTATTCCACTTTTGAGACAAGGTCTCACTATGTAGTTTTTGCAGGCCTGGAACTTTCTGCGTAGGCCAGTCTGGTCTTGAACTCTTAGAGATCTATCTGCCTTTGTCTCCTGAGTGCTGGTATTAAAGCCAATAGTCACTGTGCCCAACTTTACTTGTCTCTTTCAAAAAGAGAAATAAAAAAAAAAATTAAAAAAGAAGGAGAGGGGAGAGGGACAGAAGGAAGGGAGGGACGGAGGGAGGGAGGGAAGGAAAGAAGGAAGATTTTAAACATGGCATTATACTACATTGGCCACTAAGGCATAATAAACGCACTAAGATCAACATTCACATTCATATATTTATGGAGGTTTTTTTTAATGGACCAGATGGCACAGACATGTAATTATAAGCATCTGTATGACTTGTTAGTTTCTTTGGCATGCCAACATAGACAAATGACTATAAGAAAAGTTCATAGCAGGCAGAACACGTTTAAAGACTTGATCACCTCTGTAGAGAGATTTTGTTTGGTCTGACAGCTCACTAAAAATGACACAGAGTCTTATTATTATAAAAGATTTGTTTATAGCTTAGGCTATTCCCACTAGCTCTTATAACTTAAATTAACATGTTGCCGCATGACTGATGACTTTTACCTTTCTTCCTAAATATCGTGCTCCCTCTGTATCTGGCTGACGGCTCCTCCTTTCTTCTTCCTGGAGACTTCTCTGTCCCCAGAAGTCCTTCCTAACCTCTTTCTGCCTAGCTATTGGCCATTCAACTCTTTATTAAACCAATCACAGTGACACATCTTCACACAATGTAAAGGAATTTTCTGCAACACACCTCCTAAATAAATAATTAAATATCAAAGCCACCTAGGAAGGGAGCTCAGGGATTCAAATTTTTGAATATTTGATGGAGAAAGTCTGGGAATTTCACATCAAGGAAAAGTCTTTAATATGGCTGTCCAGGCATGATTGGTAGACAGAAGGAAGTCTGCACTAAGCCTGGCAGATAGGACCAGGTATTTTTCGAAGGCAAAGTGGAGATGCTAGGGGAAGTGCACAAAAGAGGGAAATGAGCGAGACTTGTGAAAACCATTGAGCGTCTAATATTCTTTAATATTTTCAGTTATATGTAGGTGTGTGTGTGCTCATGTAGAAGAGGTGTTGGATGTCCCTCGGGTTAGAGTTATAGGAGACTGTAACTCCCCTGACATGGATACTGGCAACTGAACTCGGTTCTTTTGCAAAAGCAGTGTATTCTCTTAACTATTGAGACATCTTTCTGTCCTCAAGCATTTTTTTTTTGTTTATTATATACTTGCAGCATGTTCTAAAAGATTCTGTGATGTTTAGTGGCACCTTACTATGCATGCAAATGAGCTAGGGATCATTATGGCTTCTATCATTTGTGTAAGCATGTGATGAACCTGTGTTTTCAATCTATCAGGATTTTTTCTATTCTAAGCTGAGTTGATCTTGGAAAGGTTTGGTTTTGCCAGTGTGTATATGCATGTATTCATTTACACGGACAAATGACAAAGAGTGGTGTTTCTGGTGGCAGGAAATACTAATGCAAGCTTAGTCTTTACTGTGACTGTAATTAATCAATACCTTATTTCTCCTAAAATGTTTTACAAGGTGAGCTCTGGAATGAGAGCTGATCTATACTCTAAGACAAGCTATGGCCTTTCTGAAGATGTTCTATATTTCATTTTACTTTTTCAAGTGGATGGCTATTCCTTTGTCATAGGAAGCATCTACACAACAAAAACACAATTTCAAGTGTGGGGGCAAGGAGCTATGTTGCAGCTTAGTTGGTAGAGTGTTTCCTTAGGAGATACAAAACACTGTGTGTGGTCCCCAGCACTGCATAAACCAGGTATGGTTTTACACCTCTGTAATCCCATCACCATCAAAAGTGGTGGCAAGAGGATATTAGGACTGGATGAATGGCTCGGTGTTTAAGAGTTTAAGCTCTTAAACAGTGTGTAAGCTGCTCTTTCAGAGGAATCTGGTTGGACGCATGACACACATCTGAACTGCTCTCTTCTGCCCATGTTGGGCACCATGCATGTGGTACACAGACATACATGCAGACAAAATGCCCATATGTATTAAATGATTTCTTCTTTAAAGAGTTAGATAGGGAGGTTGAAGTCAGTTGGAGATGCTTCGGAGGAACATGAGAAGTAAAGAAGAATGAGTGGGACCAAGAAACTGTACATACATGTATGAAAATGTCAGTGAAATCCATTATTATGTGTAATTGAAATATGTTCTAAGAAACAAAAATGCACACTCATTTTAAAAGACGGAGCTTGAGATATTTCTAGTATATCCAGAATTTCACAGATCCTTTTAATATTGTTTTCTTTCTAGAGAGCAAATTAATTACTATCTGAGTGGCATGCTTAATTCTTTCCTTTCTAACTTATGACAAGGTTCTTACTAGTTGGAGCCTCTAAAGCACTCAGTATAGGTCACTGTCAATAAAATGCCAGGTGAATACAATGAATACAGCATTCTCCGAGGCATTAAAACAGAGCCATGCATGGTCTAAGGGTGCTTTCCAAAATCTGAGCGATGCTTCATTTCCCTGAAGCTAGAGGACCTGTTTACCATTGTCATAGTAACACAAAGTTCGAGCCCACGTAGATTTAGTTCACAGAGGCACTAATTCCCTGGCACAGGCTACTGTGCACCCCACGGTGGTCGCCCACAGGCTCCCGCAATTTGAGACCATGCACCACTAAGCCCACGTGGCAGCCTGGCCCTGGCTCAGACAGACAGTCCCAACCGCGGCCTTGCCTTGCCTGCCTGCCTGCGTTACCATGGCAATCAGTAAAAGAGCTTTGTGGAAATGGGTGCCAGGGTTGCCTTGTCCGGTTTCCAAAAAGGCTGCCACTTTTGTTAATCTGGAGCACGTGAAAGAAAGAATCCTGCCAATGAGAGGCCAGATTCCAAAGCCAGTCCCAGCACATGGCAATGCTCAAGAGAGTGGGCTGGGCAGCCCAATTCCTGGTCCTGGGCACTGGGAAAGCAGAGCTTAACTTTCTTTCTATGAAGTACCAATAATTTGAGCACAATAAATAGAGTATGTGGCATTTTAACAGAGCTCTGATTCTTATTTTAAGATTTAGGCAGTTTGGATGCTCACCTTACTAGACCTGGATTGAGGTGGGTGGTCCTCAGACTTCTCACAGGGCAGGGAACCCTGATTGCTCTTTGGGCTGATGAGGAGGGGTACTTGATCGGGGGAGGGGGAGGGAAATGGGAGGCAGTGGTGGGGAGGAGGCAGAAATGTTTAATAAATAAATTTAATAAATAAATACATAAACGAAAAAAAGATTTATTTTATTTTTAATTATGTGTACGGGCATGTATGTGCTGGTGTCCTCAGAGGCAGGAGGAATCAATTCCCCTCAGGATCCTGAATCACAAGTGATTGTGAGAGTGGATGTAGGTGCTAGGATCTGAACTTAAGTCCTGTGCAAAAGCAGGAAGCATAGTTTTGATTTTGAAAGTAGTCCTCGCTGCAGGTACCAGCCCCTGAAGAGGATGAGGGTGGGCTGATGATGGCAGCCACCTTGTCTTGGTTCTTTGGTACCCTTGGTATGAAGATCTTCTTCATACATAGCTCAATAGTTCCCTAATCTAAGGACCCAGAGCATCACCCTTGGAGAAATTTAGCACCATTATATCCCAACCTGCTTCTGGCCAGATCTGCAGAATGGCCAGGAGTTCTCATCTGAAATAGAATATCCAGACTCATAAGTTATTACATAGATCAATGGACGTGCTTGCATGCATGTGCATGTGTGAGTGTGTGTGAGATGGTGCGATCTCTGATCTGTTTCCCTCAACCATTCCAGCTAGGCATCTTTCTCCATCCACATAGCCCCCTTTCTACTTTCGTGTCCCACCTCTGATTCATTTTTGTTTTCTCTCAATCTCTAAAATTCATCTCCTCTTTTCTTCCCCCAATCCCCCTCTGTTACCTCTTTCTTCCTTTCTCCCTCACTCCCAGATCCATTTTTTCCTCTGGCTCTCTCCTTTCTGTCTCAGTGCATTCAAGTACATTGTTTAACGCCATGGAGATCATGGGGTAGCATAGGTCGTGGCACCTGCCAGTTTCTTCCAGTTACACTTCAGAGAATCCCTAGACCACTGTGGGTTCTAGAGAAGGAGCGAGATTATCCCCCAATAGACCATTCATTTCATGGACTCATGAATGTGAAATGAGCTCAGACAACTCTTAGTGAACATCAGAGACATTTCAGTTTTAATAATGTTTAACAACCTCCTTATTGTATGGTCTCATCTTGAAACTATAATTAAAGATCACCCTCCAGTCAGAAGAAAAGTATGAAAAAAATGGAGTTTGTATCAAAGAAAAATGCCAAATAACCTGTCTGAATTAATCCCCCATTATTATCTGGGCTGCTGTACTAGACAAAGATGGCCTTTGTAGCATGAGCAGCACAAATATTACAGAATTACTCGTACCAGTTTCAATTAAAGCCAGGTAATGTGTGCGTACAAAGACCAGCGGAGCCTCTCAACTAAGGTGGGTCATTTTCTATGCTTTTAATGTATTCTCCTGTCATTCTTCATAGGATGCTTCTGCAGGGGCGGGGGGGGGCATCGTAAGAGATTCCAGAGCCATAGACAACATCTTAGGGGTCACTTGCCTTCTTGGGGAGTGTACTTCCTTGGCCAAGACATGTATTTGAGTACATTGAGCTACAATAAGAACTCTGACTATTGGGTTAAGCCCTTACTTAACATATGAGCTAGTGTAAGGATTCCTATATAGTCAGCCAACCAGCAGCTGTTTATTAGAAAGGCTTGTGTGCACATAGATTTGGGACAGCTAGGAGTAGGGAAAAGTTGAAGCGAACACATTATCGTGTGGAGATGGGAGACTAATTTACATGTAAGTAACACTGTTTCACAAAATATGTGGACTCTGTCCGATCTGGGCCTTTCCCACATCTCTTCTCTTACCTTGCCCTCTTGTATGTTTTTATTCCAGCACCTCTTCCTTTGACCTCACCCTTCAGTACCAACTCGTTTTGTCAATGCCCCCCCTCATCTTTGCATAGCCATATTGGTTGCTACCTTGTCAGGATTTAGCATCACCTAGGAAACAAATCTGTGGACATGTCTGTTAGAGTTTCTAGATTGGGTTAATTGCGGTAGTAAGATTCACTTTAAATATCAGCAAAACATTACCATGCTGTGAAGTTCTGAACCAAAAGAGAAGGTGAGAGCAAGTTGAACACCTTCATTCATGTCTCGGCTGCTCACTATGAATGTGATGTGACCAGCTGCACTGAGCCCCAGCCTCATTACCTCCTCCCTCATAACCATGCACAAGAGTCTCTCTCTGAGCCAAAATAAAACTTCCTTCAATGAGTTGCTTCTCTTTGAGATTTTATATTGTAATGAGAAAATCAACTGATACACCATGTCTGTGACTCAGTTTCAGTTTAGAAATTATTTGCTCTGTCCTCTCAGTATACAGAAGTCTTTCGGTTGTGGTCATGGCCCCTGCTTTAATGGTCTGCCTTGGTACTTGTTGCCACAGGCTATGGTTTTCCTATGTATATATGTTTTCTCTCCTCCGACCATAAGTGAAGCTTCAAAAGAACTCAGGTTTTGTGACCTTCCTTCTACATGTATGAAAACAAGCATTGAAAATATATTCATTAGGCCAGAAATGGTGGTACACACCTTTAACCCTAGCACCATCAGTGACTGGTGGATCTCTATTAATTTGAAGCCAACTTGGTCTATATAAATGCTTCAGGACCACCAGGGCTATGTAGAGAGACCCTTTCTCAAACAAAAACAATAGCATAAAAAAGGAAATACATTCCTTGAACATATTACTGAATGAATATGTGAGTGGAAGGATGTCCGACTTAGATGCTGTGGGTATGTATGATGTAGAGCCTCAGAAAGACAGGCGGGTTCATTTCAGTTAAAGCAGAATTTGCCAATTGAATTATCTCATCCATTTGGCCATACACCGGTTACTCTAGCACTGGTGGAATGCTTAGCTTCAGTTTCTCCTTCTTGTTTTAGAGGTCATTAGCAGTTGTGGTGTGATTCTTAACTTCACTTCTTCTTTTTCTTGATTAAGGGGTTGTGGAATGTCAGCAACTCTGACAAACCCAGCATCAGCGAAATCAGGTTCAAATGAGTGGGTTATTTTTTTTCCCTCTATAACATGAGAAGGGGTAAAACTTTTTTTCCCCTTCACTGACAAAGAAGATGGCTATGGCTGATTAATCAGGCCATTAGACACAGTTTTGCTGAATTCTGTGTAAGCAATGATGAGAATTTAGCTTGAATATTCATGTTCTAAGTGCTACATAAGTTGGGAATGCTTATAGATTCACAGAATTGGAGAGCTAAAAAGGACTTTCGAGATGATTTAGACTCTGCAGCCCATCCTCTGTAGCACTCATAATTTTACAGCATGAAAATATCAACACCCAGAGGGGCACAGCACTCGGTTTATGGTGTCACTTAGACCTGTGGACAAAATGAGAGTATCCTTTGAGAGTGCCTACTCCTCGCAGTCCCTTGCTTCTTCGATTGAACCTAAACATTTTTTTTTCTTGGTTGTTATGTAAGCAGGAAAAAAAAAAACCCTGCACACATTTATTAGGCACACTTACAGAAGAAACCCAGTCTTCTAAGGCCCAATGGTGAAAGCAAGAAATACACATTGAAGGAATGTCAATGCTGATGCAACATTTGAAGGGGTAGGACATCATATCAATCTTCTCTTTAAAGATGATGTGGGGGCCCACAAGAAGGCAGAGAATATGCTATTGTTTAAATTCCCACAAATATAGTCTACATAGCTCTCAAACTATCATTCTGAAATAATAGCACACGTCGGCTATTTGCTATCTCTTAACTGGCAATACACAGCAAGGGGAGATTCATTACCTAGACTCACGAGTTTGACTTTTCTCTAGCAAGTGTCAAATGTCATTCTTCCCCTCCTCCAGCAGATGGCAACTCTAGTCTTCTTGTCATTTTCTTTTTCCTATGTTCTGAAGAGTTCCTCCTCCACCTCCTCCCCCCATTACCCACCTTCCCTTCATCTGTGTGCTTCTGAAGATGGAGACTCAGTATTCCCATTCTTGGCTTTGCAATGACCACCTTTAGCTCATGACTCTCAAGCCCAAACTAAGTGGGGCCAGAAATTTAAAAAAAAAAATCACAAATTAGCAAACAGCTCTAATTTAAGAAAAAGAGTTGAGGAAAAACTTGAAGATAAAGTTAGAGATTCTAAAATAAGATGTGCCACTGAAACTTTCCTTTTAAGGAAACACAAACTATCTTCTTCAAAAGGAAAAGGAAAAGAAAAGAAAACCATTGATTTCTTTAGGTCTAGCCTTCCAGGAGGACAGATTTGAATAGAATCTCTCGGTTTATTGATAGAAAATGCCATAACTATCTTCAAGTATAATAACAGTGAGTGCACTGTGGACTTCCCCATGATTTTGTTTTGGGTCTTCCTATGATTTCTTCTCTTTCGATCCTCTCTCCCATTTATACAGTGTTTCAGCCAGAAAAAAATAAAAATAAAAGGCTCCATATGGCCCCTTTGTTACCTTGTTTTGTTGAAACGGTGGTTCTTTGTCCTAGTGTGTTGTTATGGCATTGCAAATGAAGGCCAGCATGTCCTTCCTTCCAGTCTTGTCTCCACTCCTGCCACCTCTCTCCACTCCTATACAGAATTTGTACAAGTTAAAAAATGTGTGCTATTCCCAGGGTGCAAGCCTGAGGGCAGCTAAATGAAATCAACAGAAAACAAAAATTGCTACTTTTACATACATATGACTATGACCGACAAAAATGACTACAGACAAGTGAATTTCTCGGCATTCCCTTGTCTAAACCCCATCCCTGCCTGGGTGAGCCAGCTTGTATGAGGATGGTTTGAGGAAGGCAGCAAGAGGGACAGGAGGCGAGCCAGTTGGAAAGTGGGTTTGATTATCTATGAATGTGCAGGGAAAGAGATTTTGCTGACCTATCCTTTTCTGGAAAATCTAGGTGTTGTGTCCTCTTCAAAGATGAAGACATGTTGGTGTGATGTACCAAAAGAGTTAGAAAAGCTCAAACCTGAAGCAGGAAAAGAGCAAAAGTAACACTTTTTATTAAAAAGCAAAGGGCTGGAGCTGGAGAGATGAGACAGTGTATAAAAGCACTGGTGGCTCTTTCAGAGGTCCTGAGTTCCATTACCAGAAGCCACATGGTGGTTCACAAACATCTGTAGTGGAATCTGATGACCTCTTCTGGCATAAAATCATACATGCAAGTAGAGCCCTCATAAACCTAAAAATAAATAAATATAAATAAATATTAAACAACCAATGGCTTCTGGGAATGTGTGTTCCTTGGTTATTGTGACTGCCTTC
This sequence comes from Alexandromys fortis, assembly GCF_014885135.2. Taxonomy (NCBI): domain Eukaryota; kingdom Metazoa; phylum Chordata; class Mammalia; order Rodentia; family Cricetidae; genus Alexandromys; species Alexandromys fortis. The sequence continues at coordinate 3,685,074 of NW_026068011.1, read as the reverse complement.
TTCACATGAAGGTGTAAACTGTCCTCGGAAGCCAGAAAACTATTTGTGGAAATCCATATATGTTGCCATTCAGTGAAGATCACCAAATGAAGAAAAGGGAACTTATTTCAAACCAATAAATAATCAGTCCTGACAACGAAAGTATAAACACAGCCATAATTAATTCACTAATTGTTCTGTCTCAGGCTATCATTTGCGTGCCTGTTTTGACCTAGCTACAGCATGTGCCCAAAACTTACTTGTTCAGCTTGGAGATATTCCCACTTCCATTTGCTTAGTGTGGGCGACAACTGCCCTAGAAGCTCTTCCTAGGTTGTACACGTGAAATGTCCTCCATAGGTCTGTGTATTTGAATACTTGATCCCCAATTTGTGGTTGAAGGCTATAGACCTTTTAGGAAGAGCCTCACTGGAAGAAGTAAGTCACTGGGGTAAACCTTGAGGTTTGATAGACAGATTCCACTTTATGTTGTCCTCTTCCTGACTGCAATTGTGATGTCCCACCATGGTGGACTGTGCTTCCTCAAATTCTGAGCTAACATAAACCTTTCCTCCCCTAAGATGCTTTGTGCCAGATATTTGATAATAGCTATGGGAACTGACACCCTTTTATAAGCATTTATGATGATGTACTCCTCCCTCTTCACCTCACTCCTCACGTCTGGACATATGTCTTCATTGGAAAACTCAGAAGGTAGTTGGAAAGACACACTGCTTTCCAAGAGTATGAGGGACCATGTGGCTGGGTCGAGATGAAGACAATTCAGATGCAGCAAGAAGTTAGGAGACACTCCTAGTCGGGATGCATTGCCTCTATGGGAACATATGGATTTCCCTCCAAATAGCTACTTAAGGGTGTCCTCTAGAAACATGCACAGAATTTTTCTTTGGCTGTAACAGCCCAAGTGCTCAATGGAAATTTAGAGGAAACTTCTAGCATGCATGTTAAAGGCTGAGGACTGGGTAGCACGCTGTTGCTGACCTGTTGTCATAGGCTTAAAGCAGTTCCTACAAACCAACTCATTCAGTGAACACTCTTGCCTGTCCGTGTAGCCTTTCCATTGGGGCAAATACTAGCAGGTCATTTACTATGTATCTGTTATGAGCTTACCTTATGTCAGAAACAAACTAAGCCATTTAGATGTATTATCTATCTTAAAGTACATAACACACCAGGAGAGTTGATCTTGTTTACATGTATTTATTGAGAACTATATGACATGACATCAGAGGACATAACAGAAAACGATATTCGCATTGACTGTGCCCAAAGATCATTTTCATTTAGCTAAGACTTACACTTCTCATGAGACAGCTAGCACTTAAAAGGGGATAATAAGATTAACTTTAAATCTTAAATTTGAATCTAGATCTTTCTGAACTTAAAGCCATCATTTTTGTTTAATTTTCCTAATGAAACTGCCTATTTAACTTTTAGTCTTAATGTTCCAAATGGATGTATAGTCAATGATTCTCAGTCATTGTTCACTGATGGGCAAGCTGACAGTCCGTCTGTTTGAGCCAGGGTGTGTCTTTTTCAACAATTATTGAACAAAGTAGAGGAATCTTGTGCTGCTCTGGGTGGACTATTGAGTCTTTTAGAAGCTGCCTTCTTGGGACTCCATAGGTCCAGGGGTTCATTGTCACCAAGTGGCTTGTTGCTCATGATTGCATTTAGTAATACAGCAACAGGCCCACTAGTGTCTTTATTCAAACTTGCTGTAGGCTAGCATTTTCCCCTGGGTTAGTAATGAGTTTAGAGGTATGGATGTGGAAATGAGATTTGTTCTCACCAGTGGAGTGAATTATGTCTTGTTGGGGCCCCCAGGCTAATATTTCAAATTTGCCACAAGGTACTTCATCAAAAATTCTCCTTTAGTTCCAGAAGGACTGTGCTTGCCTATTAGCAAATTCAGAGCATGCCTTTAAACTGTGTATTTTTGCCCCTTCCCGTCTCCATCCACTGACGGCTTTCAGAATTAGCAGTTTGTGAAAATGGTCCATTTCCACGGGCCAGTGAATGGCGCATAGAAGAAGGGAGGCCCTTTTATCTACCGAGGCTGAATCTGCGACAACTGAGGTGAATCAAATGAAGAGCGGCCACGAGGGGGGCAGCATATTAAGAATGCATCGTCATGCCGGGCCGGCTGTGCCAGGCCACACACACTCCTGCCGCTGGATCTGTGTCTGCTGTCTTGTCAGCCTGCAAGCCTCCCTTGGTCTGTCCGGCCTCCTCTGAATACCCCTGAGGCTAATGGATTGGAATATACTCCAGCTGGCTCCGGACCGTCTGTGATTGGGGAGGAGGGTGAGTGTGTGTGCAGACGGCCTCCTCTATTCTTCACTCCCTTGTTCCCTTGAGAATGTGTCTCCCACAGAGCCTGGAGACTGCTGTCTTTGGCTAGGCTGAGGGTCAGCAAGTCCTGGAGGTCCTCCTGTCTCTTGTCCTCCTCTCCAGCTGGGAAGTTAGAGGCATGTGCAGCCACATTGAGATTTTTCTATTGGTGCTGGACGTCTGCACTCAGATCCTCCTGGATGCACAGCAAGCACCCTTACCACTGCCCAGCACCAAGGTCTAGAACTGTCACTTCACGACAACATTCCAGAGAAGCTGGCTATAAACATGGGCCAATTGGTAAACGAGGCTGCGTTGAGGGCACTGCTTCTCCAGATCGCTGACAAGTCTGTGGCTTCTGGTTGTCCTTCTGGGTGCTCTCTATGGTTGAAAAGGGGAAGAAAATGTCTGCACGACTTCCCTGTGTTAGCCTCCCATCCCCTTATCATGTCTTCTGCCTTTTAGATAAAGGGTTAGATTTTTCTTTAACCCGTTGTTATCAGAAACTACAGACAGAGAGCCATTCTTGCCCTGTGATACACACTGGTTTGACTTGAGAATTGAGAATCCAGCAAGGATTCCCACTTTCATCTCTGTCAAAGTTTTATTTATAGCACTAAAAACTGGTCCTTTCCAAAAATCTGCCCTTTAACTTCTGTAAGTTGTGCCTCATCTGGATTTCCGAAAATAAATTAATTGTCTCCATGTCTGTGCATCCTACTCCAGTGCCTGGGAATGTCACATGAATGTTTCTTTAATTGTTTCCTCTGTTTAAGATATATTCAATAATGTGGGGGGGGAATGCACACTTGTCTGTGTGTGTGTATGTGTGTGCACGCATGCTTATATCTTCCTGTGTGAGTGCAAGTGACTGGAGAGGCCAGAAATTGGGGTCAGTTCTCCCTGGTCCTGGATGTACACATAACCGATTGTGAGCTACGTGATATGAGCGCTGGTAATCACACTCTTGTCTCCCTCAAGAGCAGCAAGAACCCTTAAACTGCTGAGCCATCTCCACAGCCACTCTTTCCTTCTTTTGGAAACAGTGTCTTTTGGCAAATACTACTCTTGATTTGGGGACTGTTCTCATGAAGAAGTAAGTTTCTGCTGGCCTCACATCCTTTCAGAAGGAACGAATTCAGTGAGTTGCATTTTGGTGAGAAATCCTTGTTCTTGCTGTGTTCCAATACAATGGGCAGCGCTGGCAGCCACCCTCCTTGCTCGCATGTATCGGTTTGTCTTTACAAACTAACATGCACCATAGAACCATGACTATGTTTAAACCAACAGTATTTGTGGCCAGTGTGGAGTTTTACATGCCAGGTATGGGAATTGCTAGATTAATTAGTCCTGTGCACTTCCTTGGCACTGTGGACTGTCCCTTACATCCCACGAAGCTGGCAGCCTTGGGGACTTGGAGTCATCTGTTTTTACTGGCTGTTAATTGTTAATAGATTTCCAGGTGTGGGTCATGCTGTGTTAGCATCAATCCTTCATTTAGGAAGGTCTGAGGTTGTCCAGAATGGAGAAAAGGCAAGCTATAAACAAAAGCTGCAAAAATCTCAGCACCCTCACTAAAAATGTCAAGCCCTGTAATGCTTCTGGCAGTAAAAGCAAAATTTATTAGCAGGGGAACAAGCTAGCACAGTGAGAAAGAGAAGGCAGAGAGGGAGAGGGAAAAAGAAAGTGGAAAAAAGAGAATCCTTTAAGAAATCAAAGTCATTTTAAAAATAAGGTGTAGGTGAGAGTATGTGTTTTTGTTTGTTTGTTTGTTTTTTGTTTTTTTCTTGTTCTTGAGATAAGGACAGAGGGAAAAGGTTTAGGGCAAGCCTTTTACTGCTTCTGCTTGGAAACATGTATGCCAAGCAGTTTGGCTATCCTCTGCGTCTGGAGTCTGTGCATACTGGTGCAGTGTTCTGCAGGTTAGAACCTAAAGCCAAATGCAGGCAGAGCTTGCTTCCAGGAAGGTTGTAAGCTGGTAACAGTTATCAGTACTTTTGGTGCTGGAAAAAAAAACATGCCCAAAGAAGTATAAAACTTCATGACATGTAAAAACTGGAGAGAATTTCATTTCAGTATGTGTGGACCAAGCTTCAAGGCCACATAGCTATGCACATTTGTGTACATATTGTCAGTGGTTGCTTGCTTATTATAATGGCAGAGTGGATTGTTTATAGCAAGGACTGTATTTTACGAAACAGGACACATTCACTTCTGAGCCTTTACAGAAAAAGGTTGCGTGAACCTCTAATTGAATTGGCCCAGCCAGTAGTCGCTTCATTAGTGTAGTTCTTTCTGGTCTGCTCGGGTCTTCATTTTGTAGGAACTGCTTCTCTCACCCACCTGCTCAGTCATTTCAGGATTCCAAGGGCTTCCTCCTGAAAGATCTCTTCCAGGCTCTTTAGATGATCAGAGAAGCCCATACACTCTGGTCTTTGTACTTGAATACCTCACCATACTTTGTTACTGACTCTAGAACTAGCTGAATCTTTAATGAGAAAGTAAGCCTTGGGCTGGGGATAAGGCTCCTTGCGAAAAGTACTTACTATACAAAATGAGAACCTGAGTTGAGATACGCATATCCTTGTAAAAAGAAGAGATAGTGGTGTGTTTCTGTAGCCCCAGTACTGAGAGAAAACCTAGAGGGAGGTGGACATAGGAGGATCCTGGGAGCTCCCTGGAAGTAGTATAGCTTAGATGGTGAGAGATCCTCTCAAAAATGAGGAGGAGAGAGACTGAGGAAGAAAACCTCTGACCTCCATAGGTACACAGTTGCAAACGCATGTATGGATACACACACACACACACACACACACACACACACACACGCATGCACACAGGAAAAGAACTAAGCCCCAATCATTTGCTTAACTCACATTTGTGGACACTTTGACCTGGGAATAGGAGATATTTTGAGGTAAGAAAAGGAAATGAAAAGAAAGGCCACCCTTCAGACTGTTCCCAAATCTTACTGCCTTGGTGTCTGGCCATTTTGCTGAGTGTTATACTACAGGGTTGTATAAATCATACAATCAGATCAAAATAATTAGAGTACTTTGGACAGCCATCTAATTTGTCCATCCAATTATTAAGACCAATCTTCACAGCTGAATACTTGGAAAGATAATTCCTGTCTGCCGTGTTTCTGGGTTTCCACTGAGACAGGAGACCATCAGCAAGATGCAGTAGAACTTCCTGTTTGGCAACGTGTTGGACAACAGGATTTTCAATAGTTCCTTTGGACTATAAAATGAGAATCCAAATTTTTCTGTGAATAAAACGGCTCTGACCTTCTGATCCATGTTTTTTTTTTTAAATTAGAAATAATAGATTACCACACACAAAGCAACACATACAGGATTTTTATCTTACAGCTAGGGAGGTCTGATAAATGGGAAGCCTAGATTGTATTTTATAGTTGTGCATATCCATACTGGAACCAGTACTCAGACTTCCCAATTCCAGCTGCTGAGTATCTTTTGTCCATGATGATAAACAATTTTTTTTTGTTTTGAACCATGTTTAATTTTGAGTATGCAAGGGTGTGATATGAAAATCGGAGTACAATGTCCCTGGAAGCCAGAAGAGCGTTCAGATTCCTTGTAGTAAGAGTAATAGGCAGTTGGGAGCAGGAAATAGGTGCTGGAAACTCAAGTATTGGCTTTAGGAAGAGCAGCAAGTACTCTGAACCAAAGCTATCTCTCCATCCACTGACAAACAACTTTTGAGTATGCAGAAAAACTTGAGAAATTATAAAGACATTATCTATACACATGTTTTAGTTCATTGGACATGTTGTAACAAGTTGTATTCAACTGGGTACTTATAAGAAAATTTTTTTCCTTGTGATTTTGAAGGTTGCTTTAGTCCAGAAGAAAGGTATCAGCTTTGCAGTGTCCCCTGAGTAGATGCCACTTTGTCACCATGCTCTTCTGGAGCAAAACAGGCACAGAAGGTCCCTGTGGTCCCATTTCAACGGAGGTTGATTCCGTTCATCAGGACTCTGCTCTCATGAGCCGGTGAGCACCTCATACAGGGAGCTAGACTTCTAGCCAAAAGTTTAAGGAGACACAAACATTGCATCTGTAAAAACCAGAACTTCAATTTTATAATTATCATGTCCCTATTTTTGCTTGATCAGATACCTCTCCGTCTACTTTTGAAGGCTTAAAACCAGGAATTTATAGCTATCAACACATTTCCTTCACCTGAATACTTCAGCACACGGATTATTCTTCAGAGTTTCCTGTTTATTTATGTCTTTGTAAAGGTAAAAATATATCCACAATGAAATGAACATGAGTTTTGATAAATGCGTGCATCTGTGTGTCACACTCATATAGTACTTTGCTTTTTCCACTTCAAAGATTTCAAAACCATGTTACATCTTACTTAAACAATCACCTTAAAGTCATTTCCTGGCGAAGATGTACTTGCAGCATCAGGAAACATTTTCTCAGGAAATCATTTGTATAACTACAAGCTTGAGTTTAAGAAGCGGGGGTTACAAAGCAATGTGCTTCAGTAGTTAGAGAACGTCATTTTATACACCTTTAAATATAAGATAGATCAAGGTTCAAAATCACGGCACCACACTCATGTGTGGCCGGAATGGACATATTCAAGGGAATAAAAGGGTCACAGAACCTCAGAGGGAAATTAACATTATCCAACCTGTATTTACACAAGCTGTGCTTGAAAACAGCCCCCTTGCTATGCTGCATCCCACAAAAATCCAAACAACCCGGGAAGGTCCAGCTAGGAGGGACTGTGAATTTAATTTGAATTAAAAAAAAAATGGCTCAAGCCAGGGCTGGAAAGATGGCTTGGTTGTTAAAAGCACTGGCTTCTCTTCCAGGAACCCAGGTTTGGTTCTCAGTGCTTACATGGCGGCTCACAACCATCTGTCACTCCAGTTCTTAGGGATCTGATACTCTCTTCTGGCCTCATCGGACACAGGGCCCACGTATGGGGCACAGACGTATGTGAAGGTAAAAGGCCCATAACACATGAAAAACATAATAAAATAAACTTTTTTAATTCACAAACTTCTTTATATGACTGCTCTGTTTGACTTTATCAGCCTTGCCACTTTGCTTCTATGGAAACAAACCCAAAAAACTAGAGCAGCTTTGAAAGACAGATGCTGACGAATGATATTCTACACTGCCTTCCCAGGTTCCCTTCCCACACATCCTGCACTCACACACACACACACACACACACACACACACACACACACACTCACCTCCTTCCCCTTGGTTGCACCAAGAATGATCTGGAAAATGAGCAGCTGTGAAATATTTGGTGCTTGAAACTGCAATTGCTGACTGTTCAGTTCAGCCCCTAGGCAACGTGAAAATATCCACCAGTCGGGACCAACTCAAAGCAGTTTAACCGCCAAGGCTCCATGTCAAAAGGTAGAGATAAATCATAGCAGGACCTAGTGACACCACTTCCTGTAACATAAGTGGCCCCACAGTGGGAGGTCTGTTGGTCGGAAGCAAGGGCATCAGCATGTCTATGGCAGCTAAAGGTCTGCCCCTCAGTGGCCTCCCAACCCGCAGCAGCAGTTGAAACGGTGCTTTTCTGTTCTGAAAGCAGGATATGGAAGGCTGAAAGACCATGAAGAGGGAATATGCTGGAAGTACTTCTGTGGGAGCTCTAGAAAATCCTTTTAGAGGAAACAGAACATTTCAGAAATAGCTGGGCCTTCAGCCAAAGCAGATGGCCTAAAATGGGGAATGGGAGAGCGCTGCAAAGAAAATCAAGCTGCTGGCTGGCTGTGGGCACCCCATAGGAACACATTAGTTGTTGGGGTGGGTGGGTGTCTCAGCTTCTTCTTGCTGTGCTAAAATATCCTGACTGTGGCAACTTCAGGGAGAAAGGGTACAGTTTTTTTTTCTGGTGGAGAAGTCAAAGTAGCGAGAGCCTTAAGCCACTGCTCATACCACATCTACAACCATGAAGCAGAGACCAACAGATGCTCGGGTCCCTTCTCTACTCATGAAGGATCTTAGCCATGGAGTGGTGCCACCAACAGTGGGCTGATCGTTCTACCTCAATCAATACAATCAAGATAATCTTCTGCAAATGTGTGTAGAGGCCCAGGTGATGTCTAGATTCTGTCAAGGTGTCAGTTACTACTAAGCAACGATAGTGGAAAGTCCTACAATGCTGACCCTGCATTTAAAAACAAAACAAACAAACACTCACACTTGTGCTTAAGGCCCCAGCTATCAGGAAGATACCCAAGTGCCCCCTAGTGAAGTTCTGCTCAAGGAGGGGCTAGTCAGCCACAGGCCAGGCTGGATCTTCAAAGCCCTGGCTGGCAGGAAGGTGGGGAGAAGTAGGCTTATGTTGGAGGACACCTGGAGTCATGGAGAAGGCAGTGAGGAGTAGGCTGTTGGGTGAGGTCCCCTTGCCACCCAGGACCATGGTAATGCTCAGGCTGGCTTGCTGCCAGGGGCCACGTGTGGGTCCCTGATCCTATAGCAGCTAGAGTCTGAGTCAGTATCTGTGACTCTTGTTGCAACCAAATGCCATGTGCCCAGGACCTGATCAGTCATCTGAGACTATGTTGGTGACCAAGAGCCATATTGCATCTGAGGTCATACAGACCTGAGTGACACATACTACTACCCAGTGCCAGGGTGACAGTGTCATCCAGTGAGGGCTGCACCTGAGGGCCATGTCTGGGTCTGTGGCCCTATTGCAGTCAGGGTCTGTGTTGATGTCCAAGGCTCCTATTGCCATTGAGAGCCATGATGATTCCACTGGTCTGGGCCACCACCTGGGGCTGTGTTGGTGGTGCCAACTGCCACTGGAGCCATGCCAATCTGTGTGGCCTTAGTGGTCGCATAGGGCCATGGTGACAGTCAGACTCAGGCTGCTGGTGAGGACAATGTCTGGGTCCATGGCCGATATCTGTGTTGAAGTTCATGGCCCATGCTACCACCAAAGAACACATGGAACCTGGAGTCTAGACCTCAACCCCTGGCCCTGTTGGTGTCTGGGAGCCATATTGCTGCCAGAAAAATCCTGCTCTGAGGTCCCAAGGTTTCCACCTGGAACCAGGATATTGACAGGGCCAAGCTGCTGCCTGGGGCCATGTCTGGGTTAGTGGTCCAACTGTGGCTGGGTCTATGTTGAAGTCTGTGACTCAGGTTTCCTCTAGGGCCCACATTGAGGCCCCGGATCTGGGCCATAGCCTATGGCCTCAGAGTTGTGGAGCAATGTTACAGTAGGAGTCATACACATCTGGGTAGACTGTAGGGCCATGGTGTCATCCAGTCCCAGGCTGCTGCCAAGGGCCATGTCTGGGTCCATGGCTCTTATAGCAGCCAGGATCAGAACTGATGAATTTGGCTCCTGTTGCCACCAAGGACTGTGAGGATGCCCAGGAGCATGCTAACCACCTGAGCCCAGGTGTTCAAGGGTGATGAAGCAGCTGGGGGCATTCAGATCAGAGTGGCTTGCTCTGCTACCCAATGCTATGATCTGGGCCAGAGCTAAAACTGAGGGCTATATCTGTGTCTGTGGTCCTTCCTGCTGGGGTCTGTGCTGAAGTCCAAGGTTACATAGAATCCCAGGGTTGGGGCCACAACCTGGTAAGAGAAGAAAGAAAAGATCTGAGGAGATAGCAGTGTGTATCAAATGCTTGCAGTACAAGAATGAGGGCCAGTATTTAGAGTTCCAACAGCCTTGTAAATGCTGTATGGGCAGGAAAGCTTGTGTATAGTCCTGTTTCAAAAGAATGGCCAGCGGATACCAGAGCAAGCTGTCTAGCTAAACTTTGTTGAACTCTGGCTTCAAACAAGGACCTGCCTCTTGAAATAAAGTGGAGATGGATTGATGTCCACCTATGGTTGGACATCATATAGATTGGGATGGGGTATTTAGATTGAAGCAGCTCGAAGGCATTTGAGCACAGAGGCACATGCACACCTTCACATGTGTATCTGTACACATTCAAACACACACATCCATACCACACAGATGTACACACACATAAAAAAGAAAGCAAATCTTTGAAAGATGAAGAAAGCAAAGCATGGATGTAGTCTTTTGCCCTTGGTAACAGTGACTGGCACTCTCTACTCTAGAGATCCTCTATTACAGGCTGGTGTGGAAGATGGCCTGTCTTCTAAAACCAGACCAAAAGCCCTCTACAAACACACGAGATACTCACAAAGAAAATGAGTAGATCCCACAGGCTGCATGCAGCCTTGTGTGTTGGCCTAGCGATTGGCGAGAGCTAAACGGATGGTCAGGATCCAGAGAATCAGCAGCAGCAGCATCAAAAGGGGACTCAGCAGTTGTTGGATAGGCAGAATCTAAAGGAACAAGACCCATAAAAAAAATGAAAATGAGACAGAACACTAAGATAAACAGAAATGCACATTCTCTCTGATTACAATCAGAGCTGTCTATTTTTAGCGAGTTTCTGATGAGTCGACTTCATTGTGCTTCAGGACGGAATGCCTTAATGACTGGTACTTTCTCTCCATTGGCCAGTAGTTGAACATATGGATCTCCACAGCGTGTGTATATGGGTGAGGCTGAGACTGACGCATGCATCTTTTGGCATTTATAAAAGGCCAGCCATCGCTACTAACCATGAAATGTGTGTGCAGCATACCCCCGAATGACAGTCAATAATCAAACCTCTTTCCAAAGAATTAAGTATTCTCAGCCACAAACTATGATCTAGTTAGTTGAGATCAAAAGTATCCGGGGTCCTCTGGCTGTAGACTCAGCTGTAATTTAGAAAATGGGAGGGACAACTGGGTAGGTGACAGTCTTACACTTGAATGAAGATTAATGAGACCTCTGACAGAGTTTTCAGTAGACAGCCTACTTAGCTTGTTTTTAATTGAAGACGGGCTTCGATGAAGGCAGATAGGATCTTCATAGACACAGTCACAGAAGGAAGAGGAGGACATGTGGTGTGCCTCGGCAAACACGTTCCATAGAAGGTGTTGTGAGTACTGTGGGATTCTGACCCCGCTCCGGGGTGAGAACTACAGATACCTCCTCGGATAGAGATTTAGACGGTGCTGTTTCCAGCTGCTGAGATGGCTCAGGTCCTGCTGCCAATCCTGATGATTTTACTTTGATCCCTGGAACTCAGACAGTAGAAAGAGAGACCCTGCGTCTTCTAGCTGTCCTCTGACCTCTGCTCGCTCACTGTGCCAAGTGTCTGCACACGTACAACCCATAAATGCAGGTAAAAAGAAGAGTTTCATTTGCTTCAAAGATGGTTTGCATGTTTATCTTCAATCCTGATGTAATTATATTTATACTTTTTTTTTAAAACAATATACTTTAAGGAGGTCACTCTATTATTAGAGAAAAGGGAAGAAGTCAAAGAAAAAAAAATCTTTCATCAACACCCAAACCAATGTTGGCTCTAGGGATCAGATGAGACAGGAATTGGATAGGAGATAGGTTGGGATGGGGTGTTTAGATTGAAGCAGCTTAAAGGCATTTGATCTTGATCTTGATATTTCCTATAAGCGTAATATTCAGGGGCTCCTTTGTGTCTTTGTCGGGCTGATTTCCAAGACATCACTAATTAGGAATGATACTCATGCATCACCACGTTTTAATTGAGCTTTTTCACAGTGGAGTCTTTTTTTTTTTTTTCCTTTATCAGCTACAGCAGTAATTGAAGGAAGAAATGAATAAGAGTTTTCCTTCTCTTGACTGGCAAGGTTTAATCTGTCCGATATAATTTTTATCATTTACAGTCAGGCTACTCCTGCCAATCCTTGCTGGAGACTTTATGGACATGGACAATCACTATAATCTGCAGAGAGGCCCCATGGTTAGGGAAGGACAGTCTCTGACTGCACAGCCCCTTTCACCATCAGTGTCTCCTGAGAAGCTTTGGGTTTGCCCTCTGTCTGAGCCATGCTGCGGATGAGCAAGCTAATCGGTCCCTTTCTGTCAGCTTCTTTGAGGCTTTTTGCCTTCTGCAATTTCAGAATTGGCTTTAAGAGGCAAAATCTTGATTGTTGTAAATATATCCTAACAATGGTTCCTTGGTTATCATGGCTGTGTTCTTAGTTTTCATAGTTCCTCGCTGGTGAGAAAAAAAAAATATAGCTCTCTTCCCAATTTTCTTGATGAAAGGGAACCGGCACAGCTAGTTGAATGTGTCCAGATACCTAACAGTTCATAGCATTGTAGTAGACATCACACCCATCTACCTGACCTCAGACTTGGAGTTTAGTGTGTATCCTGTGCAGAATATAGATCTGTCTTTCATGGTGGATACTTCTGACTGCCAGATACAAAATTTGGAAGCTAGATTATTATAATAAATCAGTTTTTATTTGGCAATAATATAGAAGCCAAATGGAACATATATGTATATCTATATATACACATTTATATATATATATATACACACACACACACACACACACACACACACGTATATAAAATGGTAGGTGGACTTCTAGGTCAAACAAGTCCAAAACTCAGAATATACTGTAAGAATATTGCCATGACTCAGGTGGTAAAGGCATCTGTTCCATGACCTGAGCTTGGTCCACAGAACCCTTATTATGGAAGGAAAGAACAGACACCCTTGGTTTGTCTTCTGACGTCCATACACATGCAGTGGCTTGCACACTAACAAAAGGAATCTTGAAAGAAAAAAACAACTTTAAAAGGTTAAGCCAAAGTTAGGGAAAGGTTGAGGAGATGGCTCTAGGATAAGAGTGCAACCACAAATCCTGACAACCTGATTTCAATTTCTGGTAGAGAAAACTGACGGCTGCGAGTTGTCCTTTGACGGCCACATTTCTAATACCTAGTATACATCCACATATGCACACACAGGTGAACCCATGTGAGCGTGTGCATGGGTGCGGGGACACACACACACACACACAGATGATAAATAAATAAATGTAAAAAATTAAAAGTTAAAAATTATGGAAATCATCTAAATCATGAATAATACCGTGACTATGGGTTAGGAAATTGTTTCCTGAGTATAATACAAGTACACATGTACTTGATAGATGAAAAACTAGATGTAAATCAAGCTTCATCAGTATTAAAGGCTTTTCAGATGAAACAATCCAGAGGAGGAAATAAAAAAATAGCCTTTGCTATGAGAAAAACCATTTGCAAATGGCGTGTCTGATAATACACTTCTATGAAGAACGTATTTTAAAAGTTCTTATAAATTTAATCATGAAAAGAAAAAAACATAAAAAGACTTTTTTGCCCAACATTAGCCATCAATTCTCCTCCTCTCTGACACTAAGTAGATATCCAACAGTTTAATTAAATTCCATACTGTGGGCTTGGAGTTATCATCACATCCATGACTTGAGTTTGTGTTCTAGGAGTTTGCCCCTGTTTTGATCTCCAATAATATACTTCTAAGCAAATGTCTATATATTTGGTCCTTCTGCAGTCACTCTTAAGAGTCTATAATTTGCTGGAACAGCTCCCATGACTTCAGAAGCCACTTTCTTTATGTTTTACTAGTTATTAGAAAGGATACATAAACAGGCAGATGAAGAATTCTTACAGCCAGATCTGAAAGGACTCTGAATGCCAGATAACTGTCCATACATGTCCAGGGGCTCCATGTTCCCAAAGCTTGGGTGTATTCAGAACAATTTAAAACCTCCCCTCCATTTATTGATGGGAGTGGGGATTGTTGCTATTTGTTTTATAACAGAGGTTTTATTACATTGGTGTGATTGATCAAATCTTTGAGAACGTAATCTACAAGCAGTCATACAAAGTCCCTTCCCAGAGGTCTGTAGTGAAGATGAAGCGCTCACTTTCAAAATGGGCATCGGTCTCTTTAGTAAGTAAACCTTTTCTTAAAGCCTACAGTGATGCAGAGACTCCCTAGCCTCTAGTCACCTCATGAGGATGTGAAAGACACTTGAGGTCAGTCTGGGCTGCATGAAACTGGGTCTCAAACAAAAACAGTGTAAAAGTTGTAAAAGTGTCTAATAAACACCTGAAGACACCTTCAACATCAGAGTCCAATTGAAACCACTCGATGCCACTTCTTGCCTGCTAGAATGTTTGTAATTTTCAAAATGGATAAACAAGTGTTGGAAATGACACATAGGGAGTGAGACTGTCACTCATTGCTGATGGGAGTGTACCATAGACAGTGACCATGGACACTACCTTAACACTTCCTCAAATTCCGGAAGAGTTAACAGATGAGCCAGCAACTCCCCTGTTGAGTATGATGTTAGATAAATGAAAACTTATGTCCACAGGAAAGGAAGTACACACCTGTTTATAAATACATGATTCCCACTATTCAAATGTATGGAGAACACAAATGTTTATTCATTGATTAATATAAAGCAGATGCTACATATTTATGTTAGCAAATATTGCTAATCAATTAAAAAAAAAGATTAAGCACCGTCTCTGTCTACAAAGTGGATGGACTTTTTGAAAATTTCTGCCAAATGGCAGTCGCTGATCCCCAGAGACTACACAAGGTTCAATTCCAGAAAAAGGACAATCGCAAATGTCTGGAAGAGGCAAACCTAGAGACAGAAATTAGATTAGTAACTTCCTGTGGCTGGGATAGAGAGGACGTGGGAAGTGATTGCTAATGAGTAAAAGATTGCTGCTTGGAGTCCTGACTGTTCTAAACTTAGATTTTGCTGAGGGTTGCACAAACTCTGAATTCATTGAATTGTACACTTGGAGAGACTTTTGTGGTCTGTGAATTACTTCTCAATGAAAATGATTTAAAAAAAAAATCAACACATGTCCCCACCTAAAGGTGGGCCATACGGACCATGGCTCCAACTGGACTCTCTTTGGCATGCTACTGCTCTAGGGGAGCTTGAGCTTGAAGCTGAAGCCCCTGTAAAGAAGCAAGACCCTCTTGAATGAGTTAATGTTGATAAATTCTCTTCCCAAAGAACAAACCAGCTTAGATACCCTGAAATCAACAATGAATTTATTTAAAGTAGGCAATCACCCTAACTCCATAGAAAATTAATTTCCAGTCAAATGAATGTTTAAGGCACCTAGGACATTCAGTTCCTGTGTTAACAGTCCCTCGTTTTTATCTTTCATATAGAATTAAGAAAATAAAATATTCTCTCTGTGTGTTAACTTTGTTTATTTAATGTTTTTAGAAACATATACAATAGAGCCTATGTACTAAGTTTTCTAATTATATTCATTTTCTAAGCTTGTCATAACAAACTGTCATAAGTTATACGTTTGAAACTGTAGTTTAATTCATTGCAGTGCTGAAAGTACTGCACTGGCGGTCGGATGATCAGCAAGGTAGTCTGTCTCTCTTTTCATGTCTGTCTCTGTGTATTTGTCTTTATGCCCTTAAGTTTCGAATCTGGGACAAAAGGCTGAGGTGCCTATTTAACATACCAAAGCTGGACCTGGCCTCTAGGTTCTTTCAGTATCTCTCAGTCCCTACTTGTTACATGGTATGCCTGGCATACCCCACCATCTACCCTGAACTCTCCAGCCCAGGAACCAGGCTGTCCTTCTCCCAGAAGCTCTTCCCTATATGATCCAGACATTTTAGTTATCCACTGCTTTTGGACATTTGGCCAACTGAGTGCTGATTCTCCTCTCTCTCCCTTGCCCTCTCCCTCTCTCACATGGCCCAGCTTAGTCTGATAATGTTTCCTTTGGACTCCCAAATGTGCCTACCTCTGATTATGCTCTCCTACATATTTATAATACAATTCTCCTCCACTGTACCTAGAAGCAGTCATGTATAGGCAGATGTTTCAGTCCTTCCAGCCTGTTCCCAAATAACCATGTAGAGACTTCTTAATTATAAAAGCAGGGTCAATAGCTTAGGCTTGCTTCTAACTGGCTCTTATAACTTAAACTAACCCATTTTGATTAATTATGTGCTGTTGCACTGTTCAGGGCTTGTTACCTCTCCTTCTACATGTCCTGCTTTCTCTGTATCTCATGGTGTTCCTCATGTCTCTTCCCTTCTTCCAAGCATCTTCTCTGCCCCAAATACCCTGCCTAGCAATTGACCATTCATGTTGTTATTAAACCAATCTGAGTGACAAATCTTTATACTGTACAGAAAGATTATTCCTCAACAGTCATGTCTTTCCTTCTTTTTTATTCAATGCCCAAGTTGTTCTTTTTTTATATATAAAATAAGCATGTTAGAGTAGGCCTCACTACTGACTTTATCTTAACTTGATCACCTGTGAAGACCAGATTTCCAAGTAATGTCATATTCACAGATACAAGAAGTCAAGAACACAACATCATTTGGGAGGACACAGTTTGAACCCTAATAGTATTATCTGCGCTGGGATTTATAATGTTGTGGTTATTCTTCTGACCTGGCTAAATTTAAAATTTTCATTAAAGGTATCCATTAGAGTGCTAGGGATATAGCTCAGATGGTAGAATACTTGATTACCATGCACAAAATCTTGGGTTTTCATAAATTTGGCATGGTGGTGCATCTTGTAATTGCAGCACACAGGAGGTGGGAAGATTATAAATTCAGAGTCTTCTTTGACCATATAGAGAGTTTGAGGCCAGCTTTAACAACATGACCCTCTGGCAAGAAGGAGAAAGAGGAGGACAAGAAGGAGGAAGAAGGACAGAGAGAGGGACAGAGGACGGGTTTTAGTGTTCTAGGACGTAGCAAATAAAATAAGAATGATTTTTTTTAACTTGGGCATATTATCAGCCCCTAGTTTTGTGTTGCCTGCTTACAGAATGTTCTTTGTAAGAATTGTCACCATTATGTGTATCGCCAAATCTTACATAATGTTGTTTTTCAGAGTGAGCTGAAAGAACACACAAACAAATTTCCTGTAATCACAAAATTACATATATATAATTTATATTATATACACACTAAATTACATATACTAAAATTCAATGCTGATCATGATCTTGCAGAATCAGTGACAGGAGATCCAGCTGTCCATTTGTGTTAGAGGGAACTTGAGCGCAGAATATTAGAAAGGGTTCGTTCAAAATGTCATGCATTCTATTTATGTGTAGTCTCCAAACAGTGACTGAGTGGTTTAAGTCATCTTACAAACACTGGTAAGACCCACTCCAGTGTCTTAGCTAGGTACAATCTTTATTTAGGGAGTGATGACTTCTGTAAAGTACATGTTACACACAGCCATAGCACACAGGTGGTCAGAAGAGAACTTGCCGAAGTCAGTTCTCTCCTTCTATTGTGTACATCCCAGAGAATGAATTCAGGTCAGCAAGTTTACCGGTGTTGGCTTTTCCCACTGAATCATCTCACCACCCCAGTATAGATTCTGCTCGGCCCCCTGCTCTGAGATTGGTTCAGGCACAGATGCCGAACCCATGGATAAGGAGGTCACTTGTACTAAAAATGAAAAGTGTGATTTTTGTTCTTTACCAGCTGTTAATTTGGCACATCCACAAAAATGAACACATCATTAAAAATCAGAAATTAAAGAAAATAGGTTAGGCCTGTTAAGAAATTTAAACAATATTCTGTTCAGTTAGTCATAGCAGCAAACTTATTCTAAATTCATATATACATATTTATGTACAGGTGTGTCTACAAAACTTGACTAGTCTCCCTTTGGCTCTTTTTCCATTTCTCCATCTATTCCACAGTACAAGTTTTTAAAACAGGAATATTTTCAACCTTGTATCACTTCCTCCCCCATTGCCTCTCTAACCCTCTGGCTTCTGCTCTTTGCAGCCCTCTCTGGCCTTCCTGCATTCCATGTGTGACTCTAAATTCATGTGATTCCTGTGCCTAACTGCTGTCCTGAAGAATTTTTTCCAGAGCTTTCTTCCTTTGTCAACCAAGTCATCTTGCTTGGGTTCTACTAGTCTTACTGTTTTCCTTCTTATCCCAATCTTAGGACCTTCTCATACCCCCATCCCCACTCCTTTAGTGTTCTTATCCAGTACTTATAAATAGCATCTTCCCATTGTTCACTCCCAAATTCCAACCTCTAGTTCAGACTTCTCAGCTCTTGTACCTAGCTATGTCCAAAATTTTAACATCTGGGATGTTCAATTGGTATCTCAAAGCTAACTAACATTCCCAACACTGAAATATATTTGTTTTGGATTTTTGAGACAGGGTTTCTCTGTGTAGTCCTGTCTGTCCTGGAACTCACTCTGCAGAGTAGGCTGGCTTCAAACTCAGACTCATAGAGATCTGCCTGCCTCTGTTTCCCTAGTGCTGAGACTAAACATGTGCACTACCACCACCCAGCAGCTGGTGACACTGAAATCTCGAGCAACTATCTCAGTCTCCTTCTTTGCCTATCAGGCTTTCAAAACAATGGTTTTGAGAGAAGTGGAATTTCCACAGGAATCTCATTCAGGAAGAAGGGGAAAGTGGACTTAGCTAGAAGAGGACCTTGCCTACCAGAAGAGATTTCACAAGTTCAGAAAACTTTCCAGTCCACCTCGAGGAGGGACTGGAGCTGAGACAATGATGGGCAGGACGACCCCTTGGCAAGGATTGTTTGCTTATGGTGACCTCTTTGCCCTCTATTTAAACCAAATTTCAGGTCATAATCCCCCCAGTGAAGCCTGACAGTTCTGGTAAACAGGGGAAAGGGCTTCCAACCTCTTCTCTGTAGTGTCTTTCACATGGAATTCCCTAGTGCTGTCTCCAGGCCCTACTTCTCTGTTACACACACTCTGACCCTTAACAGGACTATCTTCTACAGTTCCCTTTCATGTAGTCTATGCTTAGTGGCCCTTTCCCAGGGATGCTCTGCTTTGGGCCAGTTCTCCACATTCAGAAATCTCCTGGCCAGTGTATGCCTGTGTCTTGTTTTCCTTTCCTCTGCATCTTTGTCACATGCCATCTGTGCAGTGCAGCTACCCTACAAGGCCTTTGCTTTCCATGCATAAATAATAAAGCATTTCTCCTAATCTCTAATTTTCACTTTTCTTGGCTGCTTTATTCTTCTGTGTCTCTCATCCCCATCCAGCATGCAAACTATTGTATTTTCACCTCTAAAAATTATTGTATTTTCACCTCTAAAAGACAGGGATATAGAACAGTCTTGCTCATTGCTCTAGTCCCAGTGACTCCCTTTTACTGGGATCTAATTTTTTTTTCTTAGATAAAGTCTTGAGTGACTGAATAAATCCTTTACCTTTTCTGATTTATGGAAAGATCTATGAAGAATTTCAAAATTTTATGAAAGTTATGGAAAATTTCTTCCTGGGGGAATGCTATAATGCTATGCATATTTTATACTTGCCCAGAAGGTTCTAGTTCTGGTGTTGTAAGACTTTATTGCCCAAGTCAAAGAGTGGTCATCTTTAGGTCATCATCATCCAAAAACATGGGGCCTGTGAACTGCAGACATTGTTTAAGAAGGAAGTGGGTGTGATCATTGGTTCCTCACCTGATTTCATAGTCCCCTCCTTCCAGTCATTTGTATGCAGTTTTGTCCTAACTGCAGGCAGCCTCCAGCAGTTATGGGAGGAGCTAGGGTGCTTATGCTGGGAAGACTAAGGGTAGGGTGCTGGACTACGCAGCTATGGAGAAACTATCATTCAGATTAGTTGAAGACTTTCCAGTACAGCTGTTTTGAGGTGTCCCTCATGCTCCAGATACCCTGGTTTGTTATATAGGGAACCTTAGGAGAAAGGGCAGATGGAGTTCCCGTTTTCCCCTGGGAAGACATTTTAACAACTGGCAAGAAGAAAACTGTGCCTTTGTTGTCTACACCTTACCAAGGGAGTTAAAATCTGTTTATTCCTTTTGCTTTGGGAACATTCATTTTGCCAGTATAGTTTTAGAATGCTGAACATTATTTTTTGACAACCCTTTATCTCTTTCTACCCATAGCCCTCAAATTCGATCATTTTCCTTATCTCTTTCCCCTCCCCAAGGTGGCTCTAGTCATTTCACAAAGCTTGAAGAGGGAATAACTTCAAAATCCTTCTTGGCAGAAAGTGTATGAAAAGAGCCAAGAGGGAGACCATTTGGATTCTTGCCTTTCCCTTTTGGAGTTCTGTATTAGGCCCTTAAGGAGGCGTCTTGGGGAGTCCAACGGAGACCGGCATGTGTTTCTCGGTAGTTCTGAGATAGCAGAATTTCTGCCCTCAGCACATCCTGAGGAAAATGGGCTTTGTGAATTAAGGATTTATAGGTGACTATTTCCACTAGCCAGAGTTTAAAGATCTGAACTTCCATGCTGGGATCCTGGCTTGATTAAAGGCTACAGAGATGCTGATAGAGTAAACAGCCTTTGCTATCAGTGGACTCATATTTCCTGGGAGAGATAAACCAAGTTTTGTGTTAGGAAGGGGCAGTCGGGACAGGCACTGGCTGATTCAGCACTCATCCTTCTCCTTTGCTGGCACCTTCTGTTTGAAATGGTATCTAACTGGCAAAGGCCATGTAGAGGGACATAGTGCGGGAGGACTTGAAGCTAAGTGGAATTTAATTTCTCCGTGGAAACCCTGATCACTTACCTCACATGACTTTATAAAACAAACTTCCTATACCTCTACTCTCTGAGTCCTCATCAGTGCCATAGACCTGGAAAGCCAGTAACACCAGAAGAGAGCCATGCAGGGTTTTCAGAGTTTTCTTTGAGTTGCTCTAGTAGAAGGAATTTTCAGTCCCATGTATGTTCCCGAAAATGTCAGCACCAAACTAAGTCTATCAATATCTGGGCAGGCATAGTGTTCTCACTTTTTTTTTTTCCCCACAGTGGAACTGATAGTATTAATTAACACAATAATTGTGTGCCTATATGTTTTGTTTGTATGTTAGTTAGTTAGTTAGTTAGTTAGTTAGTTAGTTAGTTAGTGGCAGGGTCTCCTATAGCCCAGGCTGGCCTAGAACTCAATATGTTGCCAAGTATGACCCTGAACTGCTTTCTTCAGCCTCTACCACCCTAGTGTTAGGATTACAGGCATGCACCACTGTGTAAAGCTTTATATGGTGTAGGGGTTGAACCCAGGGCATTGTGCATGTTCTACAAGCATCCTTGCAACTAAGCTGGAGAGCCAGCCCATGGTGACATATTTTTTGTGCTTATCTTGAATACTGAAAATAATCCTCAGTCTTTGTCTGACAATTCAGATGGACAATGAACTGCCTTGCTCAACTCAGAGCTTGCTTCTGGAAGTGTTGTCTAAGTTCTTTTTGGAAGGTAGACTTGAGTTCTGCTGCACAGACCTTCTGACTCACCATCTACATTTGAATAGGATCCATTGCTGTCTAGCTTAGTCCTTTTCAGAGGAGGTGGCTGGAAGGCCTAGACCTCAAAGAGGTGCGGGTTTTCGAGTCACAGGGGTACCCTGGGACACTAATGGCACCTGGGTCTATATTTCTTGCTGCGTGGTTCAGTGTGGATGCAGTGTGTTCTCAGGGGGCTGCAGCTGCCAGTCACATCAGGCCCAGAATGCATCTCGTGAACACGGTGGATAATTCATGGGTGATTGTTTTTTGAAACAGATTTTCAGTTAGTTACCTGGCTTTCTGCCAGCCACAGATTTGCGTTTGTGGTTTATCTATTTTTACATTAGCTGTCTTCTGAATCCCCACAGGAATGTACGTTATGATCTATTTAGTTTACTGCTTTTTTTTTTTTATCTTATTTGTTTATTTCAAAATTGATAGGTTAGCTTGGCTTTATGTGGTTGTTTTAGAGCCAAAAGATTTGCTTAGTTGAATCTCATTTTCTCATAAACTTTGAGTATGTTCATGCATGAACGTGATGCGGGCTCTTATTGACCTGGAACTTGAAGCTTTGCTAGGCTGTCCGGCCAAGGAGCCCTTCTCTGCTACTTTGGTCCTGTGGTCACTAGATGACAAGCTCCTAAGCACCCTACCTGTATCTGGCTTTAACAAAAAAGATTCTGGGAGAAAATATGCTTACAAACCAGCCATTCATTGAGCCATCACTTTACTCCCTCTGCTATGGGTTTAGAGCCAAAGATGTGGACTAATGACAATCAAATAAGGCTGCTACCTCATGTTGTAGATGCTGTTACTATCTCTACCAGAAGCAAAAGCTGAAATTTCAACATTTCAAAAGCCACTGGAAAGGCCACAGTTTAACTTTGTGGCTTGAATGACCCTTATCTGATTCTTCAAGCCTGTGATTTCTGTTTTACAGGGGGAAAACTGCAGCGTGTCATTAACAGCAACTTTAAGCAATTAGAAGCTAGATGTAGTGGCACATGTCCTTAAATCCAGCACTCAGGAGGCAGAGCCAGGTGATCTCTGTAAGTTTTAGGCCAGTCTCATGTATATACTAAGTTCCAGGATAACCGGAACAATTTAGTGAGTCCCTGTCTTAAAAAAAATAAAACCCTAGCATTTGGGAGGCAGAAGCATGTGGGTCTCTAAATTTGAGCCCAGCCTGATTGACAGAGAGAAAGTTCCAGGACAATCAGGGCTACACAGAGAAACCCTGTTTTAAAAAGACAACATAAAACAATAAATAAAATCAACAATTATTAATGATGACATTTTTTGCCTTGTACACTGGATACAGAGAGATAATGCAGCTTTTCCAACTTCCACAAAAGCCACTCCTGTAAGCTTTGCTGAGTAAAGCGTTCGTGATGCCCTGATTCTGCTTTAAAACACTGACAAGCAAACAAAGAAGTCAGAGGGATTGACAAACTTTGAAATATTTGTGAGGTGTCTTAAGGAGAGTCTTTTAGATTTGCAAGAGGCTGGTAATTTGTGAAGAGCTGCTGCCCTGGTCAGATGAAGGCAAGGGACAGGGAAAAGAAGAGATCATAAGGAGGAAAGGAGAAGAGCCTGGGTTAGAAATACTCGAAGGTTCTTTCAGACTTCACGCAGCCACAGATGGTATAATGTATGGGACAAATGGATTGCCTTACTGGGATATTCAGTGTCCACTTTATAGTCAACCATAGACAGTACGTAAACCAATTGAGAAACAGAGTCTTTGTTAAATTCTGGTGGGCAGAATATGCCATCTGTGGTTCATGCCTGCTTTCTCTGCCTAATAAAGACTTGGGTTGCTCTGTTTTGTTTTTGTTTTCAAAATAATAATCTTTTATCTGGTTTTCTCATGTTGTTGAATTCTTATTCTTGAAATTAGATTTGTGTGTATCTGAGAGAGACGTCTTGAAACCACTTTTTTTTTTTTTTTATCTTGCTGGTTTCTTAAATTTCCACAGCCTATGATGTCACTGAGATAGCAAAGGCAGCAATGTTTGGTTGCATGTTGCTGATCTTGGACATCTTTGGGCATCCTGTAGAAGCCTATGATTTATACTGAAAGCCAAAGAAGGGAAAACGGAACATTTAGTAGATGAGTCCTTGTCCACATTTTAGTGACCATTTTTTCTCTTTACAATCACCATGGTTACCAACAAATGTATAGAAGCAGAGATCTTCCCACTTCCCAGATCCTTCTCTTTCCCAGGCTTTTCCTTCATTTCTCTAGCTTCCATCGCTTCCCACTTGGGTTTGAGTAGTCTGTTCCCAGAAGGTCTTGAACTCATTATGTAGTCAGGATGACCTTTGAAGTTCTGATCCTCTTTATTCTACATCACAAGTGAGGGGAATTATAGTCAAGAACCATCATGCCCAGTTTATGTGGTGCTAGGGAGCAATCCCTAGTGTGCCAGTCTAGCAGTGTGCCAGCTAGCTACACCCTAAACTGCAGCCCCATTGGACTTGAATTCCTTGGCCTGCTCGCTTCTTCTATTTTTCCTTTTGAAATTCTCACCCTTTTCTGTTAATCCATTTTACTTAAGAAGTTTTCTTTTGATTACATTCATTGAGAATTATGATGACTAGTTCAGATGATAATTTAGATTTATTTTTATGTTTTTCCAGCCTATACTCTTGAAAGATATTTCTAAAATGCTTAACAACAACACAACAATGAATTCTAGGATATTTAAAGTACAAAACAATATGAATGATCTTTAATTCTATATAAGCATTATTCAGCTATAAATATCATAGTCAAGTAAGAGGGTGTGTTCATTGTGGCAATGCTCTGGGAGTGGGGGCTATGCGTTGGCATTTTCAATATGAGAGACTACTTGGATTTTTGCAGAAATTCTGAAATCCTGGGCCCTTCCCACTAAATACCAGTATTGCTAACTGAGTCATTGGCAACCAAGGGCACATACATAAATTTTCAAATGAAGTGCTAAGACTTATTATGCTGTAGCACTTATTCATTATTCTAAAACTGAGATGGTTTCTAAAAAAGGATACCGTCATTTAGGCAGTCGCTTCTTTTTAATTCACTTGGGTTTCTTATGGTTATAACAAAGTAGTTAGGGAGATAAACAAACATGTTGGTGTTGCAGACTGCCAGTTAGTTGCAACAAGAACTGGCACATGAAACTGGATGTAGTAGCACAGCCTCTAATCCTAACAACCAGGAAGCAGAGGCCATCCTGTTGACATCCCAAGTCATTCAAGGCTATAATATGGCACTGTATCAAAAGGAAGGAAGAAAGGGAAGAAGGAAGGAAGGAAGGAAGGAAGGAAGGAAGGAAGGAAGGAAGGAAGGAAGGGAGGAAACTGACACATATTGGGGTGACAATGTATTATGGTAGACTACGTGTGCAAGGTTCAGTCCCGAGGCCCATCAGAAAATTAGTAAATAACAAACAAAAACAAAGAACCCACTCTAAGTGACACAAAGAGGCTAGAGAGATGGCTCACCAACTAAGAGCATCTACTCTCCCAAGGATACTGGAATTTAGACTCCAGCATCCATACCTGTCCCTCTATATCAAAGGGATCTGATGCCCTGTTCTGGCCTCCATAGACATCTGCACACACACATAACACACATGCACATATACACAAACATACACATAAATAACAAATATTATTCAAAATTTTTTTGAATAGTATTTAGCATTTGAATAGTTTATTTAGTGGGTTATGAAGAGGGAAGTGAAGGGAATATATATTATATAAACAACAACATATTTATGTCAGAATGACTGTGACAGATGTTTTTGCACAATGAAAAGTATTTTTAAGACTATGAAAGGCAGCGTGAGAGAGAAATTTGATAACTTGTATCTGTCTTCACACTTTTATAACTTTCAGGCACACACCTTAATAACTTGCATTTGTATATCTTAAAGCATCCTTTATCTAGAACAAGTTAAGAAGTTATACTGATATTTGTTTGGTGAGTGTGTCCTTTTAAACTGATAAAGCCTCTCAGCTATCAAACTGAATCAGAGATATTTGAGAAGGATAAAATTTTACTTGAGTTATTGATTAAAAACGACAGAGAACTTACTTGGTTGTCTACTTAGAGCCCCTCCTCAGAGTCCTCTATGGCCATTGAGGGTTGTATTTGCCTTTTGTTGTTAGAAGCAGGTCCTGCCAGAGTCCAGAAGATGCTGTGTGTTTGAAAATCTTTAGGGAGACAAGCCTACCTTGACCTGAGCAGCTAGGCTTTCTATGCAAGTTATTATATCCACTGTATGGAGATCTGCAGTTTAGATGAAAGGCAATTTTGCCCAGTGGTTAGCACTTTCACTTGATGAAGCAAGTTGTGGAAGGACATTGCTTTGTGCCCACCTGTCTTCTGTCTTCTTTTGAGAAAATAGAGTGCTGCTTCTAGGAGCCAACTTGTCTCTCTGTTATGAAAAGTCTTTTAATAATTAAACATTGAAATGCCATATTCCCCAGATTTCTGAGCAGTTGAGGACTGTTTATCCAGTTTAGATAAGTTATACCTACAGCATAGGATCTGCCTGGAGAGCTGGGTCCAAATTTAACTGTACTGGATCTCAACTTAACAGGTAAGATTTATACTTATGAAAAGCAAAGAAGAAAAAAACTGTTTGCAATAGAAGTTTAATGGTAGAACTGACAATAGTGAAGAACAGTTCAACATACCCTAAAGCAGGGTTGGACTACATATACAGCACTCAAGCACATACCAGTCCAGAACATAAGACCCAGTGCTCTTCTAGTCTGGAATGAGATACAATGAACAGACAATTATAACCTTTAACAGTAAATATATGTACATTTATACTCAGTGGAATGCAGGTTTTCTACACATACACACACAGAGTTAAAGGTAACTTATATTTATACATAGTTAACTCAAGTCACATGTATACACACACACACACACACACACACATTAAATGAAAGTTGGGGAAAGTGGGTGCTTTTAGTGGACCTTACCAAAAGCATGTCACTGCACAAAACACACATGTAATAGAGTCAGCAAGAGAAATTTACAGAAAAATACCATAAATAAACCGTGAGACTAGAGAAGGAATACCTCAGTAAAGATGGTGGAACTTGGTCACCTGACCTATTTTTAGTCAAGATGGTGGTGTGATCACCTGACCTGCCCATAGTCAAAATGGTGGGGAGGTCACCTGACATTAGTCAAAATGGCAGCAGTCATGTGTTATATAGAGCAATCATGTTTTTGAGCTGCAGTAGGAATTTTAAAAAGATATCAATAACAAGAGAGACATAGAGGTCGTGGAGAACATACATTTAAAACAGAATTACATCCCTGTGGCCACACTATTCACACATGAAGTAAAGAGGAGAATTACTCAGCACTGTAAGCCGCCAGGTCTCTGAGCTGCAGCACCACCATATGTGGCCTGGAGCATGGGTTGGAACTGGAAACAGCTGCCTTGTAGATCCTACTAATCTTGCCAGTTTTTGTGGGGCCAGCAGTAGCGGTGGCAGGGATAGAATAGAAGGAATAGAGGTGAGAAGGAATACAAGCTAGAAAAATAACATTTAGAGGCGGGTGGGGATGGGGCTGCCCAGCAAAAGGAAAAGCAGATAGGCATGAGATGCTGGCAGGACACCAGAAGTCCTGTCTGCTGGTAGAAATTAGAAAGCGCCAACTTTAGTTGTTATTTAAGAGGTACAGAGGTCATTTGTTAATGCAAAGGTGGGTAAGGTTAGGAGTCTGTTAAAAATGTGAGAAAGGCGAAAACCCAAAGGCAACTAAGCAGGATGTCTCTGCAATCTTGCATGGGTTGAGGGACCACCCCAAATGGCCTGAAAGGATCAAAGCTCTAAACAGTGGCAGTAGGACCACTTCTGAGAGTCTGAACAGTGGCGGCACCAAATCTCAGTCTTTAGCCACAGGGACCACCCAAAGATGAATGTGAGTGAAAGTTGACTTGGAGAAGGGAACCTTACAATTGTAGTGATGGAACAGGCTACAGTGTTGGAAATTGGTCTAAGTCCAGGGTCCCAAAGTGTCCATGTCCTCAGCAGGCCCACTCGTAGGTAGGAGGGAACATAGAGAGAGCCTGGCAGAGGCATGTATCAACGTTATCATTTATAAACACATGGTGTGGGGGACTGGTTCCATGAGAGCTAGCAGTCCCATGAGGGCCAGTGGCAGGTCACCTGAGGCCTTGGTGGGTCCCCTTGGAGGGTAGGAGACTGTGGTAGGTGAGAAACAAACAAATATATCATATATAGAGAGAGTTTGGGTACAGAGTTTATTTAGTAAGTTACGGAGGGGGAAAAAAGGGGAGAAACCGAAAGGGAGAAAGGGGGAGAGAAGGGAGAGACACAGAAGCTGCTTCTCCAGAAGAAGGGCAAAGAGAGAGACAGAGACAGAGAGACAGAGAGACAGAGACAGAGAAAGAGAAAAGAGAGGGTCCACTTGCCTCAGCTGAAGGAGGGTTGGTAATGGGTGGGGCTTGTCTCTTAAAGAGACAGGGTACCCAGGTGACCGACCAGGCCAGCAGATTATAACAATTCAGGTTAAAAAAAATAAACAAAACATATCTCTGTTCAACATGGGCCTCCTTAATGCACCTCTTTCTTTCCCACTGAAGTAACACTGTTCTTTTGATCCAGAAAGCATTAGTTGCCAGGGCAAGCAGTTCATGAGAGGCCGTTTATTAACCCATGCTGTGTTTAGACTAAAACCCCTCAAGTCTATGAGATGAGTCACCGAGATGAGTCAACTTACATCTTTGCAGTGGGCACATTCTTAGGAAAATAACTTGTCAGAAGAAATGATTAAACAGGAATAGGTTTGACTTCAATGCTGCCCGGCTGGTGAATTATATTTTTAGAACAATCAGTTTAAATCCTACAGATTGAAATTGTGCTGCTCGATAACTGCCTAGGCGATTTGGCATGAAATCTAATTTGCTTTAACATGCATGGAGGTTAAGCAGAAGGGTGTTCCTTCCCGTTTGAGAGTTGCCATGTTGCCTAGAAAAGCAAAACTAAAGTCCTTCCTTTTCCTGCTTTTCTAAACAGATGTGCTGCCCTGGCCCAAATGCTGTCCTCTCATCTACCTGGCTGGGCTCCTTTGTTCTTTTCTCCAATTCTTTCTCCACTTAGATGAGCACTTAGCCTGAATTAGGCATTTTCGTAATTGATAGCTTAATTAACACTCTGAAGAGTTGGCTTCATAGTTTAATGATTGAGGAAAATTGACATTTCCTGACTTTTACTGCATTTGTGGGGATACCTGTGGGTTTCTGGGGGCTTTCCAGGTTTTTCTGTCTTAGGATGAGTTGGATAAAGACCGGTGGATATTAATAGCAAGCAAAACATGTGCTAAGAGGCCAGAAGTGAATGAAGCAAAGAATAGCTTGAACAGCACCTCTGTAAGTAGCATTACAGCTTCCTGAGGCATGTTAAGTGATGTAGACTTTTTCCTGCATGCTCTGTTTTATATATTGCTACATACAACTTCGTGTGTCACATGTTTCATTAGCATCTTCAACCTCCACCCAGCCTGTGCATTTTGTATTAAAATTAACCACAGGTTATCTTCATACAGTCTGTAGTACCTTTGCATCTGGGTGGGATTTCCTTGGCCCTAGAAGGTAAAAGGGCCAAGCTTCTAGATTCCATCTCAGTGAAGCCTGGTCCTTTCAAATGTTAATTTTTATCATTTGCACAAGACTGACCCTAGACTCAGTCTCTACCCCATTCTCCTGCCTCCCAGGGATGGGGGTGGGGTGGGCAAAGTCTGCAGTCAGGACTGTTAATTTTTATTCTTTCATGTTTGCCTTCATAGACAAAAATCTTGAGCCACATTGAATGTGTGCATTTGCCAAAGAAAGTTTTGGAAATGAAGGTTCCTAATGTTTGGCCATTCGTCTGATATAAGTTAACTGAAAAAGAACACACTGACTATCATAGAAATAGACGTCAAGCAGGGCAGTGGTGGTACATGCCTGTAATCCCAGCACTTGGGAGGCAGAGGCAGATGGATCTATCTCTCAGTTTGAGGCCAGCATGATCTACTGGACAGCAAAACAGAGAAACTCTGTCTCCAAACACCCCCGCAAAAGAAAAAAAAGGAGGAAAGAAAGGAAAAAAAGATAATAATAACAACAACAACAACAATAATAATAATAATCAGACACTAATAGTATGTTACTCCTGGTGAACCAATGCTTTGAACCTACTGAAAGAGCTGAGGTCTTTGTTACATTTTCTATGCAGAAAGCTGGTAAAATTTAACAAATGTTAAAATGCATCAGTCATATCTGGATCAGTGGTTAAGAATGTTTCCTGATCTTCTAGAGGAGACAAGTTCCATTCCCAGCATCCAACTTACAACCATCTTGCAGAAGACCTGGTTTAGTTCCCATTACCCACACCGGACAGCTCCCAACCTCCTGTAATTCCAGTTCCAGGGGATCCAACACCTTCTGGCACCTGTGGGCACCCGCACTCATGTGGCATCCATTCACACAAACACATATACATATACCTGTAAATAAAAAGGCATTAGTCAGCGGTCTGCTATGTCATGGATTCATGGCCCAGCTGATTTTCCACTCTCCAGGATTCGTATCTAAAAGTGAACAGGAATGCTGAGTCAATAGCCCCTGTTCATACCAAGGGTGATGTATGATAGTTCCTGGGCACTGGGTACTAGAATTGTTTTTAAGGCCACTCCTAGTCACTGGAGTCTTCCACATACTCTTTTTTATTTTACTTATTTATCCTCTGACAATTGAAATGAAATAGCTGCTTAGTCCTCAAAAGATTTCTTCTTACTTTTTCATTCTGTCTGCACAATGGATCCTGGTAGGACTGAGTATTTTACCATTATTGGACTATGACATTTGTTTCTTGCTTTTTTTTTTTTTTTAACAAAATAGCTTTAGTTTCATACTTTAGAATTTTATGTGTACACGTGTGTGTACTTGTGCACATGCCGTGGGGCACATGTAGGAGATGTAGGAGTCAGAAGCTAATTTCTGGGGCTGGTTCTTTTCCTCCTCTGCCTGGGTCACTGAGATTGAACTCAGATCATCAGACTTGGAGCCAGTGCTTTTACCCAAAGGGTCATTCACCCTTGGCCTCTCAGCTATGCTACTTATTGAGGTAGTAGTCAGTAATTACCATAATAGACTTCAGGAGAGTTCTGTGCTTCATCGAAAGACGTGTTTATTTACTATCAAACACATTTATCTGTAAGGGAAGCTACCTCAAGGAATATCAAGCAATAAGGAACATTTAACTTCTTCCTTACTGTGTTGGTTCCCTCTTTTCAATTTCCCACACAGATATATCAGATTTAGAGGTGAAGTTTTTTTTTTTTTGAGACTGTGTCTCAATGTGCAGCCCTGACTGACCTTAAACTCATAGAGATATGTATATGAAAATGGCCTTATGCTCAGAGTTTTGCCTGCTTCTACCACTAGAATCTATCCTTTCTCCCTCCCTCCCTCCCTGCCTTCTTCTCTCCATCCCTTTAATTTTTGTTTGAGTTTAGCATACAAAGGAATGCATTTAATTGTGTTACCTTGGCACATACGTTTTGTTATACTTCGTCTCATCGTGTCCTTTCCCCACTGCCTTCCCTTCTGCCCATTTGATTCCCTTTCTTGTCCCCAACTGTTTTCTTACTGCATATATTCCCTTAACCTCCCTATTTTGCGCCTTCCTTAAGATCTTTCCTTATTTTACCCATGTTTTTTTCTAACCTTTTGCACAACCATATATAAAAAATAAGCACATATACACATATAATTTATGGATAGGTACATTTAAATTCACACATGTACATATGTTTATATATACAAACATGAACATATATATTTATATTATATAGACACCAAGTATTAAGTCTAGGTTCTGCATATGAGAGGAAAAACTGCAATTTTTGTTTTTCTGAATCTGGATTATATCACTTGGCATAATCATTTCAAGTTGTATCAATTTTCCTGAAAGTGTCATGATTCGGGTGTTATTTTTTAAATTTTATGAACTGTATTATAGAAGCACTTTCAAATAAATAAAAACATCATAAACTAAAATGAACTAGACCAAAAGTTTATACTACTCAGTGAATGTCTATACAGTTAGAATAGGCATTTGGAATGAAAATTGTGAAGTTTTACATTAAATTTTATGCTTTTTTATTTATTTATTCGTCTGAGACAGGGTTTCTCTGTGTAGCTCTGTCTTCTTTACTATAGGCTGTCCTGAAACTCACTATGTAGACCAGGCTGACCTCGAACCTGGAGGCCTCTGTTTCCCAAGTGCTGGTATTGAAGGCGTGTGCCACCACCATCAACTTGCTTAAATTTTACACTTTCAACATCAAGTATATTTTACATACTTATTTACCACCAATTTTTTTTTAAATTTCAGAATTAGAACTAGAAAGAAAATTAGATTCATATTCCCTTTCATAACATGTCTATTACCTGGCTGAATTCAAGTCTTTCATCCTTCTCTGATCTTTAGCCTTTCTTGTTCTCTTATCTTCAGGTTCTACTGTATCCTCAGGTATATTTATTTAAATACATACTTACAATTATTGGCTAGATTCCACTTGTGAGAGAGAACAAGTTTTTATTTTTTTTTTTCTTTCTTTCTGAGATTGGAACATAGAAGGACTTAACATGTACAGTATTAAGAGAAGTCACACAACCTCAGGGAAAAGAAACCCACAATTTATTTTTATGGTTGCGTGAAATTTGATCGTGTGTTTCTGGCCCATTCTTTATGCATTCATCAGCTAGTAGACAGCTAGGTTGGTCCATATCTGCACCATTGTGAATAGTGTAGGAATAAGTGAATCTTGACGTCCGAGTGTCTCTGTGTGGTGTTAATATACAGTCTTTAAGGTTCATACCCTAGTAGGAGGTTGGTTTTGTGTCGGGTTTATGAGGAAACTCTACTGATTTCCAGTGAGGCTACCAGTTTGCAGCAATGAATGGAGGCTCATCTTTCCCCATACCCTACCAGGAATCACTGCCCTATCTCCCACTAGCAGTCAGCGGCAGTTTGTTCTTTTGATAATAGCCATTCTGACTGGGGCGAGATAGAGTTTCAGAGAAGCTTCAGTTTGCATTTCCAGTATCAAATGGCTATGGTTTTCTATGTTAATGGACTTATGTGACCCTTTCGCTTATAAAAGTCCAATGGTCCTGCTTTGCCAAGTGGTGATCCTGCAGACCACTCAGGTTAGAGTCTTTCCAGCACTGTCTATAACACAGTGGACTATTGTATGTCTGGATGCATAGAGCACACTCCAATTTTTAAAGGGCTGTACTTCCCATCCAAAGATCTCATGCTCCTTAATTGAACCTCTTTTTTTTTGTCATGCCTCAGTAGAACGAATTCTAAATGAATATATGGCACCTACTCCTGAACCATGTCTCTACATATGTCCCACATGAGCTTATCATGGAGATTACCCTGTCCTTAGAAAGCAGTAACTGTCCCATCCAGTTCTGTACTGAGCTGCTGCCACGGGAATGTGCTAGCCTGGGCGAGGGTGCTGTGTAATTCTAATGACATCATGCTTTTTGAAAACATGACAGTATTTGTGACCTGAAGAATCACCAATTTCTTAGTGGCATAAATTGATACAGTACCAAATGAGACTAATTGGGGAGACTGCTTGATGGTAATAGAGGCTCATTTAAATTGGAGTCTGTGTGCTAGTTCTCAGGAGTTATCTACTTAATACTATGGAGAGTGGTGCTTGCTGGGCAAATAGGAGCCAAAGGGAGGACCAGACATCTGCTGCCAAGAGTGGTCCTCTGAGTTTGAGTGAAACATGCAGTCACTTACACTTGAGTCTTTTTTTTTTTTTTTTGATTTTTTTTTCAACTACCTCTGCTTATCTTTCAACAAAGAGTCCATTACAGGGCCTCAGAGTGGTAGCTCTACTTCAGGGTCAAGAAACAAACATACAAATACAACCTGCTCTGAGTGAAGGGCAAGAGTGGATGAAATTCAAGAAGTGTGAGGGCAGATGGATGGCTGCACTTGTTTGAAAATGGTTTTTGTCCAAAGCCCTCATCACCAAACCACCCACTGGAGTCATAATTAGAAGAAAACAAAAAGTCCCAAAACAAGCAAAGAAACACAGGAACCTGAATCTGGGGGCTGGAGAGGTAGCTCTGCAGTATGAACATTAGTTGCTCTCCAAGAGGACCTGGGTTTAGCTTCCAGCACCTACAGTGTGTCTCACAACTGTCTATAGCTTCAGTTCCAGGGGATTCTATGTCCTCTATTCTGGCCTCTACAGGCACCAAGTATGTATATGGTACACATACAAACATACAGGCAAACTACTCTTTTGTTTTTCTGTGTTTGTTTGTTTGAAAAAAAGATCTCTATGTAACCCTGGCTGTCCTGGAACTCTCTGTGTAGACAAGTCTGGCCTGAACTCCTAGAGATCAGTTTGTCCCCATTTCCAGAGGGCTGAGATTAAAGTCACCTGACTTAATGAATTTAAAAAAAAGAAAAAAAAATCATGAATCCAAATGAAAGACCCCAGGAAAAAAAAGCCACTCCTGTGTTAAATATTCTATAAGGCTGATGACTGATAAGAACTTCAGTGATGGTGGGGAGCTGGATATTGTATATTCAGAGCCAAATCCTTTTGGGGTAGCTCTCGCCTTCTAAATAGCCATTTATTGCCCACATCTGTGTATGAACTAACATCCTCAGACTCTCAGACAAAACCTGAGTTCAACAGCTTTATCTTTCACCAGTCCAAAAGTGACATGTCTTTTGGTAGCTTTGGAGCCCTATCATTGACATTCTTCACTTTCTATAACTTTGGTATACCAAACAGTGTTTTAAGAGGGATTTTTACTTATGGTTTTCATTGTTCCTGTTTAGAGTCAAAAAACAAAAATGAAACAAGACAAAAAAAAAAAAAAAACACTTTACAAAGCTGTTACCACAGTGGAATGTGGCATTTGTATAACATGACTCTGTGTTCTCAGTCCATTGTCACTTATATTTGTCACTAAAATAAAATGTCAGAAGATCTGTGTCTTTTGTGTCATTGAGTCCTGTAACACCCTTTTCACTGTCGCAAATAGATTGTGTCAACAGAATTGTGTTGTATTTCTTAATGCAGAATTTTAAGTTTTTTTTGTTTACTTTATGTCTGTGAATATTTTCCTTCATGTGAGTTTATTCAACATGAGTGTTTCTGATATCCACAGAGGTCAGAAAAGACATTAGATTCCCTGGAACTGGAGGTATAGACAGTTGTAAGCTGTCAAGTATGTGCTGTGAACCTAACCCTGGTCTTCTGGAAGAGCAGTGAGTGCTTTTCACTTTTAAGAGTCTCTCCTGCCCCTGGGGACAGAGTTTCAGGAGCACAGAGGGATCAAGTCAAACAGAGCCATGAGCATCATATGGACTTTGAAAGCAAATGAGCAAATGAATACTTGGAGAGCTTTTCTAGAGGAATCTTCGGGAGGATAGCATTTATTTATTCAAATATTTGGACATGTCTTGAACATAGTTCCAACTAGAGTGAAATACATTCCCAAAAGAGAGTGTCCAAGATCTTTTCTAGGAAGTCATACTATTTTCAGAAGTGAGAAATTCAAGATCTGATTTGTGGAACGGGGTTCTTGCTTCTATTCTTGGTGGTTTGTGGGCTCTAGATGGTCTTTGGGACTGCCAGGAACATCTCAAGCTTCATGGGATGCACTTGCCTGCAATGGTGCTGTGCTAAAGATCACTAGCTGGCCTTGATGGTAGACAGAGAATTTTAGTTTTTTTTTTTTTTCTGTCAGAAATCTCTCTGTTACAGACTCTGCCACCGTATCTGTTTCTTTGATCCCACTGTACACTGTGTATGCCTTTTTCTGGATTGACCCATCGATGCTTTAGATTCAGTGAGAGCATCCATTGTTAGAGATGATATTTATCTGCTCCTCATCTTTACAGTAAGACCTGATTTAACATGCAAGAATGTCCATGTATCATTTTTAAGATGGGGAACATTCCAGATACTATACTAGTTAAGGGGTATCTGGCTAAGCCTCCTTAACTGTTACACACACTGCTAGACATTTACCTCAATTCCATTCTTCTGATGTTACTAATAACACTGGAGATTGAACCTGTTACTAATAACACTGTAGATTAAACATGCACCTTTTTTTTTAAATACCCCAAAGTCGTCTTTTTGGAAACCTTTTATGCTATTATATGACATAGTTTTGGTCAATACAATGTAAGCAGAAGGATTCTGAGTGAGACTCTTTCTGATTTATGACAATGTTAGCATGCCCCTTATGCTTTTTCTATTTTTCTGTCTGGTCTGGATGTGTGTATAAAGTCTGGAGGTCCAAATCTTCTCCTTGTGATAAGGACCAGTTATACTCTGAGGAGGATAAAGATACTGACTTCTGTGAGATGCTGTCCTCAAACCCAACAGTCTTCTGAAAAAAAAAAAAAAAAACAATGTGATGTGAGACAAGTACATTGCTGTTGGCTAAATCTCAGCTACACGCTACTATGTTCTAGTGGCCACCACACCAGAACCAGATAACTTGGCATCATTTAGGTGTGAGCAACTCGGTGTCCTAAATTACCAGCAAAGGTGCTCCCTTATACATGGCAGGCTAATTCTTTTTCTGCATTGGATAGATTTTACTTCCTTTCCTGAACTCTTCTGTGATTAAAACACTCTTTTGGTCCATGAACATTAAACTGGCAGTTCTAATTAGGTAGAATAATTTTTACTGTCTGGAGGTTAAAATAAATGACACCCAAGAAAAATGAATATTTGTCTTGCACAGTCTGTAATACTGAATAAATAGTCACATTGTTCACCCTTTTTGTTCCCCAAAGATTCCATTTCTTAGCTTATCCATTTCACTCTTCAAAATGATCACTGTCCCCTACTGGAGCCCTCTTTATCCTCGGCAACTCTGTTATGTCAATTATGTAATAGTTTGGTCCTTTTTGGCTTTTGTTTCATTTTGACTCTTTTCTCTCTCTGCAAAGCAGCCTGCAGAGCAATGAGGTAGGGAACATGCCTGCTGGACCTGATTTTCCCCTCTGAAATAGCTTTGGCTACCAGTTAGTGATAAAAGCGACTTGGCTCGCTGTCAAAACCCAAAGCCAGAGAAGTGAATTTAGTTTCATGATAGCACAAAAGATGACTCCTGGACAGAAAATGGGACCTATGTTTGGTCTCAGCCTAAATGGACAGCAGCATAATGCAGTGGCAATATCACTGCAGTAGAACCAGGTCGCCAGAGATTCAGTTTTGTTGTATGGAACTCCTCATCCTGAAGCTGCTGTGGACCTGGGCAAGCCTCTTAAGC
Organism: Alexandromys fortis; assembly: GCF_014885135.2. Lineage (NCBI taxonomy): Eukaryota > Metazoa > Chordata > Mammalia > Rodentia > Cricetidae > Alexandromys > Alexandromys fortis. The sequence continues at coordinate 3,648,186 of NW_026068011.1, read as the reverse complement.
CTTCTGGATGTCAGTCATAAAACAAGTTGTCTCCAAAGTCTCCCCAGCTCAAATACCACAAGCCAACTCATGGTTGGTTGCGCACTGTCCCAGTAAAGGAGATGCAGGATTAAATGGAGAATAAAGAGATTGTCAAGAATTGAGAGGCCAGGGAATGGAAGAGACCAGAAGGCAGGCTGTCCTGCAGAAAATGATGAGTGCAAAGAGGGGAAAGAGGAGTGCTAATTGAAGCCGCCCCCCTCTCCCCTCCCTGTCTCCATAGCTCATCCACACTCAAGGTTTTGCAGATCATTGCTTCTGCTCTTGGTCCCACCATATGAGAACTCTTCTGTTGGTGCCATTCACTGTGCACTTACCATTCATCTGGTTTGTTGTTTGTTTGTTTGTCTCGCCAAGTAGATGTAGAACACTTAGATGTGAGGTTCTTCTGTTTGTCTGTATCAAGAAAGTTGGGGGCACCTAGAATTAAATAAGTCTTCAAAGATATTTCATGCGAATGGAATGGGTTTGAGGCCATTGAGAGGTAGGAGTGTTATTAATAGGCAGAATGATTGCTCATAACCTAGTGCAAATCGGAAGTTGCATGCTTTCCCAGGTAGTCATTCAAATCATGGTAAATCAAAAGGCCAGTTAGGGGGTGTGCTCGAGCATCATGGTTCCTCCTTACTTATTCTGTGTAATGCATTTTGCTCTATGGATTACACTGCATCTCTTTCTCTCTTTTTTTTGTTCTTTTTTTGTAATATAATTTTTTTTATTGAAAAAAAATTTCTGCCTCCTCCCCGCCTCCCATTTCCCTCCCCTTCTCCCTTTTCCCTCCCCCTCCTCCCACTCTTCTCCCCCTCCCCCCACTCCTCTCCCCCTCCCTCTCCAGTCTGAAGAGCAGTCAGGGTTCCCTGTCCTGTGGAAAGTCCAAAGTCCTCCCCCCTCCATCCTGGTCTAGGAAGGTGAACATCCAAACTGGCTAGGCTCCCACAAAGCCAGAACATGAAGTAGGATCAAAACCCAGTGCCATTGTCCTTGGCTTCTCAGCAGCCCTCATTGTCTGCCATATTCAGAGAGTCTGGTTTTATCCCATGCTTTTTCAGTCTCAGTCCAGCTGGCTTTGGTGAGCTCTCAATAGATCAGCCCCACTGTCTCCGTGGGTGGGTGCACCCCTCGTGGTCCTGACTTCTTTGCTCATATTCTCCCTCCTTCTGCTCCTCCTTGGGACATTGGGAGCTCAGTCCGGTGCTCCAGTGTGGGTCTCTGTCTCTATCTCCATCCATCGCCAGATGAAGGTTCTTTATTTATCTCTAGAAACCAATTATGAATGAGTGCATCTCTTTTCCGAATTTCTGATAAAACACCACGACCAAAAGCAAGTTAGGTACAAAGGTGTTTCTAGTCTTCGAGAGACGCAGTCCTCCATGGCAGGGCAGACTTGAAATAGGCAGGGAAGTGATAACAACAGGAACAAGAAGGTGGCTGCTAATATTTCACCTATACACAGGAAGCCAAAAAAAAAGAAAACAGGAAGTGAGGCCAGGCTATTAATTTTCAAAGTTAGCCCCCAGTGAAGTTTTTCCCCCAGCATGCTCTGCCTCTGGAAAGTTCTGCACACTCCCCAAACATCTTGACCAACTGTGTGGGCGGGCAAGTGTTCAAACACATGAGCCTTTGGGGGACATTTCCCATTCAAACCTGGCCGATCACGAAATCTTATCTTTACGGTGCCTTTTGGAGACATTTCAGATTGCTCACTTTTGGCAAGAAGGGAAGGAAAGTAGGAGAGGAAAGAACAGGATGGAAGAAGCTAGCATGATGTTCTGCAGACGCATTTCTGTGCTCTCACAGTCAATTTGTCTTTGGCAATGTGAACATATTGCCCACTCCGCATCCGAGGGGAGGAGGCATTAGTTACATTCTGTTTCACAGTGTCTGTCATAGAACTGAGCGCAGTAGAGAACCCTCTACTGAGAGCTGACTGACTCCAAGGGGATATGCGATATAGTAGTAGAATGTGGGGAGCAGATGGAGGACCTCAAGCATCTTTTTCTTATTTATTTATTTATTTATTTATTTATTTATTTATTTATTTATTTTCCATTAAAAAATTTACACTTCCTCCCCTCCTCCCATTCCCCTCCCACTTTGCTCCCTCAATCACCCTCCTCCCTCCTCCTCCCTCCTTAAGAGAGGGCAGGGAACCCTGCCCTGTGGGAAGTCCAAGGCCCTCCCCATTACATCAAGGCCTAGGATGCTTTGCATCCAAATAGATTAGGGTCCCAAAAAGCCAGTACATGCAGTAGTTTGTTCTATTTTTTTTTTTTTTTATGTGGGGAAGGGAGTCAGGGCCTTTTGTAGCCTAGGCTGGCCTCAAACTTATTCTTATATAGTCAATGATGACCTTGAACCTTTGATCCTTCTACTTCCACCTTCTAAGTGCTGGCACCTTAGGTGGTTACTGAAGTACCCAGGACTTCATGCTTGATAGGCATACTCTCCCAGCTGAACTGATCATAATTTCCCCTGTCCACCCTGCCCTTTGAGCTCTAGCGTTGAGATTAAATGGCAGGGTTAATGATGGCTGGCTGGAAAACATGTACAAATTCAGAACCTACTTGATGCCTATGTGTTGCCATCAAACATTCACCTACACAGATTGTCAGTGGTCTCTGCAGGACCTGGACCAGATGCTTTTTCTGTCTGACTCAGGGGACTGACGTATTTCCTTTGGTCGGGGTGACCATGCTTAGAATGTTGCAGGACAGAAGTAAGGCTTATGGTTGTAGAACCCAAAGATAAAGGCAGTGGGTCCAGCTGTCTCAGGGTTACTATTGCTGTGATGAATCACCATGAGCACAGCAACTTGGAAAGGAAAGGATTTGTTTCAGCTTGCCCTTCCATACCACTCACTGTTCATCATCAAAGGAAGTCAGGGCAGAAGCTCAAGCAGGCACGGATCCTGGATGCTGAAGCTGATGCAGAGGTCATGGAAGACTCTGCTGCTTACTGGCTTGTTCCTCATTATTTGCTCACCCTGCTTTCTTGTAGAACCTAGGACCACTAGCCCAGGGGTGGTGCAACCCTAATGGGCTGGACACTCCTCCATCAATCATTAAGTAAGAAAATGTGCTACAGACTTACCCACAGCCCAATCTTTTAGAGACATTTTCTCAATTCAAGTTCCCTCCTTTGATGATTTAAGCTTGTGTCAAGTTGACATAAAAGTATCCAACATGCTAGTTTTTATTAATGTAGTTTCTGAGAGAGGATAATCCATATATTTGTTAATTTCATAGCTTTGCGAATTGAGACAGCTGTTTTAAATCAATCATTTGCCGACTTCCTTGTCCATCATATAGTGTTGGAATATAATATACTTGATAATCATGATGCCTTGCTTGCTATTTTTTTTCATCTGTGCACTGTGTATGATATGTAATATGATATATTTGTATCACACACACACACACACACACACACACACACACACACACACACACACAAGGTCTCATTATGTGACCCAAACTAGTTGCATAACCTCTATATCATCGAAGCTGAACTGGAGTATAAATTCATCCTTTCCAACCTCTCAAGTACTGGCATTTACAAACATCATCCAATATGGTCACCTCTCAAAATATTTTGTAAAATGAATATATACATGAGGATTGTTATTTGTCCTATACGTTTTGATGTTTAGCCCGTGCATCCTTTAAAGAATTTTGGAAAATTTACATGTTTCCTTGAGAAACCTTAAAAATGTAAAAATAATTCATTCTAAGTCTAATTATTTTTTTAAAAATGCAATTATCTGCATATTGTTTATTCTTGCTTTGTAAAGTAAAATTATCATATCATTCATTTGAAATATAGGTAGTACACATAAATATGACTATGGACCACTGGAAAGCTTGAGTTCTGAACATCTTCATCCATTGCTTTATTCTCTTTATGTTGGAGTTTCTATTCTCTTCCATTAGATATATTAAAGCTGAAGCAGCATGTTTTTAGAACTGTTCATTTCTACTGAATTTTTCTAGCTCTCAATTAATCTAGGATCACTAATTGGAATTAAAAAAAACTTACTTTCTGCATCCTATTTCATTGATGCCATAATTAAAAATAAAGTAACTGTGTGTGTGTATGTATCTGTGCATGTGTGTGTGTGTGTGTGTGTGTGTGTGTGTGTGTGTGTGAATTTGAAACTCTGGCTTTATTGACCTTTTTGGCTACATAGATGCCAATAATTTAGCTGATTAGTTACTGTAGCTTCATTGTTACAGAATCTGGTAGAGCAACTTTTCCAACTTTATTATTATATAATCTTGGATTTTCTATTTCTTTGGATTTCCATATAAATTTAAAATCTGATTGTCAATTTTTGTCTCCCCAAAACTCCAAGTATATGCCACTGTGTTTTGATTGGAATTGTGTTCAGCCTGTGAACCAATCTGAATGATCTGCCACTGTAATGTGTTTGAATAGCTATATTGGTGGCCATTGCAGACCTCTCTGTTTATTTGCATATTTAATTTATTCTAGCAAAGGTTTTAATATAAGGTCTTAAACATCTGTGAAATTTACTCCTAGTTAACTGATGTTCGAGGAAGTATTATAAAAATGGTAAACAAAATATTGAGTTGATAATTATTTTTGATGGACTATACAGTTATACATGCTAGTGTGTGTGTATATATACATATATATTCATATATATTGAGTTGAGATCCTTTGGTCACTGAAATTCACCAAGATAAATGTCACATCTTGTGATGAATAAAGATAAAGCAAGTCCTTGGAACTCACTCTGTAGATCAGACTGGCCTTGAACTCATAGAGATCCACTTTCCTCTCGCTCTGAAATGCTGGGATTAAAGGCTTGTGTCACCAGCTCCTGGTTATTTCCTTTGTGTCTGTGTGTATATATGTATGTGTGTGGGTATGGGTGTGTCTTTTTGAGACAGAATCATGCTATGTGCCTTGGCTGGCCTAGAACTTGATGTGTAGTTCAAACTGGCTTCCAATTTTCAATTCTCAAAATGCTGGGATTAGAGACTAATGCGTAGTTCTTAAATATATTGTTTGCAGAGAGATTGTCTAAGTTAGGGTTTGTATTGCGGAGAAGAGACACCATGACCATGACAACTTTTATAAAGGAAAACATTTAAATGGGGCTGAGTTATAGTTTCAGAGGTTTGGTCCATATATTGTCATGGCAGGGAGCATAGCAGCATCAGTCAGACATGGTGCTAGGGAAGGAGCTGAGGTTCTTCATTGTGATTCACAGGCAACAGCAGGAGATTGTGTGCAACATTCAAACACAGGAGTTTGTGGGGACCATGCCTATTCATACACCACATAAAAATAAATGTGGCAATGACATTTTGAGTAATATGAGTATTAATCTGTCTGTTTAAAAATTTGATTTTGTGTGCATGCTGTTGTTGCATTGTGTGTGCATGTTGATGTGCTGTGTGTGCTTGCACATATTTGCCACAGAACATTTGAAGGTCAGAGGACAATGTTTAGGAGTTGGTTCTCTCCTACTCCTGTGTGTTCCAGAAGCGAAACTCAGGTCCTTAGGATTGAGCAGCAAAGTGCTTTACTAGAGAAGACTTCTTATTGCCCCTCCCCCATCTGCCCCATTCTATAGTGTGACATCACAGAAGCTGTTAACTCACGAAAGCTGTCAGCCATGCTGTCTGTCTTCTTCAGGGCCTTCTCCAAGCTTCTAAATTCTCAGTGTGGAGCAGCCTCGAAGAAGGGTAGATCAATGGTATTCTTTTCTTAAACTAAAGTCTCATATCCTAGCCAGTTACTAATCTGTTAAACTCAAAAGAATGTCCTTTGTTCTTATGGAGTTGGGAGTCCATGTTGTATAGGTATCTCAGCTTCCCCTGCTGGGAAATAGCTTGCCTTACTAGAAATATTTCACCAAAAATCCATTCCAGTGCATCTCTCTATCTAACCTGGAATCTTGCTTTTTTTAAAAGATTTATTTATTATTAACTTTTTTGCATCCTGACCTCAGCTTTAATTCCCTCCTCTCCTTTCAGTTTTCTCCCCCTCATATACCCTCTGCTCCCCCCTTAACTCCTTTTCCGTTTCTACTCAGGAAAGGACAGGTCTTCCATGGATATCAACCTAACTTGGCATATCAAGTTGTAGTTAGACCAGGCACCTCCCCTCATATTAAGGTGGGACAAGGCAACCCAGTAGGAAGAAGTCCCCCAAACCAGTAAAAGAGTGAGGCAGCCCTGCTCCCACTATTAGGAATCCCACAAGAAGGTCAAGCTACACAACTGTCACATATATGCAGAAAGCCTAAGTCAGTCCTATTCAAGTTCCCTGGTTGTTGGTTCAGTCTCCATGAACCCCAATGAGGCCACAAACCTGGAATGTTGGTTATTTGTACAACTTGTAATTATATTTTATTTACTTCTTTACTTAGAATGTGTGTGAGTGAGTGTGTGTGTGTGTGTGTGTGTGTGTGTGTGTTTGTGTATGACCATGTATATGCCATGGCATAGGTGTGGAGGTTAGAAAACAACTTGATTCTCTTCTTCCATCATTTGGAAGGTGTTAAACTGAGTTGGTCAGGTTTAGCAATGAGTACCGTTACCAGGTGTGCCATCTCAGTAGGCATATATTACAATTACTTTGATTTCTGATTTTAAAAGCTTAGCATGCTCTGAGAATTGATAGCACATTTGACTGTCTGGTGAGCAGGGTCTTTTCTTTTCTCCAACCAACCTCATTGATTGCATCAAAACCTACTACATTGTCATATTTAAGACTTGTGAAATACTGCTTGTGTATGCTCCAGACTGATCTTCTAGCAGATAGAATACCAGCCTGGAGAGGTAGCAAATATTTAACTACAGAAAATGGGATAAATATCTAGGCCTTTCCAGTAAATGATGGCAACCTATGAAGATATATAAATGTATTTCTTGACTGTAATTAGTAGTTAAAATACAATAGTTACCATAGCCATCCTCAGTCTTGAATTGTATTTAACATAGGTACTTACAAAGGATGTTGTTAACTTATGGAAGGTGATTCTAAGGAGGATGGAGAAAGCCAAAGGTCAAGTACAGATTTGGCTTATAGGATAGCTTATTTTCATTTTAAGAAATTGATATTGCATGTCAATAATTTTGCTTCTTTCTGGGGGAACCTGTAGTGTCAATTTCTTTTTTTTTCTATTTTTTATTTATTTATTAAAGATTTCTGTCTCTTCCCCACCACTGCCTCCCCTTTCCCTCCCCCTCCCCCAACTAAGTCCCCCTCCCTCGTCAGCCCAAAGAGCAATCAGGGTTCCCTGCCCTGTGGGAAGTCCAAGGACCACCCACCTCCATCCAGGTCTAGTAAGGTGAGCATCCAAACTGCCTAGGCTCCCACAAAGCCAATACGTGCAGTAGGATCAAAAACCCATTGCCATTGTTCTTGAGGTCTCAGTAGTCCTCATTGTCTGCTATGTTCAGCGAGACCGGAGAGCCTTGGTGAGTTCCCGATAGAACATCTCCATTGTCTCTTGGGAATATACCCAAGAGAGGCCTTATCATACAACAAAAGTATATGCTCTACTATGTTCATAGCAGCATTGTTTGTAATAGCCAGAACCTGGAAACAACCTAGATGCCCTTCAATTGAAGAATGGATGAAGAAAGTATGGAATATATACATATTAGAGTACTACTCAGCAGTAATAAACAAGGTCTTCTTGAAGTTTGCAGGCAAATGGATGGAAATAGAAAACACTATCCTGAGTGAGGTAAGCCAGACCCAAAAAGAGGAACATGGGATGTACTCACTCATATTTGGTTTCTAGCCATAAATAAAGGACATAGAGCCTATAATTCGGGTTCTTAGAGAAGCTAAATAAGAAGGAGAACCCAAAGAAAAACATATAGGCTTCTTCCTGAATATTAACCTTCATCAGGCGATGAAAGGAGACAGAGACAGAGGCCCACATTGGAGCACCGGACTGAAATCTCAAGGTCCAAATCAGGAGCAGAAGGAGAGAGAGCACGAGCAAGGAACTCAGGACTGCGAGGGGTGCACCCACACACTGTAGTGTCAATTTCTAATGGTGATGGCCAATTTTAAATGACAACTTGCCCTCTTAGACTCACCCCAGAAGTTGGCCTCAAATGAGGAAGTATTCAGATCATACTGGCCTTTGGAGATGTCTGTGGAAGATTGTTTATTGAAGTTGGAAGACCCAATGTGAATGAATGTGAGTGTTATTATTTTCTCAAAAATAGAAGAGAAAGGTGACCGAGTATAAGAACCCAGCAAGCTGGCAACATGGGTGCTTTCATTTTTCTCCACTTTTCTCTGTACAGGTGATGTAGCTGACTGTCTGACACCTTGACTTTTCCTCTAGTGATGGACTGTAAGCTGGAGATGTAAGCTGAAAAGATCCTTTCCTCTGAAAAGTTGCTTTTCCGTCAGGGTGTTTTATCACACAAACAGAAACAAAATTAGGACACCAATGAAGAACTTTTTACGGTAATGACATCATCAGGGTGTGACTGGAACACTATACCAAGATTTAGTTATGACATTCAAGAAGGTACAACAGACTGTTGGAGGAGGCCCAGCCCAAATATCAATCCTTTTATTTGTTACACATGTTCCTGTGTTACCTTCCAGGGAAGTGCCCCTTCCCATAAAAATGTCATCCCATGTCTCCAATTCCTCTTCTCAAAAGTAAAATGAAAGAAAAAGAGCTTTATTAAATATGGATGAAATGAGAATGTAAAATGGATTGTAAAGACAAAGAAGAAATCTCACTTTAAGAGGCAGTGTGTGTGCGGGTATGTGTGTGTGTGTGCCTGTATGTGTGCGCATGTGTGCCTTCATGTGTATGTGTGTGTTTATGCTTGTGTATGCATGTGTTTGTGATTGTGTGTGTGTGCCGTGGGAGGGGAGAATACAAGTATTGAATTTACAGTCACCTGTAGTTTGAACAAATAAAGACATAGATGCCATTCCATCCATCTTTTCAAGATAATCTTGTCTTGAAGAAGACCGTATTCCTTGTCGCCTATAGTTCATTTAACATTCGCTTTATAATTGGAGTGACCAACTTCCTGAGCTAATTGGCTTTTCACAAAGGAAATAAACTCTAAAGAGAAGGGAGAGTTTTTCAACTTGGAGAGAGATATTACTTGAGTTGAGATCCCCCCCCCCCCCTGGAGAACTTGGAGATAAGAACAGTTTCTTCCCAGGTGCAGACAGTTCAAAGCGATGCTTCCCAGGCAACCAGAGGAAGCTACTCCTGGGGTTCAAAATGGCTAAGAGGCTTGTTTAGTTCTTAAAAGCATACATATTTCAGAGAGAGTAAATAATACACAGTGCAAAATTTTCTAAAGTAAATGTTCTAAGAAAAAAAAAAAGAGGGAACCTGTCTCTCTTCTTCCTAAATAGATTATTTGTTTTGTCCTTTGTAAGATTTGTGTTTACCCTCACACCTTTAGAAGTCGGCCAGCCTCCCAGAACCAGTGACCTCATCTGTAAAAACAGAAGCAGTATAATAGATAGCAGTTACTTTACTTTGCAGATGTAAATAAACAAGAGCACAACTTAGCCCTGTCACTGTGGTTCTGAGATGACTTGGACTTTCCTGATCTGGATTGGGAGTAGAATTCATACAAGCAGGTGTTCTAATTCATCCATGAGATGTGGGTTCTTAAAAGAGCCTCTGTAAGGCTAAGAGCATCCTTTTGTGATAAAAGTCAGTTTTGCATTTATTTGTAGAGTGTTTCCTCTGTCAGCCTTTTCTACCCAGAAGCATCAGTTTTTAGTCACCAGTAAATTCTAATTCTATTTAATTGTTTTTCTAAGCCATAATAAAGCCAAAGCTTGGTTAACATGCCTCACTTGAATCACCAACACACACACAATTTTTCAGAGACTGTATTTCTCCAAAGACAGATCCAAAATGATTATTTTGGTTTAAAATCTGCAGGATTCATTTCGCTATGCAAAATTAGTATAAGTACAAATGTAGTTTAAGTGTGAAAAGTAAGAAAATCAATTAATTCGCTGGTAGGAAACTTTTAAAAATTAAAAGAAAAAAATTGCTATTTTTCTTGAATCCACAGGCTTCAATTAAACATATTTGACACATCAGGGCATAAAATACAAGCAAAGTAGAAATGTCAGGAACAACTCCATGATGATGCTAATAATAAGAAATAAGTTGGGGGGGTTGGAGAGATGGCTCAGCAGTTGAGCCCACTTAAAGATTTTGCAAGGGTCTCTAGCTCAGTGCCAAACACTGGTGTCAGTTGGTCCACAACTCCCTATAACTCCTCCTCCAGAGGATCCAGTGCCCTCTTCTTGTCTCCTCCAGCACTTGCACACACATAGCATGCACACATACAAATGCACTTAGAATTTTTAAAAAGTTAGCTAAAAAAAAAAAGAATTAAATTTGTCAGTCAAAGATCCCAACAATCTTGACACAAAATGAGCTTTTTTCAAGAACTTTAAAATAAAAGTAGGCTTGGCTTACTGTTTCAGGATTGGCAGAGCACTGAAAGGATGCTTGGTCCTTGAAACACTATATTAATCACTCTGCCCTTATTTGTTCAAATAATGTGTCCAATAAAAGTTACCTTCCTCTTTTAGTTCAAGATTGTTCTTATGAGGAGGTGAATATATACACGAGAAAATTGTGTAGCTAGTTTGAGTATAGAAACTGCAATGCAGGTCAGAAATACTCCAAAAGGAATAAAATCTTTTAAAAAAACACTGTTATAAATCCTAAGCAGGAGATAAATTTTCATGAGATCAGTGATTAACCCAATAGCAAAATGAAACTTATACCAACAATTCATTAATCCCGTCTCCCTTCTCTCAACACCATTAATTAAGTGTCTACTCAGTCCCCGTTCCTGAGCTACACTTATGTCGTGTACCCAATTAGGGCTAATTTTTTTTTTGCATGCTACGGGAGTGGTAACAGGCTCTAACAGTTGTTGAAATGTGGATCCTAGCGTTTACCACAGTGTGTCATCCTTAAATATCCCATAATGTGTTCTCTACTTCTGTTCCTAAAATCGAGTTTGTGTGGGGAGGTTTGAGCTGAACACATTAAGTGGGTGGTTTCCTCCCTTTGAGGTCTGTGGAGACCCTTATCTGATTTAAGTGTTGCCTCAGGAGAAAGCTGTGCATCGCTGAGGTGGCCAAAAATAACTATTTCCCTGCCTTGCAGCTTTACCTATGATTCTCCGGGAGAAAAGGCTTTGGAAAATAAACTTTTGATGGTGTGTGGCAGAAACTGTGTCCCTTCTTGAGAGTTAAGAAGGAGTTGTCCAGTTTTTAATTAGGGCTTCTGGGATAGCGGTGCACTCTTTGTTTCTTTGATTCCTTTTTATGGGAAGAAAAAGGGAGGTACCGCCTAGTAAGTAAACATGCAGTTTTTCTTTATTGGGCATACATACTCCGATTTTGGTGTTATGATTTGATATGAAAGAAACCAATATCCTGACTGATCCTATCTGTCAGTCAGTGCTTCCTCATGATTGACATGGTGGCTGAGAAAAGTGGGGAAAGTGCCTGCCACACAAGCAAGAGGACCTGTGTTTGCATGCTCAACAAATTCCACCCCCCACCCCCAAAAGAAGAAAAAATAAAGGAAGAAAAAGCACAGGTGAAGTGACATGCACCCACAAGCCCATCACCTAGTGCACAGAGATTGGTATCCCTGGAGCTCAGTCAACTGAGTTGAGCCTGCACACTCTTGTTCTAGTGAGAGACCCTGCCTTCAAAAAAGGTGGACTTGCTCCTTCTCCAGAGGACTTGAGTTCAGTTTCCAGCACCCGAATCAGGTGTCTCGCTACTGCTGCCATTCCAGCTCCCAGGGTGGAAACCCCTGGCCTCTGATGGAACCTGCACTCATGTGCCCAAATCCACATGAAGGCACACACACCTACCCATAATTAAAAATAGCAGAAATAAATCTTAAAAATGAGGTGGAGAATCATAAAGACACCTGACAGCTATCTCTGCCCTACACATACACACAAAGGTAAGTGCACATAGTTATATACATACTTCAGTTTGGTAATTCCTGAGGCATTCTCCACATTGCCCTCCACCCACTCCAGAATTGATGATCTGTAAATATACCCTGGAGCCCTTAGAAGAGCTGTAGATTTAAAAGGAGTCCCTGGGAATCCTTTCGTTAAGCAAATAAGCCATTCCTAATCACCTTCACTTCAGCTGCAGAGATTTGGTCCATCAGTTTTTTTTTTTTTTTTTTTTAGAGCAGAAAGGGTTTCATGTTTTCCAAAGAAGGGTGGTCTTGATGTGTCTGGCGAGGCTGTGAATGAGTACCAAGGAGAAAGCTTCAGGCGCTAACTCCAATGCAGAATCCTTTATGAGTTTCTGCCTTAATAACAGTTCCACTAATTCCTTTTTATGTGTGTACGTGACCTTTGTACACACTTTTGTAATTTAAAATTATACCCATATTTGTTTGACATGGAAGTTCCACTGTAGCTACATACATGATGTTTCACAAAAAAATTATGCAAAGGCTGGAGAGTTGACTCAGTTGGTAAGGTGCTCCCTGCAAAAGCTTGAGGACCTGAGTTTGGATCTCCATCACCCATAGGGTGGGGAAATAAATAAGCAAACAAACAAACAGACAAAAATCCAAAACAAAATAAAACAAAAACCCAGGAGAGACACACACCTGTAATCCCTGAGTTGGGGAAGCAGAGGAAAAAGAATCCTGGAGCTGGCTAGCAAGAAGGTTGAGCCAAATGGATGAGGTCCATATGGAGGCTTAGACCTTGACTAAAATAATAATAATAATAATAATAATAATAATAATAATAATAATAATAGGTAGAAGCTGGGCACACTTTTAATTCTAGCACTTGGGAGGCAGAGGCAAGGAGATCGGTGTGAGTTTAAGGCCAACTTGGTCTATATAGAGAGTTCTAAGACATCAAGGCTACTCTACCCTTGTATGCACACGCACATTCATATTTACGTACCCACATACACATGTACACACGCACACGCACATACCCTCACACTCCAGTTGTTTCAACCACAGTCCCCTTGAACGTCACATGGGGAACTGCTCTCTGTCACCACATAGGTCATTCATGCTCACTGTACCCATCCAGCCATAGTCCTGAGCGCAGCAGAGCTTTCTATCCTCCTCAGAACTACAGAATAATCTCTTTTTTTTTGCAAAATGTAGACATTTTTCTTAAAATAAGCTTTCCCATATTAAAAATATATGCTCTTCAAAATGATGAAAACTAAATGCATATGCTTATTATATTTCCACATTTTAGAAAAAAAACATATCTTTTGTTTGCATCTTGATAGATGTTCTTTTTTTAATAGCTCCTTTCTAGTGTTTCTAATTTCTTAAATCGCTTTGGCCTATAGATACTTTTGAGAAAGGTTCTGTCTAAATATAAGGAAGGATTGTGTAACTGTTTTCATAAGTGAAAAGCTTACATTTGCCATGGTAATCAGTAAGGAAATAATGGTTTAATTAGTTTTTTAGATGAACAGATTTCTGCAATCAGATTGTGTTTACAATAGCATTTTAAAACAGATTCGGTCCACAGCAGTGTTGTAATTGCATTTTTTTTTTCAATGAAACTGTCAGAGGGCATCCACCTTGACCCTGGGATGGCTGGTATACCTGCTCCATGGATGCCCACTATTTTTATGACCAGGCTTGGTCTAGTGACCCCTAAGTGCAATATCTTCACCAGCCTCTCTTTAAACTGACAAGGAAGTGAGTGCTGTCGCTCACCGGGATACTGGAGGTGACCGGGTTCCACTGTACTAGCATTTCTTACAAAAAGTACTTGCCATCCCAAGCTAATACCCCATGCCCAAGAAGACCTTGGTCACTGCAGGGAGGCCCAGGGGCTCCTGTGGTTTTGGTTCTGCTGCTTTCATGACTGCCTGTGTGCATTGAGAGGTTGTGGAGAAAATCCTCTTGGTTGATAGCATCCACAGTGTGTTGTGTACATTTAGTTCCTGGAGATTTTAATGAATATTGCAGTGTAAAGTGGATGGGTTTCTGTCCCTCCCAGAACAAACTGGAAAGCACAGTGAGATAGACCCACTTCTGTGTGTATGTGGATGTGTTTGTACGTTTTTGCTTGTGTGTAGGTGTGCGTGTGCATGTACTTGTGGGGACCAAAGTCGATGTTGGAAATCAACCCATCACTCTTCTCCCTTATTCATCTCTTCTTTCCGGGTATCCTAATTCCAGCCTCATACATGTGTGGCATCACTTTAATAAGTGAGTCACCTTCTTAGACCACCATCCTTCCTTTTCTTTTTTGAAACATTGTCTCTGATAATCCATGCTGGCCTCAAACTCTCTAGGTAGCTAAGAGTGACCTTCTTGAATTTCCCATTCTACTGCGTTGTGGCATCGAGCCTAGTTTATGTGGTACTAGGATTTAGAACCAAGGCATTGTGCACACTAGGCACACACCATATCAGCCAGGCTACCCCGCACATGTTCCTCAGCATTCTTCTTTATCTGGAACTGTTACCATATTCATCCATGATCTACAAATTTCTTACGAGAGACAAAGTTGTAGTGGTGGTAGTGCCAGAGTGAAAGTCATCGGAGGGACTTTATACTCAGATTTGAAAAATTTTTGCAACTCGTTTTTGTGCTATGTATATCTCTGGGGGGCCTGAAACTCCATATGTAGACCAGGTTTACTGAAACTCACAGAGATAAGCCAGCTCCTGAGTGCTGGGTTTACAGGTATGTGCTACCATGCCCAGCTATATTTGAGAACTATTTAAAAGGCTAACTCAATGCCTGTTTTCCAGCAGATCTCAGGGCTAGATAGTACAGATCATCCTGTAGCTGTTTTGAGAAAGGGTTTGGAAGCCAATGGTAGTGGCATTAGATCAATGCATTGTTGTATCAGGCTTCCTTATGCATCCTTTTCAAAACACTTTTGTTGGCCGTAAGTCTTGCTCTGTTGATATTGAAGTGTGCCAGTTCCTTAGGTATACTGTTAAATGTTGCGTGATACTATTTTTTTAGGAGACATGAACAAATGTCTTCTTATGCATGATAGGGCACCAATGACAGATTGCAGTATGCATACCACCAAAATCCAGCTTGGTGAATGCATGAATTTATGGGTGAGAGTTTACTTACAGGAACAGGGGTAACTCAAAAGGAGCTGTATTATTGAAAGCCCAACCAAGCCTAGATGACACATAAAACCTGGAAGCATGGAGCTCACGGCAGGACATATAGGCATCTTGACAGTTTGGAAAATGTCTCTTCTAGTCAGCTCTTGTGCTCTGTATTTCTCCGAAGTCTTTACTGCTTATGCAATCTTAAGGAGAGAGTGGTTGTGTGTTAGGTCAGTTTCAGGGACTTCCTAATATTTTGAAGTTAAGGAACGCTTTCAGAGCTTCCTGGATCTTAAAGGCTTGTAGTTGGACTTTCTTTGGACTGCCAGCTACCAAATAATGAGACGGAGACTTCTTATCAAGTATCACAGTTTATCCTTAGGTAGCTTAGGCTTGTTCTTAACTAGTTCTTAAAATTTAAATTAACCATTTTATATTAATCCACTTTTTGAAATGTGTATCATTACCTATTACAGTGTGTACAACGTCACATGTCGCTGGTGCTAGGAATATTTCTTAGAGGAGCCTCTCCACCAAAATGAATAATTGCAATCAGACTGAATTAAATAGAATTAAAGACGTCCATGTTTAGCGCAATGCTCCTGGGTGGCCCTGAGAAAGCATGGAGAGGGAAAGAAAGGAAAGGGGAGACCATGTGAAACCCAGACCATGTGTTCATTCTCTGGGGGGGGGAGTTTAAGTTTAAGTAGCCTATGGGAGTGATCTTGACCTTCTCTGGGGAGGGGTCATTGTTTGGTGGGCTTTCTCAGATGTGGAGTTTGGACTAAGGCTTCTCTTAAGGGAGGGGGCTTGAAGTGGAACTTTCCGCCCAATACTCCAAAGATGGATGCCAGGGCCTGAGATGAGACCCCCAACTATAACATTTCAGACTCTTGGTATAAAGGCTGTTAGGGAGCTGGGGTGATGACCTCAACCAAACAACTGGCAAATTCCCACCTCTCAGATTCTTCCCCTGAGTTCTTTTCCTTCCCTGGAAGTTCTGCCGATTCTGTCCTACCTAGTTATTGGCCATTCAGCTCTTTATTAAACCAATCAATAGTGCCTTAGGCAGGTGAGGAATGAAAGACTCATCTTTACACAGTATGATCAAACATCCCTCAACAAGGACTTTCAGAGAAAATTGCTACTTAGTACAAGGCTAAACAAAAAGTGTAGAAAACCATATCTTTATCACACTTTCCCCTTCTGTTCTTACTCTTCCTCTGAGATAATGTCTACTGGAGTTGCTGAAAACACACATTCTTCTTGGTTTAGACACTTTAATGAACTAGTCTTGAATGTCAGTAAGGTTTTCCAGGCTCAGTGAGAAGGAACTAAAAGAATCCTGGTTCACAGCTACATGGAGATGGCCTGTCACCTGGGTAAGTCACCCAGACCACAGCAGACACTCATTTAATGGTGACAGTTGTTATTATCTTAATATTTTAAAGTTTTATTTAGGTTTTCTTTGCCAGCAGTTACACTATGGCCAATACCAATGTGCAAATTGGAAAGTCACTTGAGCATTCAGCTATTTACTTATTGTTTTGTGCTTGGTAATAATCAGTCTTTTTTTTTTAATATTTATTTATTTATTATGTATACAATGTTCTGTCTGTGTGTATGCCTGCAGGCCAGAAGAGGGCACCAGACCTCATTTAAGATGGTTGTGAGCCACCATGTTGTTGCTGGGAATTGAACTCAGGACCTTTGGAAGAGCAGGCAATGCTCTTAACCGCTGAGCCATCTCTCCAGCCCAATAATCAGTCTTATAATTAGCCAAGTTTTAAAATTTAAACTTGCATATCTTACTTGAGACAGTGTATAAAAAAGTTTTAGAGATTGGAATGATAGAAAGTGTCTAAGAAGGTAGAACCACTCTGTCAGTCAGTGCTCTCAAGTAATAGTAATCATATTCTGTTTGGATGTTGTATCACCTCCCTGAACTAAGGCCAAGCAATGAAATGATTGATGAATGAATCAATGAAAGAGTACATTAGGAATAGCAGTGTCTGTTTGCGTCAGCTTCTTGCCACCTTGCTGGACTTAAGATGTAGTTCAGTGGTAGAATACTCACCCAGTGTGCAACAAACTCTGGGTTCTAGCCATAGAATCACAAAATAAACAAAAATCCCAGATGGAGAACAAGGGTATATTGTACATACCTTTAATCCTAACACTCATGAGGCTAATATGAGTGGATCTTTGTGAGTTCAAGACCATGCTGGTCTACATCAGGAGAACCTATTTCTAAATCAAAACAAAACACAAACACAAAAAGAAAGCCTACAGCAACAAAAAACAAAATTACAAACCCCAAATACTTTCTCAGCTTGTTAATTGGAGATGGGATTGCACCTTAGGTGTGACCTGTATCAGCTGAGTTCCAAGAGATGTGTCAGTTTGTTCAGTTACTACCATCATTTGGGAGTCCATGTTACCAAATACATCCATTAGAAAGTGATATCCAATGACTCAGCACATTCACTAAACATCAAATACCCGAGACAGCTATCACACAGTATCAACTTGAGTCCAATTGAACCCCAGAATCCATATCAGTTATTTAGACACCTCTGTATTTTTTTCATGCTTAAGCAGAGTGCTCCAGTCCTGTCTATGTGATACTTATCCATTTTGCAACTTTATCACCTACGTAGAGAGATTATAAAACCCACCCAACAAACAGGTGGTTCTGATAATTAAAACAATAAAAAGAGTGACTTCAGAGAGTGTGAAATGCTGTAAACATTTCAGTATGCAGGAATTTAAATTATCTTTAGTAATGAG
The DNA here is from genome assembly GCF_014885135.2 of Alexandromys fortis. NCBI lineage: Eukaryota > Metazoa > Chordata > Mammalia > Rodentia > Cricetidae > Alexandromys > Alexandromys fortis. Next base: position 3,630,240 of record NW_026068011.1, on the reverse strand, counting down.
GTCCATAAAGAGACCATGGATGTTTCATAAGGAAAACCTACCCCCATTATAGAAATGTCCATATGCATGCACTAATTTATGATATTATATGTAGATCCTCTTTTCCTTTGAATCATTTTTTTTTTCTTTTGGTTTGGAAAGGAGACTCATGTAGGCTCAGAAAGCAGACTTAAACAAGATCCCTATGAATAGTATACTGTTGGCCTGATTGGTCTATTATGGTGCGCACATATTTTTTGCAAAGCTCTTGTGTAATACAGATATATGTATAGGTGACCTTTTTCCTTTTGAGATACCAAAGTCCAATTTTAGTGGAGTATTTTAATATTTCTAACTAGTTTTAGGAGGAAGTTTCAAATTGGTAACTGGTTCATAGGTAAACAGATAAAAGTGTATGTATGTTAAGTCTATATTTGTAGAGTGAGGGATTATAGAAGAAAATGGAAAAATTCTGAGGGTGCCAGATTAAGCTTGAATCTATGTATGCATTTTGGGTTTTGTTCATCTCTGCAACACCTTGAACAAATTCAGAGCATTTAATTCTACTGTGCTAATTGATTTATTTTCTCTACACTGCCCTTTATCAAGCTTCCAAATAGGGGAGAAGGGACCTCAGGACACAGCCTTACTTCCTCTTTGTAGTTTATAACTGTAAAGCTATAGTTGAAAGAATCTTAGACCATAGGAGATGAGTTTCCTTAAGTAATCTTTTCATGCTCTGCCTCCATTAAGATGAGACTTTAACACTTGGAACTTAGGCTGGAGAATTAAGAATTTGAGTCCAGACTAGATTACGAAGTGAAACTCCATTTCAAAAAACAAAACAACGAATGGATTGGATTCAGATTCAACACACATTCAGTACATTTTCCAAGCAAAGTGACAGAAGCAAGGAATTTTATTTTAGTTTCCTCTCCCTCCCTTCCTCCTGCTCCCCCTTCCCCCTCACCTAGCCCCCTATCCACTCCTCAGAGAGGGTGAGGTCTCCTCCCATAGAAAGTCAGCAAGGTCTGTTACATCAACTTGAGGTAAGACCACTGAGGCAGGACCAAGGCCCTTCACCATGTATCTAGACTGAGCAATGTATCCCTTTACAGGGAATGGGCTTCAAAAAGCTGGTTTATGTACTAGGGATAAATACTGGTTCCACAGCCAGTTGCCCCACAAACTGCCTAAGCCACACAATTGTCATCCACATTCAGAGGATCTAGTTCAGTGCTATTCAGGTTCCCCAGCTGTCAGTCTGGAGTCATTGAGCTCCCACTAACTCAGGTCAGCAGAAACAAGGAATTTTAAAGACCTATTTCTCAGTATTTTGACCTTTAGTTGGGAAATCTGAATATTCTATGACCTGGCAATGCATCTCTAGGAGTCTTCTCTACAGCCATACTCACCTAAATGTTGAGGATATATACCCAGGGATGCTCACTGTCTTAATTTTTAAAAGAAATACACACTTTAAAGCATTTTAAGTATATGAGTGCTTGTCTTCTTGTTTGTATGTCTGCAATGTATATGCAATACCTGCAGAAGCCAGAAGAGAGTGTTGAATCCCCTGGTACTGATCTTACAAACTATGTAGGTATGGGGTATCAAACCTTGATTCCTGTACAAAAGCCAGAATATTTTAGAACATGAAATACTGAAGTCGTTGTAGGGAGAAATGGCCTCCAAAAATGCCCATGATCTAGTGACAGAAATACGACTGTGTTATCTAACTCAGAAAAAGGGACTTAAAGATGTGATTAAGGTTAGAAAGACCATTTGGATTATCCCAGTAAATCCAAGATACTCACACAGGTTCTTAATAGTGGAGAAGCTTTACTGGCTGGAGTGGCAATGACAGAACTACAGACTTAGGGTAGCAGAGAGGCTAAGTGGCTCGTTTTCAACATGTGAGAGAGGAGTGTGAGCTACAGAAGTGGTCAGCTTCTAGTAAGGGAAATCCTAAAGATCAGGATTTCTTCCAGAACTTGTAAAATAATCTGCGTTGTAGCAGCGCCTTGATTTGGGCTAGCAGCACCGTGTGAGGCTTCTGAAATACACCATTGCTTGGTAAAATTCTTGGTGAAAACAGCATGAAAGAAGATTTATTTTGGCTTGATTTGAAGGTACAATAACTGTGGGCAGGCATGGTGGCAAGAGAGTGAGGTGATTGTTTTCATTGTGTCTACAGTTAGGAAGATAGAAGCTTGTCTGTCTCCCTCCCTCCTTGCCCCTTTCTTTCTTTCTTTCTTTCTTTCTTTCTTTCTCTCTCTCTCTCTCTCTCTCTCTCTCTCTCTCTCTCTCTCTAAGTCCCTTTTTCTGAGACTCTCCTCTTTTTTTTTTTTCTTTCTTTCTTTCTCCTTTAGCTTTTTTCCAGTCTAGGGCCTAGCACATGGAATGGTGCTGCCTACATTTACAGTGAGTCCTCAAAGACATCCCCAGAAATTGGTCTCATATTGACTATCACAGTAAGCTGTCAAAATGTGTGTTTTGAAATCCCATTGTTATTGATCAAAAGCTATATACCTGTCACATGGTAGGCACACAATAAAATAGTATTGCCTAAAATGTGGCCATTTTTGCTTGTTAATAGGGTAACTAATCAGTAAAAGTATCAACTAAACATCAAGTCATGTAGTTGTTAATGGTACAAAGATAGCAGTGAATTCAAGTAGAATCAGCAAATATGGGCCTGCATTTGTAGAATAGGAAAAACCACAGTACGAAGCAGATGGAGTGCATTACGCACAGAGTGTGTCAGGCACTGACTGCTACGGACAACAGGGATGCTTGGCAGAAAAGATGGGATCTGAAGACAAACAAACAGGAGGACATCATAGGTTCTGATGCAGTGGCCAGAGTTACTGATGGTTGAGTTAGAGAGACCACAACAGTGAGATAGTCATGTACAGGAACTGAGAAAGGGCAGAGAGAGAAAAGGTTCAGAAGTCAAACTGAGCTCACATTGGCCATGGACTTCCTGGACACTATCTTGTCATGGGAAGAGTTTTAGGTAGTAAGTGGAGGAGCATATGTGTGCATATTAGTGCTAATAGCTAAATAATGGGTTGGATTTTCATGGCATGAATCAGATGACATAAAATGGGTGACCTAGTAAGTTTTCAGTTAAAGACTTAATTGAATTAATACAATAGTGACTGTAAAACTTGTCTTCTGATTTGGAGCACTTTTGCCAGCTAAAGGAAGCATTACTAATTAATGAGACAATGAAAACAGATTGGAAAGCATCATCTTCCTACCTTGGAAACAAACTCCTATGAATGGGAGGCAACTGCATCCATGGAAAATTAATCTTTGGCAGGTAGATATGTGTCTCCTGAACACCAGGCCAACCAATGGTACATTAGTCAGGATTCTCCAGAGAGACACGAGCAGTAAGATACATATTCATTCTGCTTAACTCATTTCCTCCTACAGTCTATGCACTATGCATTTATAGTGATGGAGTTAGGAATGATAAAGAGAGGAGAGACTTTTTATTATTAAATGAGTTGACTCATGACAACAGAGCCTGGGAAGTACCCTGACAAACTTTCTCCAAGCTGGAACCTCAGACCACGTCCAAAGACTGCAGTTACAGGAAATATAAGAGAGAACACTCTAAATCTCAATACACAGATGAAGGCCTGAGAACCTCTAAGCTTCTTATTTGAGTGCTTTGATCCAGAGGTCAGACTCTGGAGTTTGGATGTCATATTTTTTTTTCCTTTTTTTACAGCAAGTACTTTACTGGCTAGGTCAGCTCTCTAGGTCATAAGCTCTGTACTTACAGAAGTTGTATTTAAAAACTATAAGTTACTGTAACAGAGGTTTTCCATTCCTGAGCTTAGAACACAGGTTATAACCTGAATCCATCACTCTTTGTATTTTGAGAAGCAAATATTTATGTCTTTGAGCATGCCTGTAAAGTGACTAATGCGTGAATACTGGGTAAAGCTCAACTAAGCCATCAGTCATGTTTGACACACTATAGACAATAAACAAGTAAATGCCATTTGTCTTTATTTTATTGTTCATTGGCAAAACAGCTTGTATTCTTCGACCTCAGTCATAGTGCCCATCTTACATATTCAAACTACTTTTAAAGTAATCTGTCCCATTTCTAAGACCAATGGTAATCATGTGGGGGAGTTTGAAGATTTATTTTGTTTTCAATTGTGTGTGTGCAATTGTGTGGCCATGTGCGTGTGTGTGTGTGTGTGTGTGCATGTGTGTGTGTGTGTGTGTGTGTGTGTGTGTGTTGGGGTATGTGTCCATCAGTACCATTTTAGGAAAGGGCATTGGATTCCCTGGAACTGGAGATACAAGTAGTTGTGAGTCACCTGACACAGGTACTGGGACCCAAACTTGGGCCCTCTACAAAATCTATATGTGTTCTTAATTGTTAAGTCATCTGCCCAGGCCTTATGAGGAAAAGATGCTTCCCTGCTTTTTAGAGGACGCTTAGCAAAGTCTGAAGGTACTTTTGTTTCATTACAACCAGGAGAAAGATGTCAGTTTTTTTTTTTTTTTTCTTTTCATGGCTGTGAGAAAATGCCTGAGTAAAATAACTTACGAAAGCAAAGATTTGATTCGGCTCATGGCTTCTGAGGTTTCAGGCATGGTCAGATGTGTCCATTGCTTTCATGTTCCAGGGTCAGGGTATCATGGTGGGAAAGTATGATAGAGGACGCTTCCTATCTAGTTTAAACCAGGAAGCTACTCTGGACTAGCAGTAGAGGTCGGAGATGCTGCTAAGAATCATAATGCATGTGCAGTGACTTTCCACAAGTCAACAGCGCCACGTGTTAGCAGTGTTGAGGTTTAAAAACTATACTTTAGATTATAACTTTGACCATGAATGCATGTCTTACCATGTCCCCAATTTCTAGTAGTATGCTTTTAAAAATATGAGTCTCAATATTAATTATTGACATGAGTACTTCAGGACCAATTTAGCCATTCTTCAGCATTGCATGGAATTTTTTCACTTCCTTTAGTCAGCGAGTATGCTGTTTTCGTTTATTTCACAACACATACCTATTACCTGTCTTCTAGATGTACCAGATATGATAACCTAGAACTCTGAAAGGGATGGAAAGTTACCAGTAATAGGCTAGATGTCACATAGCTACCTAAAATAATTTGGTAAGCTTTCTTTGTTAGAGACACCTGTGAGCTTTTGCATTGTGTACAGGAAGTCACTTGTTTTTCCCTTTTAAACGGGAGTTAAATTGTGAGAGACTTGCAGCTAAATTTATTTTTGACATGACTGTGAGATGAGAGATGTGTGAAGGCCAATTAAGATGACTTTAAATTCCATGGTTTTTCATCCAATAGCTGCCAGAGTTTTTATTTGTTTGTTTGCTTGTTTGTTTTTCTTATTGGTGTTATTTTGAGAGGTAGGGGTCTCACTAGACAACAGGGGCTTGTTCATGATGATAGGATGTGCTATGAGGCCTGGTTGCTGCTACTGTCTTCTGTCATTCTTTAGTAAGAGCCGTGAGGTTCTATATAGAACTTGAGAATGACTGAGGAAGCCGGCCTGGCATTCAGAACCACAGACCTACTCTCAGGACTTGGGAAATCCATTTTCCAATTATTGGAGAAGATGGCGCTCCTTATTTAATAAGACAGAGTGATTGACAGAGGCTTTGTGTTGTGAGATTCTGAAGAGCGTTGTGAGAAATCAATTAGGATGTCGGGAGGCAGTCACACCTTCCTTCCCGACTCTACCTTTGCTGGCTTGGGTGTCTTGTTAGCTTGAGTTAGTGCTGTATTTTAATATAAAGTCAGAACCCGCGGATCTTTACTATGGTATCTTGTTGCATCTTGCTTGCAGAAACTGTCTTTGCAAAGTACCCCAGACTGGGAGACTTTAACAATAGAGTTTTTCCACCACTGTGAGGTTTCTGAAATCAAGCTGCTTGTAGGGTAGTTGCAGCTGAGACTGCTCTGACTTGTAACAGCCACCAGAATTCTGTCTTGCCTCTCTTGAATCTCCAATGCCTTTCTCTGTGTGCAGGACTGTGTCTTATCTCTACCCTAGACATTGGTCCTATTAGGCTACCGTTCACCCTAATGAATTCATCTTAAAATAATCACCCTTTGAAAGGTCTTGTCTCCCTAAGTAGTCATATGGTTGAGTTAGTCAGGACTTCAAACTTGTGAATTTGGCAGGTAAAGAAGATATGATGCAGGCCATATTATACTCTCAGCACGAAGGTGTTCAACAGATGCTCATTCTTTTGTTGGTATGTTGAAATGGTGTCCACATGTATATATAAATGATTGCATTGCATGTGGGTACATGAGTATGGAGGACAGAGGTTGAAATGGTTGTTTTCCTAATATACATATGTATGATATATATGTGTTATATTTTTCCTCAAGAGTGAGGGTAGTATCTGTGTAACATTTGGGATGGTGAGGAAAAAAATAAAGGCATTATAGAGCTAGGTAGATATATGCCTGGGTTTGTGCTTTTTCAAATGTAGTAAAGAGTGGATGAACAGGGCACCTTTGAGATCCATGACATTTTTGAATGTGCAAGGGAATGAAAATTGAACCTTTAGTATAATGGCTTCAATCTAGTCCATCTCAGAGTCAACTTCAGTCAAGATTTGACCTTTATTAACATTTTCACTTATTTTTATTTATTATTGTTTTATTTGTATGTAGTGTGTGAGTGTGTGTGTGTGTGTATGTGTGTGTGTGTATGACTGTGGGTGCATATGTGCTTTGGTACATGTGTGGATGCTAGGGAACAACTTTGGAGATTTGGTTCTTGTCTTTGACCTTGTTGAGGCAGGCAGAGTCTCTCTTGTCCCCACCACTGTGCAACTCCACACCCCAGGCTTAGCTTCTGACCTTCTGAGGGGATTCCTCAAGTTTATCAGTATCTTTGAAAGGAACTTCTAGAGCTGTAAGAAAAATGTAGTAATTTTCTAAGGATGAGTCTCTGAGCATTGCGAGGCATAGAATTGACATGTAAAAGGTTTCCATGTTGTTCTTAACATTCATGTTCTGAGGCTCTTTCTTGAGTGAAGACGAGAAGCTGCTCTCTTTGAGCTTTCAGTGTGTGAAGTAAGTGAGGCAGGCCTGCTCTATCTGGTTTCCGTATTTCAGCAAAGCCATCCCTTCCTAGACATGCCACACAAGGTGAGTGAAATATAAACCACTGAAGTTGTTTGAGGTTTTCTTCATCCCCTTGCATCTTACAGGTGCTCAGTTTGATTAAGGTCATCATTAAGGTGTCCACAATTGGTTCCATTACCCATGCATGGGCTTTCAGACTGCCAAAGTAGGTTCTCGGTCCTAGGAATTTAAAATCTAATCTTCCATTCTTCCTTTGTTGTTGGAACTTAAATTTCTCACCACTTTATCAATGTGATACCAAACATCAAGATCGGTATTCATATTCTCTCTCTCTCTCTCTCTCTCTCTCTCTCTCTCTCTCTCTCTCTCTCTCTCTCTCTCTCCCCTCAGTTTTAATTATGTCATGGATAGAATTGAGCTTGGTGAAAATTTCATGAGTGTTAAATATCAAAGATTTCTAAATGGCAAGTCTGGTAAACTCGCATGCAGCCTATGAAATAATATATTCTCCCTAGACATCTCTATCTATCTTCCACCTATTCGCGGTTCAGATGCCGGACACTGTCTCCCCTTAATTAGTTTACTGTCTCGATAGAGGAAAGATCAGGGTAGGAAATTTGTTTATTGGGCGCCATTGTCCTTCCAGACTGGAATGTTTTGCATGCATTCATCTCATTTCATTCCCACCGCACTCTTGGGTTTGGTGTCCTTTCAATGCTTAGATTTAATGAGTATTATCAAGCTTGCAGTGCCACGCAGAGAGGAGGTAAGAGGCAACTTCAGCCTTAATGAGAATTCCCTCGAGGACGCTGGGATTAACGCTCAGTGGTGGCTTCCTAGCAGTGCCCAGAATATTGAGGCTCTCAGTTCAGTCCTCAGAGCCTCTTAAAGCATTTTTAAGTAAGGAAAGAAGTGAGGCAGGACGGGGCGGGAATGTGCGATGAGAGGTTCATTTGCATTGTTACCTTATTGGTTTTCATTTTTGTTTATCTTATTTTTTGCAAACTTAATTTTGTTTTGTGTGTATATATTCTATGTCACAGCACACATGTGGAGGACAGAGGACAACTTGATAGAGTCAGTTCTCTCCTTCCACCATTTAGGTCCTGGGAATTGAACTTATATCCTAAGGTTTGACAGCAAATATGCCTGTAGTGATTGAGCCAACCAATTTATAAAATCCCTTTAAAAATTACTATTTATTTTATTTGCTTTTCTTTTGGGGTTTTCTTCTTTTTTTTTTAATCTAGCTTGTTCTTTTTTTTTCCTTTTCTTTTGGGGGGAGGGTGTATTTTGTATTTTGAGACTGGATTTCTCTGCGTGGTTATAGCTGTCTTGAAACTCTCTCTGTAGACCCACTGGCTTGAAACTCACAGAGATTGGCCTGCCTCTGCCTCCCAAGTGCTGGGCTTAAAGGCATGTGCCACCACTTCCTGACTTTTTGTTTTTTAAATTAAATTTATTTATTTTATATCCTAACAGCAGTTTCCCCTCCCTCCTCTTCTCCCATACCTTCTTCCAATTCCCCTTCTCCCCTAATCCATGCCTCCTCTGTTTCTGCTCAAAAAAGGTAGGCCTCCTATGGGTATCCACAAAATATCAGTCGGGAAATCTCAGAAAGATGAAATGTTTTTCTTTTTCTTTCTTTTTCTTTTTTTATTTTTCAGGACAGGGTTTCTCTGTGCAGCTTTGGCTGTCCTGAAATTTGCTATGTAGACTAGACCAACCTCGTCTTTTAAATTTCTCTCTCTCTCTCTCTCTCTCTCTCTCTCTCTCTCTCTCTCTCTCTCTCTCTGTATGTGTGTGTGTGTTTGTGTGTGTATGTATGGTTATGTGGGTATAGGTGACAGAACAGCTCATGGGAGTTGGTTCTGTCTTTCTACCAAGTAGGACCTAGAGATTGAACTCAGTTGGTCAGGCAATGGTTGCTTTTAACCATTAAGCCACTACTCTGGCTCCTAGGATGTATTCTATGTATTATATACACTTTAATTTTTAGTGGTTTTGTTTTAATCCAATTTGTGTCTTTCTATCCCTTGGTGAGTTCAGCAGTCCCTTTGATGTTATTGCTCATGGTCAAGTATTTTATTTGATGCCACCTTGTAGATATGGTAGGTAAGGGACATGGAGAAACAATATAAATTCCTTTTTTCTTTGTGTAGGGAATTTTGAAGTGCTACAAAAGGGTGTATTTACTCTGTATTGTTTAATTTCTCAGGCAGTACAGCTTTTCTTTCTTTAATTAAGTGCTTTGGTTTAGACTCTCATGCTTTTGAGATAGTGACTAATTCATCAGGAATTAAGCAGAATTGTTGTAATTGTGAATCCATGATCCTATTTCAGGCTCACACAAGAACATGATTGCAAAATTTATAATTAGGTTGATCAAGATGTTTTTATGGGGCTCTGGAATGCAGATTCCCTGGCCATAGTTAAAGACAGTTTAATGGCTGAAATGACTAGGCAGGCTGACACTCAGTGACTACCCCGATTTCAAGACTTGTCCGGAAATGAAATTTTTCTTTAATGTTTATTTATTCAGTTTGAGCATATATGTATGTACATACCACAGCATACATAAAGGAGGTCACAGGAGAGCTTATGGTGGTTAGTTCCCTCTACTATTCCTTGGGAAAGGAATGCAGGTTGCTAGGCTTAGCAACAGGCAGCTTTATTTGCAGAGCCATCTCTCTGCGCTCTTGTCTGTAATTTTAAAAAATACATCTTATAATATTAAAATTTTAGAGTTTTGGAAATATCTCAGTAGTTAAGAATTCTTTCGACTCTTTCCTAGGACTCAGGTTTAGTTCACAGCACAAACATAAGAGGACACAAGCATCTGTAACTCCAGTTCCAGGGGTTCTGAACTCTTCTGACTGTCTGGAGCTCCTGCATGGATATAATGCAAACACATGGATTCAGGTACACACATGAAACATAAAATTAGATATTAAATACAATTTTGGGTATAATTTGGTGGCAGAATCCCTTGCCTAGCATGCACAAAGCACAAGGTCTGCTGTCAAACTTGGTAAAAACAAACAAGCAAACAAACAAACAAAGTAAATCTGTCTCTGACTTTTTTACTGGCATTTGGGACCCTACTTCTCTCTTTGGGTTACCTTGCCTAGCTTTAATACATGAGGAAATTCTTAGTCTTACAGCAACTTGATTTGCCATGTTTTGTTGATAACCATGGGAGATTTGCCTTTTTCTGCACAGAAATGAAGGAGGAGTGGCTTAGTGGTTTGGAACTGAAAGGGGGTAGAGGGCATGGACTGGGAGGTGAGGAGAGAGGGGAAACTGCAGCCAGGATGTAAAATAAATCAATTTAAAAATATTTAAGTAAAGAAAGAGAAATAATATTCTTACTCAGTAGCTATCAAAATTTGATTTCTTGTGAGTTGGACTAGAAAACTGTATTTGTAAGCGCTGTCCCACGGTGCACGTGGAGGTCAGAGGACAACTGCATAGAGCTGGTTCTACTCTTCTCCCTTGTGTGAGTTCTGGGGATTGAGCTCAGATCATCAGGCTTATTCGGAAAGTGCTTCTGTTCACAGAACCATTTGGTGCTTTATTTTACCCTCTAACCTTCACGTGCAACATGTCATATGTGTACACACACATATACACACACACACACCATTGCTGAACACACAGGCACAGGTAAATGTTTTCAGAAAACAAAAGGCAGATATAAAAGTCTCAGGACTCCTTAGGTTACAACCACGAGATACTTATTATACAGCTTATTGACCAACACCCTGGCATCTTAGTTCACATGGAATTTATATTAACAATTGGTCACCAAGCTCTGCCTTTGTCAGGAGATGTTTGGCAGTGTGATGCTGTTTCTTCGATCTGTGAACTAGACAAGGATGCAGACCTGGGACATACTATCAGGCTCAGAGAAAAGCTTGGAGGAGTTCAGGAGCCACTGAGAAGTGAGCCGCTCCCAGAAGTTTCCCCTAGGTCTGTTTCCCTTTTGATTTACAGCAGAAGACTATATTGTCATGAAACTCTGGGGAGTGGGAGGTATGCACACTTCTCTAATTATAATCTAGGCACTGGTTTTGCTCTATGTGTTTAGTGTTGTTATTTGATGTTCCCACACTACAGAGAAACTACGCAGAGTACTATGTATACATATCTGTCATTTTTTAAAAAAAATTATTGCATTTTTAATTGTGTGTGTGTGTGTGTGTGTGTCAAAATCAAGACAAGTCAAAGTGGGACCTTTTCCATTGGTCAGGCAGAGTGGCTGCAATTTTCATGAAGATATGATTGGGGTCCCATAAACATTCAGAAAATACGCGCACGCGCACACATACACAGGCATGTACTCATGCACTCACATGCGGGCAGTTCCTAAAGAGTCCAGAAGAGGGTGTTGGATTCCCCCCTGGAGCTGAAAGTATAGGCAATTGTCAGCTGGGAAATCAAATCAAATCCTCTGTAAAAGCAAGATATACTCTTAACCACCAGGCCATATCTCCAGCCCCTTAACAGACATTTCTTGAAATTCGTGCAGCCCCAGAAATTTTCAGTTAGATTTCAGCAGAAGAAGGAAAGACCTCAGTGTCTGCCTGGATGCGATGTGCGTTCTCACATCTCTCCCTTAATAGACACAGTGTACGCTACGGAGAGCAAAGTGTAATTTTAAGAACCTTGTAATTCTTTACAAATTAACACAGCAGATGGTGTTTATGGGAGCCACATAGTGAGAAATATTTGGGACGATGTGAGACATGTGTTTCAGGGTGCTTAGTTTAGTTTTGAACTGTCATGCTGAAAAAAAAAATGCACTTTGCCTCATAAAGTTTTCATTGGTTCCAAGTGAGGAGGAAATGACCCAAGAGATGGTTCTATCACAATTCAGACTCCAAACATTCTCACTGAGACCTTGACTCACTGGTGTTTTCTCAGAGCTCTGTGGCGACTCCTAATCAGGGGTGATGGTCTGCTATGATGGTCCAGGAGCTGGGAAGCAACCAGGACTTCGTGCCTGACTTTTGAATAGCCTTAGGACATCGCAGAAAAGCTTCAGCACATAGCAGCTCTAGGTGGAGGCTTGCAAATTTGTAAATAGCTGCAATGTATATTTAATTGTTTTAGCTTTCCATCGTGTAACTTAAAAGAAAGATTGCTCTGTTCTTTCATACTGGTATTATGTGACTCATAACTTGGACCTGCACAGTCCTGTTTCAATCAGCAATGGCCATTTGGAGGGGAAAGAAGAGGGGAGGAAGGCTTTGAAATAGGTAAAGGCAGGGCCAGAAAGAACAGGAGGACATGAGACTAACCAGTCTTTTGCAAAGGAAAGACAAGTCAGAGTGGGACCACTCTCACTGGTCAGGCAGAGTGACTGTCGTCCTAGGATTTTCATGGAGATGCGCTTGGGGGTCCCATGGACATACAGAAATACCTGACACCCTATAGTTTGTATGTCTTCTACCCACAGTCACCCAAAAGGAACACTTTTCTTTATTGGAAGCCACAGATATCCTTCAGAGAATCTTACATTCTTGTCTCGTTCAGGGCTGTTAAAAGCAGCATTGCATCAAAGCAGTTTTCATTTGATACTCAATGCCTTCATGCTTACCTATTTCCACCTTTTACTATTTTGATGAATATCATTCACTTGTTGTCTGTGTCCTTTGAATGGTATGCACGTTTCAATCTTATGCACGCACACAATACTTTGTTTTTCAGGAATTTCCATCTTCTTGCTAGAAATTTTGAGCATGGAAGGAAGAGAATGAGTACAGAGAGTGGGAGGTAGAAACAGGATTATGCTCCTATTGGAGGAGACACAGTCCTTAATCACACTTCTGATGAGAGTAACCAATCTCCCTAACACCAAGGCCATATCATGTAATCATGTGTAATGGTTAGGATATTGATTAAGTGGCTTATATTTATTACATACTCAAGCATACATATCCACATATCATCCTACTTTTCGAGGCATCTACATGGCTAAGATACTGTGTCAAAGCTTCAGAGTTCAAGTAAATGTCGGTAGATGTTATCCTGTCATTGAACTCTCATGCCTCTTCTTGGTAGAAGTGGGCATTTCATGACAAGTTTTTGCACAGTACAGAATTCTTTTTATGTTATTACTTTTGCTTTACAATTTCATATATGTATATATTTTTTGGGTTTGAGAAAATATAAGGCCCTATTAATCTACCTTTTTTCCTAACTGAAACCATTCTTTCAACAACTCTATCTTCTTCTTCTTCTTCCTCTTCCTTTTTCTTCCCCCTTCCTCCTCCTCCTCCTCCCCCTCCCC
>NW_026068011.1:3591381-3616762 GCF_014885135.2 Alexandromys fortis | reverse complement strand
TCTTCTTCTTCTTCTTCTTCTTCTTCTTCTTCTTCTTCTTCTCCTCCTCCTCCTCCTCCTCCTCCTCCTTCTCCTCCTCCTCCTCCTCCTCTTCCTCCTCCTCCCCCTCCTTCTCTTCCTTCTTTTTCTTTTGAGTCACTGACTCTCAGTGAGGATTAAGTGAGTGGTACTTCTTCCATGCATGATGAAATGTTGAAGGGACCTCATGCTGATGTTGTGCAGGCAGCCACAGCTGCACTGAACTATGTCATATTTTCTTTAGCTGTCAACCCCATCTACTTCTATACTCTTGCCACTCACTCTTTTGCAGTGTTCACTGAGTCTTTGTAGGGGGGGAAATAGATGTTCTATTTAAGGCCAAGAACTTCATAGCCACCTATTCCTTATGTTTTCACCAGTTGCTAATGTCTCTGTTGACCATTGGCCACTGAAAAGGGGGCCTCTGATGAAGGCTGAGAGCAGCACTAGTCCATAGGTAGTAAACCTAATGTTTAAAAGGCAGATTGACACCATAATCACTTAGCAAAATAACCTTAGTAGGTTCTCCTCTAAAATCTGTGTATTCCTCAGCAATGGTTTCTTCATGAGGTTTACAATTCTAGGCAAAGATCCTTCAATTAGAAAGAGACAATACATGATATTTCTGATATAGCGTACATGTTTTATATATCATGAAATCTGAGATTCAATGAACAATGTTGGAGTTCTTCACAATGTATAGTTACTTACATTGAAAAATCTTTGTAAACACAAACTAAGTAGTAGAAGTAACCATAGATATGCAGAGGAAGCTGACTGTCTTTGAATTGAGAGGGCAGGATAGGGTGATGAAGGAGTTATGATGTGAATAAGCTCCTGATATTTGTAAATGTCAGGAAAGTCAAGGTTGAGGTCTCTACACAAGCCTCGGATCCATAAATCAATCCTGAATATTTTTAACTTTCCTATGAACTCTCATCAGTGTGGATCTAGTTATTGGTATATGTATGCATATATGTATGTATGTATGTATGTATGTAGTAGATCTTTAAGGTGTTGATGGCTTCAAATATGTCTTAGTGGCTTGGAGGAAATGCTCTTAAAAATAAAATAAAATTTTAAATTTCATTCACCTGTTAATCATTTATTCTGTGTGTGTGTGTGTGACGGGGTGGAGGGAGGGAGAGAGGAGGGAGGGAGGGAGAGAGAGAGAGAGAGAGAGAGAGAGAGAGAGAGAGAGAGAGCATACACATACATGATCACATAGCAAATCAATAGGAGTTTGTACTTGGCCTTAAATGCTTTCATTTTAGCTGTGAAGATGAAATGGCTTCTTTTAGCAGTTTGCTTCGTTCGCACTCTTGCAGGCATAGAAGGGATATATAGTTAATTAAGCCAGACTTTTAGTAATCACTGAAGTTTGGGAGTGACCCAGTGAAAAATATCTTTTATGCAGAGTTGCCTGGCAATTTATCAGTGATGATGACACCTGTGTTGATAAAATAAATCAAGGAGCATAAATTGAGACACAGCACAGGTGCGAATCATATACTTCCTGTGGTTCTGAGCAGCAACTTGTGAAGTAGTGAAATTTATTTTTAGTATTCCCTGCTTTCCAAAACACCCATTAGTGCCTTTCCTACCCATTCCCTAGCCCCAGGTGCCTGGTGGAGCCATCCATCTTTCTGTCTATACTAGAGTATTTCCTAAGTACTTCTGGTGAGTTTCCTGCTGACTCCTTGGGGAAAAATCCCAGGCATTCTTGACCTATAAAAAAACATGTCTTCTCTTCAGCAATCACTTAAAAACGTGGCAAATGATGTTTGATAGAATATTAGTTTCTCCATTATTTGACACAGTATGTAATTGAAGAATGGACTCCAAGGAGAAGAGAATGTCTGTGGGCTGGATGGATGTAGGAAGACTTGTGGAAAGGAGCTGTGGAGTCCTTCTCAGCTTCACTCTCAGCCACATGTCTCTCTGTGGTGCCTGTCTCTGACATTTCACATCAGCTTCAGGGTTGCCTGCTACCCATTCCTAAATCTTAGCATAAAATTTCCTCCTTCTTAATGGTTCCACCTTCATTATACAAACCTTTGGTTCATTCTCACAGGTTGGGATGCTACAAGTTCATCTCTTAATCCGGAATTCTTGGTTGACATTCAGAAAGAAATTCTAGAGTTCTGTTAGTTAAAGATCATGTATACTGTGATGGAAGAATGGAAACAGTGGCAGGCATCTCCTGAGCACATCATATGATTTGTTTATGCACTGATACTGCAATACAGATGTAAGCTTCAATTTTACCATGTGGTGAAAGTGATATACATTCAGTAGAAATTGTACTTCAAAGTTTTCATTTGGTTCTTATAGAGGCTTTTTATACTTGTTTTGGCATTCTTCCCATGCTGAACAATGGTGACAAGCCACAGTTCCCTGTCATGTGATCATAACATTACTCCTTTGTGCACTGTAACTCTAAGTTAAATCAATCAGTGTGTTAAATGTGTTGTTTATTTATAATGCCTTCAAGTTATAGTGAATTTATCAGTACACAGAATTATCTGTACTAATAACCAGAACCTCAGGGTCTCTATAATAAATTTCTTTGATATCGTTACATTATGTATTTATGGTTCTTTAGGCATTGACAAGATCTAGCAGAAAAGGTCAGAAGATACATCAGTGGTTCTTTTCTCACTTTTATCCCTACCTCTCCCCTGCACCACTCCAGCATCCAGCAAAGCTGAGCATTGGGTGGTGTGGTCAGAAGATGAATTTGCTTTGTGGCCACTTCTTGCCTTTCACCCATTCTAAGGAGATACTGCGTCTTTCTTTTTCAAGAAAAATGTTCTTAGCCAGTGAAAAGGAAATATTTAGAAAGGTCCACATGTTCACACAATGATTTATATACTGCATAAAGGTATTATCAAATGCTCAAGGTTCTATAAATAATGGGACTATTTGTAATAACGATACGATTTCTATATGTGGGGTTTGAGGGTAGGCAGGCAACCTTCCAAGTATGATAGGGTGACTGCTGGATCAATAGATAATTTTTTCCTCCTCCCTCCTGTTGTCTAAATCATAGGTTTAAATGACAGCAGTATGTGTCACAGGTAGAGTTCAGGGTACATTATTGCTTTCTGCCATTCCAATGATTTGGAATTTTCCTATTTCAAATGACAACACTTTGAAGACTGAGCATTTTATTAGCCCCTAGCAATGCACTCTCTAAGAGTCACAGCTATACAGTATTTTGAATATTCCTGCACATTCCGTTCAGCTTTCATGGTCATCTGAGGGAAAGGAATTAGGTTTTATACATATGTGTTCCTATGGCCATGTTTGGCATCTTTATATCTTGTCCTCAAACATGGCCATGTGAGTCTGCGGCTCTAATGGGCATCCTGCTTAGTAGAGCTGTGCTCACAGGACTTCTGAGAATTACCTCCTTTAGTTTCATTCCTTCTGTATTCATCCTTTCCCACTGAGTACTACCTGTGTGCAGTGAACTGTTTTAGGTGTGAAGAGGGAATGGAATGAGGCTATTACTAATTTTTAGAGATTTGAAAGCTGAGATTTTTTTTAACATTGTGCTGCATAGATCATGAAGTTAGCATCAGTTCTGTGTCATTTACTGTGTCAATATGTATCTATTTTACACATTCTTAGGAGTTTCAAGAGTGACGTGTCTCATCCATCTAATCTATTCAGAGAGGAGGTTAATAACAATAACAACAATAATTACTATTTTATAAGCAGGAACTCAGGCAGCTCAGATTGCTCTCAGAGTTGACCTATAACTGAGGATGACCTTGAACTTATAATTACCTCCATTCTCACTCTTAAGTACTAGGATGACAGGCATGCATCAGGGTGCATGGTTTATACAGTGTTGGGGACCCAACACAGGGAGTTGTGCATGGCAGACCAGGACGCTAGCCAAGTATACTATGTCATCAACCTGAGATATAGCATGGTCCAGAGTCAAGGGACCTGGACCTTTATTTTGTAAAAAGGAAAAAGGTAGTATGATAAAAGATCATTGAAATAAAATATTGTACTTTACCTGAAGCCCAATGGCAAAGTCCTAAAATCCAGTGAGTGGCACAGTTCTTCTGGTTAGAATGAAACTGGTTCTGAAAGTCTGATCCTCAGTATCTGATGCCTTGACAAATTGGACTGAATCTGAGTGAATGAAGACTCATCTTCTGAAAACCCAAATCCGGAAATGTATTCTCTTTGCTCTCATCAATTCATGCCACGGATCCACCCTGGACGTGTTTGTAAAATAACATTCTAAGTCTAAAACAAATAGAGTTCTATAAACAAGCACTTCTCTAACACAGCAGATGGCCATTAGGAAAGGTGCCCACAGCAGTGTGGGAGAGTTCTTGGAGTGTTGTCTTCTTTTAATAATGACACTTACAAAATGGCATCTCTACTGCCGGTAAAGATAAAGAAGGTAGACTGGTGAGATGGTTCCGTGGGTAGAGCACTTACCATGCAAGCATGAAAGCCAGAGTTTGAATCCTGAACACCCATGTAAATGTTAGGTGGATATAACAGTCTAACTTGTAATCCTAACACTTGAGAGGCAGAGATGGAATCCATAGGGTAAGCTTGCTAACCCAACTAACCACACTGGCAAGCTGTGTGTTCAGTGAAAGAAGACACCTAATGACAACCTCTGGCCTTCACACGTGTACACACATACTCATATACATGTGCATACGCATGCACCTGCAAATATGCTGACACACAAACACACATACCAATGTACTACATACACTTAGCACATATGTGTCTATGATAAAGAGAAGTAGGAACAGGTCTACGAATATAGTACAAAAAAGTAAATGGAAAAACACCTCAAACTCATGTTTTATTAATAGCCTGTAAAGGAAACACATGAAATTCTTTAATCACAATGTTTATTTATTTAGAAGCAGCCCAAACTGGTGCAAACTCAGTATGTAGCTGACTATGATCTTGATCTCATTTCTTCCACTTCCTATGTAATGGGATTACAGCCATATACTACCCTGCCTGGACTCTAGTTTCTAAACTGATTCTCTTGCTAATTTATTTATATTTATTCATTTACTGTCTGATATACTCACCTAATTCCTCCAAATATAGTAAACTGTTAAAAATGTCTTATTGTTTTAAGTACAATGACATCATGAATGATTGTCCGGTTAATCTATCATGAAGACAAAGCATATGTTATGCTGTATATTGTACCTAAAAGACAACAGACATTAAAAGCAAGTAAGGTGCATCAATAATTTAAGATCACTGGCTACTCATACTTGGCCTCCATTAGCAGACAAGCCTGTCAACTTCTCTGAGTGAATGGTGATCATGACAGAGGGCAGCATGACACAAGAGTTTGCCAATCTCTCTGTAGCTAGTTTATTTGAGGATTAAATCTGGAACTGTGTGCAGAGTAGGCAAGGGCCCCACTGAGCCATGCCCCCAACCCTCATTTTGATTTTTAAAAAATGTTTTATTAACTTATTCTATATGAATAGGTATATTGCTTGCATGTATGTTTATATGCTATGTATGTCAAGTAACCTTAGAGGCTAGAAGAAGCCATTGAATCCCTTGGAACTGAAGTTGAAGACAGTTTTTAGCTTCCAGGTGGGTACTGGGAGTTGAAAAGGGGACCTCTGCAAGAAAAGACAATGCTCTTGACCACTGAGTCATCTCTAGAATCTTTGAGACCGTGTCACAACAAATTATCCAGAGTGGTCATAAACTATACTTGTCCTTACCAGTTTTCCTTCTGTTATAGTTATTCTTAACAGTCAAATTAACACAATCTTGAATCATCTGGCAGAGAATCTCAATGAAGGATCAATTCTCCAAGTTAGCTTGGCCTGTTCTTATGTCTGTAGGAGGTCATCTAGATTCTAGATAATCTTAATTGATATGGAAAGACCCACCTGCATGGGGGTAGCACCATTTTCTCATACTAGACTCTAGATGAAGGAAAAGGAAAGTGAGAAGAACATTAGTGAGAATGCTTCCATGTTCACCTCGGCCTCCTCTTAACTGTGCATGTGCAGAGATTAGGTACAACAAATTCCTGTGGCCTTCAAGTCCCCACAACAATGGACTGTCACCTGGAATTGTGAACTAAAGTAAACTGTTTCTCCTTTAAGTTACCTTTTATCAAGGCATTTTATCAAAACAAGAGAAAGACAACTAAAAATACCCCTTCCTAAGCATTTGGGACCACAGGCATATACCTTCAGAACTGGCTTGACGTTCTCATGAGCTGTAAAGATCTGAGTATTGAGAGACAATGAGTGTCTACATGCAAACTTTATTTCAAGACACCCAAGGTTACAAAGGGCCAGTTAGTTTACTCTCCTGGTCAGTCGCTCAGATCTCCTAAGTTCAGTGCTTTGTTATGAAATCCATAGCTTTTGGGTCTGGGGAAATTTATCAGCAGCCAAGAGAATTTGCAACTCTTGCAGGGGACTTGAATTAGGATCTCAACACCAGAGAACCTCCTAAGCATGGGATATGTTAATTGGCACATAACCAAAAATAAGTTAGCTATTTTCTCTTAGAATTTTACTTTATGCAGTCCATGCCACCATCATGTCTTGATTGCTTTCAGTCAAAGACTTGATGGTTAAAGAAACCAGAAGTTGGAAATATTAAATGAGCACAGTCTTGACAAGAGTGATGTGGAATACTGATGTCAACAGACTTCTCCGGGTTTGCAGGTTAAAACACAGTCAGTCATATTAACGCTGGAAGGAAGCTCTCTTGAAAATAATCCTGGTTGATAGTCAGAGTCATCCCTTCTTTCCATGCAGCAAAGGCTGGCTCTTTCTATTCACTGTCCTTTCAGAGCCTGTCTTGTCGTGTGTCTCTTCCTGCCACTCAAAACGCTGCTCTTCTTTCTATTCCACCCTAACTCAGAGCTGATGGTCTAGTTAATGTCCTCTAACCCTCTCTTATGTTTGGGGACTTCGTAGGGCTTCTACTTGCCATCTCAAGGAACTCTCCCCTTTCACTAGTCTCATGTTCTAGTCAACTCATTTGTATGGGAGACATTCTGAGAAGAGGGAACCTTAACTCTCCCTATTACTGTTCCTCCCACAGTGATCCTGTCTGACAAATGTGTGCTTGACATTCAGGTTATTGATGCCACATGGGAAACACATGTTGCCTTCTGCTTACAGAAAGGAACAGCCAAGTCTCCCACGTGTGTCTGTAACAACCTCAGTCACCACTTAAGTACTGATGTTACCTCTGGGTGTAGAGGTACCACATTCAGCATGTAAAATCACAGAACACTAAGTCAAGCCAGGGTTTTAGTTAACATTTTTTTCTTTTTAGTATTTTTTTTTTAATTATGAAAACATACTTCTTTTGCTGTTCTTGTTAAGAGAAGGTTTTTACCAGGATAACCTTGAACTTGTTATGTGTTGAAATAAGAGCGGCGGGGCTGCGTCCCCAACACCCTGTCCGCTTGGCTAGCTTATGCCCAAAATAACAACACATAAACTGTATTCATTTAAGAACTGCTTGGCCCATGAACTCTAGCTTCTTATTGGCTAGCTCTTACATATTGTTTTAACCCATTTCTAATAATGTGTGTAAGCACCCCAAGGTGCGCTTACCAGGAAGATTCTAACCTATGTCCATGTTGGGTCGGAGCTTCATCGTGTGTGCCTCAGAGAGCAGAGCTATCGGGAGAGTGGAGCATGGCGTCTCTGCTCCAGAGATCAGAGCTGTCGGGTCTCTCCGGGAGCCGAGCAGAGTCTGACTGAGGAGTCTTACCTCACTTCCTCCTGTTTACTCCTCCCACCAATTCTTTAACCTATCAGGGCCAGCCAAGCAGTTTCTTTATTGCTCAACCAATGAAATCAACAGATTGATATGACACTCCCACATCAGTTATGTAGCTGAGGACTATCTTGAATTTTTGCTCTTCCTGCCCTGCCTCTTAAGTATGGGATTGTAGATAAGTGCCTTAGCAACCACACTATTCGTTTATGCATTGTTACAAATGGATCCTGGGGTCTCTATCTGCTAGACAAGTACTTTACCCACTGAGTGATATTTCTAATATTTCTCTATAGTTTTTTTTTTTCATTTTTTCCCCCACTGGAAGTCATTTTATTGCTATGTTCATTTAGCACAACAATAATAGTAGGGTTTCCTCTGGAGTCCATGACCTATATCTTACCTCAGGTTCTTGGCCTCATTGACAATTTCAGAGACCGATTCCATCTCATGAAAGGTTTTAAATCCAATCAAAAGTGGTTTATTACTTCTGTGATATTCATGCCACTATCACCCTACTGGATATGTCTTGCAGACATCTTGTTGTTTCCCTAGTTTTTAAAGTAAGAAATATCTGACACAGGGCTTGCTCGAGTGTCCCTATCCCAAATCATGCCTTGTCAAATTTCATATTATTGGATGTGGGGTTTGCTTCAATGGTCCTGTCCTAAACTATGCCTTGTTAGATTTGTCTTAATTTGAATTTTGCTTTTTGTATCTATTTTTCTCTGCATGGCTTCTTTTTCTGCTGTCATTTTGCTGTTTTAAAGGGTGCATTAAGCTATTTATCTTAATTAGTGAGTTCTTTTACGCCCTCTTAAGTCTTGGAATCATAGGTCAGTTCTTCAACTCCTGACCCTAGTTTCATGACTTATCTCCACTGTCATTTTTCTCACTGGTGAAAAGAGGATACAGATGTGTTACTAACAGAATAAGGAGATGCCAGTATCTGGTACTTACTCATAGTTACTTATTATTTCATGTAGTCAAACTATTGCAATTCATTTTATTTTTAAAGCTATTATATTTGTATGTTTTTCTGAGGTGTGTTGGTGGTTGTGATAGTAGTGGTGGTGGTGTGTGCGTGTGTATGTGTGTGTGCAGTGTGTGTGTGTGTTCATGAATGTGGACATTAGTGTACCACAGTGAGTGTTTGGAGGCCAGAGGATAATCTAAGCTTTTGGCCTTTGCTGTCCACTTTGAAACAGTGTCTATTTCTTTTGTTTTATCCCCAGTGAATATGTCAGATTAGCTAACCTGTGCCCTTACAGGAATTCTCCTGTCTTTAAATCTCACCACAGGGGCTCTGGGATTACAGATGTGTGCTGACACATCTAGTATCACTTTGGTTTTAGGAATTTTAACTATCTTATCATGCTTGCCAGCCAAGGACTCTACCTATGGAGCCATCTCTCCCCCACCTCTCTGTCCTTGCCCATCTTTTGACAGTTATTCTATTGTTCTAGCCACAATGTAAACCTAACCCATAACTTTTATTTGTTTGGTTGTTGACTTTTGAGACAGGGTCTCAATGTGTAGAATAGGCTGGCTTGGATTTCACAGAAATCTGCTTGCCTCTGTCTACCAAGTGCTGGGATTGATCATGTGTGCCACCACACACAGCAGCTTTTACCTTCTGAGTGAGATTTTACTATTTTAATAAATGAAATGGAATGGGAAGTATTTGACTCTTAGAAAGACTGTAACAGTTCTCACCTCCCCTAAAGAACTCTGTATTTTTATGGCAAACATCCTATTTGCACACTAATCAAAGAAGAAGAGTAGCCACTAGCTGTTGAACTAGTGTCCAACTGAGCATTAGAAGGCTGGATGCTGGCTGTACTCTTGCTCATTATGATCACATTCCTGTTTTTCAGAAAGATCAAACCACCTCATTCTAATTCTTCATATGCTTTTGTTTTCTTGGAGCTATTTTTGGGCTGATATTTCAAAGTTGTAAAATGTTAGCCTCTTTATTTCAAGCTCTTCCTACGAACCACCTCAATGTGTACATCTGAAAGAATCAGTGTGTGAGCTTAGAGAGTGGGGAAGGAAGGGTTTGTAGAGTTCTAGACAACTAAAAATATGCACACATATGCCCCAAGTTTTGACTTTTCAATGAAAATCATGTAAGGCTATGCCTCACTTATTTGTTTAGAAAAACTGGCTTAACGAAGCAAGCTGCAGAAGAAAAGTGGTCACTTTCAATTCTGATGCTTTTGTCTGTACGGGCTACCTATATCTAGGTGTTGTTTTTCTTTTGTTTTTGCTTTTTTGTTGTTGCTGTTGTTTTGTTTTGGATTTTGTCTTTTTCACGAAAAGAGACCCTTATATGCCTGATACGTGGTCATTTCTTTCCTCCAAGCAGACCATCTGTTAAGTAGGATGTTGTCACCCGGGATCTCACTCATTTTATACTCAGCTATGGAGCTTTGTGAGATTCTGTACAGATGGGGTGTGGAGCAAGAGATGACTTGCCCCTAGGAATACAAACAAATAAATAAATAACATTTAGGGTGTTAGACTGACATTTCGGTGATTTAATAGCTTTCACACATTTCTTTGAAAATGATCGCCTCTTGTGTAGAAGATGGCGCCTGCAGTGTTCATAAAACTTTGAATCCATGGGAATCTTGTCACTGTAAAAACAAAGCAAAACAAAACAGTGGAGGGCTGGAAAGATGGCCCCACAGGTAGAGGTGCTCATTGTCAAGTCTCATGACCTGAGTTTGATTCCTAAAACCCACAAGGTAGGAGAACCGATTTCTTCTTGTCTTCTGACCTACACATGGCAGCAATGAAACCCTAGCCACCCCCAACTCCACACACACACACATACACACACACAATGAAATAAACTTTAAAAATTCAAATTTAATTTTATTAAGAAATCTTTGTTTGATTTTCCTTGTTTTTCTATAGCCATCAGGGAAATGGAAAAAATTAACACAAAACTTGGAAAAATTTAAGTGAATAGTTTATTGAAGTGTTGTTTGTTCTCTATTATTTTTGCTTCTATAACTATATATTGGAGACATAAGGAAAGATTTGCTCATGATCACAACCTGTGAGCTCCTTATGGCTATGTTTTGCACCTCTCCTGCTTTGTAGAACAGAGATTAAACGTTTTTAATTTTCTAGAAAGGTAGATTTTCCAATCTTCTTACAAAACTTGCAATGTGGTCTTTGAAATATTGACATAAAATTTTCAATTTTGACAAAGGAGAATTTGTTTTAAGCTTTTCTTTTTTATTGTGGTATGCATGCATATACGCATACTCTTGTATACATATGCATGTGTATGTGTATAGGCATGTTGCATATCTCTGTGTTAGGAGTTTTGCTCTATCATTTTCCAGTTTAATAATTCAGGCAGGGTCTCTCACTTGAACCCAAAACTCAATGATATCATAGTCCCACTATTCAGTGTCTTCCAGGGAATTCCCTGTCTCTGCTTTCAGAGTGCTAGAATTAGAGGTGGGTTGCTGTACTGACCTGTCATTTTTGTGGCCGGGATACAGCTCTGGTTCTCAGACTGTAGCACATCAAGTAGTTCATCCACTGAGTCTTCTCCTAGGCCCTGTGAATTCTTCTTAAGAATCACTTCTATTTTATAAGCATGCTTACATAATAAAAATCCCATTATATTTGTCTTTGAGATCAAAAGCAAGACACTTTTTGTATTATGTAATTTATCCATAAATGGCAGGAGAGGAAGAAAATGGATTTGAAGAGAGTTGAATATGGATATAACTATCCTGAGAACGTGTTGACTTTTTGTTTTAATTTCTGTTTCAGAAAAATAACTTTAGTCACCCAGCCATGTTCATCGTATACTTAAATATTTTGGTTTGCTTTAAATTAGTTGGATTTTGCAACTTAACATATTTTCCTGAATTGTCTTAAACACTTAATGTCCTTGACACTTAATTTTATAAACCAGAAGTGATTTTTCTCTTCTTAACAGACTGGAAGGAAAGAAAAAGGAGATCCTCTCAACATTGCAATTGACAAGATGACCAAGAAAACAAGAGATCTGAGGAGACAGGTATGGTTTTCTTTCTATTTTTGCCACAAGAACTTTGCGATGGTTTTTTCAGAATGCTGCTTTCCAGGGTAGCATTTTAGAGCTTACTCATTCAGAAGCCTGTTTGTTATCTCATCTAGATAAACATAGACAGAAATCTATTAACAGTTAGAAAACTGCTGAGCCAAGAGATGAGCTGACTGCAAGACTCATGGTGTTAAGAGCCTGAGAGATAGCCTCTCACTGAGAAGACAGCATCTTCTCAGGTGGGAACTTGAATTCTTCTCTGTGTATATTTGGTTTTTAGTTTCGGAATCAAGATATGCCAGGAAACCTTCATTGATCTATAAGAGTTCTTACAAAATGTCCAAGGCATTGGATACTGTACTAGGTTGCTAATGTTTAATAAGAAATAAAACCCGTAATACAATGGGTTCATTAAGGTCTAAGACCCAATACATACCATTGTAGATATAGTTAGGATATTTATCAGATTAGTTTTGGGGAAACCCAGAACCAAAATAGGAGTTTGTGGCATGGACTAAATGGCCATTGGTATCATTAATTTGATGACTCCAGTTTTTCACCCAGGGAAGATTATATCTGGGGGATGGATTTCTCATGGCAAATGTTTTATGAACATTTCCCAGTGTTGACTTTGAAGTTTTGTTTGTTTTTAATCATGTAAATGATTTCTAATGATTAAATGGTATATTTAATACATAAGATTTTATTATTACTAGGTGTTTTCTGAGAATTTGTTAGTTTGTTTTTGTCTTTAATGAAAGAACACATTTAAGACAGTGGTTCTCAACCTTCCTAATGCTCCGATCTTATAGTGCAGCTCCTCATGTTGTGGTGACCCCCAACCGTAAAATTATTCTGTTGGTATTTATTAATTGTAATTTTGCTACTGGTCTGAATCGTAATGCAAATACCTTTCTGATATGTGACCCAATGGGATCATGATCCACAGGTTGATGACCACTGATTTAAAAAGACTCAACTGATTCTTGAGATGCTCTGAGAACATTGAAAGCCAGGTTCTGACAGGCTATGGGCTCTTGTAATCTTTATTTCTTGACATCCACTGGTATCAAGAGACCATATAAGTCACTGCAAAACATAGGGTGCACACACATGCCTCAAAATAGGCTTATCCTAAAGATCTGCACTCTGATCTTAAGTGGTGCATTTAATATTTGATTTAAAAATAGTTACTTCAGAGCTAGAGAGATAGTTTAGTGGTTACAAGTACCTACTGCTCTTGCCGGACGCAGGCTCAATTCCCAGCACCTACGGGGCTGCACACAGCCCTCTGTAACTCTGATTTCAGAGGAAGCTGATGATGCCCACTTCTGGCCTGTCCAGTTACCAGGAACACATGTGACACAGACATACACAGAGGCAAAATAGCCACACACATAAAATACAATAAAGATTTTTTAAAAATTATTTTTAAGTGTGCATGAATGTGGACTGTTTTATTTCATAAAATTGAGATAAGCTCTCACCATGTCTCTGACTGGCTTGGGACTCACTACATAGAGCAGGCTGGTCTTGAATTTAGAGTTCAGTTTTCCTCTGCTTTCCCAGGGCTGGGATTAAAACTGTGCTTTAACCTAGCTTGCTGTGTAAGTACTGTATGTTATACACACTCCCCATTATACCTGTTTATTAGCTCCTTTTTTTGCCCCTTGCTAGTTTCATCAGTCCCCCTTTACCCTCCTAGATAATTTTATTTGTACTTTCCCCTCCCCTCTTTGTCATACACACACACTATTTTGTGTATGTATATAAAATCTAGGAGCAACTAATGAGAAAGAGCATGATATTTTTCTTTCTGAGACTGACTCAATTCACTTAGTATGATTATCTCCTGTTTCATCCATTACTGGAACCATTCTGATATTTTCTCATGATTCACCCTACTTTGTTTTGTAGTGTGCTCTATCTAAAAGAGACTATACCCCTTATTTTTATCTCCCTGACACCTACACTTTGAGTCTCACCTAACAGCCATCTATACCCTCTGGCCACTTTGGCATATGTCCATCTTCATCACTAATCTGATCGCGTTAGTCAACTAGAAGGAACTACTGCCGAAGACAGCACCTGCCACGCATTCTACAACTGCAGAAAGACTAGATTTGTGCAGCTGCATCTACCATTCCCTTCTGGAGCACACCAAGCAGAGTTAGGATCATCAAGGAGCCAGTGCAGACATGGCTGCGGAGAGTCCTAGATGGGCTTGAAATTAGAGCACAGCTGCTGTACTGGTTTCTCTTCTCAACTAAAGTAGTTGCTGGGACGAACTGCTTTACAGGGAGGAATTTAAAAGAGGAGACATTTATTTTGGCTTCTGTTTGGGAGGTACATAATGCGTCATGGTACAGAGGTAAAGATTTTGGAGAGTGAAGCTGCTTGATTATGTCTGGATGGATCGGGACGCAGGGAAGGCATAGAAAGAAGAGTGGGTTGGGAACTTAAAACTGCACCCCCACAGAGACTCATTTTCTCAACCAAGAAGGCACGTCCTAAGGATTTATATATAACACCTGAGAACAGCATCAGTTGCTGAGGGTCAAGCATAGAAGCAATTGGGTCTGGGAGTGACATATTTTTTGTCTGTTTTCTTGAAAATAGATTCCCCCCTCACATACCATATTTATTTCCTCTCCCTCTACTCCTCCCAGGCTCTCCTCCCCTGTCCTCCTTTCTACAAAATCCCTGTTTCTGTTCTTCATTAAAAACAAATATATTTGTAAGAGATAATAATAATAAAACAAAATAAAATATGATAATAGGAAGCAAAACCTAACACATCAGAAGTAGACAAAACAAACAAAAAGAGAAGAGCCCTAGAGAAAGCATAAGAAGCAGAGATCCCACTCTTTTGCACACTCAAGAATTCTATAAAAATACTAACCTTGAACCCTGAATATAATTGCAGAGGACCTGGAACAGACACCGGTGTGGGTTCACTGCTGGCTGCTTCAGGCTCTGTGAGTTCATATGAGCTTTGATCATTTTTATTTAGAGGACCTTGTTCTCCTGATGTCTTTCATCTCCTATGGCTCTTACACCCTTTCTGCCTTCTCTCCTAAGGATTTCCCTGAGCCCTAAAGGGAGGGATTTGATGGAGCCATGCCCTTTATGGTTGAGTGTCCTAAGGATTATGAAACACATTTTACATTACACTTACATTTACATGCAAATCACAGCACTACAGTTCTACTTGGGTGCTTTTGGGATGTCACCAGGATGTTCCATAAAAGAAGTTATGCTTCAAATAATATCCCCCACAAGACAGAACTCGTACTTCTGGAATCTGAAGACTTTGATTTGCCAGTTAAAAGAATCTTTTAAGAACAACATTTCCTTTTGGTTGTTGTTTTTCTTTGAAATAAGGCAGAAAAAAAGATTGTCCCATTGTGTGTTAGTAATACCAAAGAGAGATGGGCAGTTCTGCCTAACTTGTGCTCTAAGATCAGCTCTCCATGTCTCACCTGATATGAGATGATGTGGCTAATAGGAACTAGAAAGTTAGTTTAAAAAAGAAAAACATTGGCTCATAATAGATGTCTCGACTCTGTCTCTAAGGTTGTTGCATGACTTTAGATACCTGTTTGGTGCCCACCCCTCTTCTCTCTTGCTTTGAGACAGTTTCACTCATAGCCCAGGCTAGCTTTGAAGTCCCAGCAATCCTCTTCTGTCAGCTTTTGAGCGTTAAGATTATAGGTGTCAGTCATCAAGCCTGGCTCTGGCATCACCATCTCTTGATCTTCTCTTCATATGAAGTGAGGAACCAAACTCAGTCTGGAAGCTGGCTCTCTTTGGGCTACATAAAATTGTGTGAATAAAATTGTTATGAATTCATGTCCTGTGCCAGAGATCCCAAGGGATAGTAATCAGATTTTAGAAGCATGGACAGCATCTCCAGGGGTTGCCTTTTCTTAGCCTAGGGAGCAAGCAATCAACATGTGTTCCTACCTCCCTGCTTTATTGGTTCTAATAGGGATTTGGTTTTACATCCAGGAGCCAGCTCTTTAGTTGTCTCTACTTAGAGACCTTGAGGTTATCTTCTCTCCCTACCTCCCCCCACCACCATTTTATTAAGAAAGGGTGGTAAGGGAATTCCCAGAGTTGTCTTTTAGCAGAAGAGAATGGTAGAATTTGAACGACGCTGAAATAAGCCTCCTGGAGAGCTGCATTCAGGGTGGTAGGCAAAGCAGCTTTGTTTCTATGCCTGTCAGTTTTTGCTTCCCTCACATTTACAGGAATGAGGATAACAGGATTGTTTCATGGTATTAAGACACAGCAGTAATAGCATAATACCCCACCACATCTGTGGATTTGGTTCAAACACCTTTCTCTTTCTTAATCTGTCTTTCTTGTACTAAAATGGTCCCCATCTGTCAGTTCCGTGGCTACCCATATGTTGGGATATTTTTGTCTTCCCATCCTTTCTGTCTCTCCACGTTTACCTGTATGGCACAAAACATTCACTGATCTAAATTGAAACTCAGTTTGGATGGAATATGCTTTGGCTAATTTGCCTGGCTCAGCTGAGCTCCCCCCACCCCTTAGATTGGGCAGTGAGGGGCTGGAGGTCTGGCTCAGCAGTGAAGAAGGCTTACAGCTATTTCCAGTATCCATGTCAGGCCTCACCCAACCCCCTGTAACTCAATCTGCGAGGGATCTGACACCCTTTTCTGCTCTTCATGGGCACCTGTGTATGTGTGGTGCATACTCACACAGCCAAACACATATAAACCCTAAGAAAATGAAATACATCTTAAAAATTAAAAAAAATAAAAGATTTAGGCAGTTAGTTAATAGGATTAAAGACCGTTTCCCTTGATACTGAAGACTGTCAAATGTAACAGTGTCTGTATGAATATTTTCTGCTGGTGAGATGCTTCCCATGGCAGATAAACCTGGCTGGTAACGGATTCTAAAGGAGATCCCCCAATGACCCAGGCCAGGACCATGTCCATGGACATGTGCATTCTGCATTTCTTGTTATAGGGAGCACGCCAGAGATGACTGACTTCTCAGGCACAGCTTACAGCCAATTAAAAGTCTTCATTCCAGCCACCTAGGACTACACTGCACTATTTCAGACCCAAGTGTTGCCCTGAGCATTTAGACCGAGTGACTTCTAAAGGTAAAAACCACATTCTGGTATCTTGCTCTGGGGCTGAAAGGGGAGGTTTGGACATGCAGGCAGTTTAGCAGAAGCTAAGATAAGTTAGGCAGGGTATCTTGGCCTCAGGTCCTAGGACAGGGTTATGTAATTTTCCACAGGACTCTCTATCAAGGAGATTAAATTCAAGTTAATCCTGAAATGGCCTCTGCAAAAATGCAAGATAGAGGAAACTCTGCAATGTCTTGCTCTGTCACATCTTGGTTTTTAGAGAAATCAAATCTGATAGAGAGAAAAAGAGGAAATAAAAGGTTGTAGTTAACAAAAGAGACTAGTACCAACTTAGGTGGCTTCCCACTTTATAGTCTCTTGTACTTTTTCTCAGCCCTTGGGAAGGGCCCTTTAAAAGGATGACCCTGGAACCTTCCAAAGTTACACTTACTAAATTAAAACAAATAAAGTCAATGACAATCCTTATCTTAGATGTCCCTAATTAGGGACATGGAGTTAGATTTGTAGACCCTTAAAAAAATCGAAAGTCTTCAATAAAATAGATCTTTGTTGATGTTGAACTTTCAAGCAAATAGGAATCTTCTCTTGAGGCTTCATTTCCCAATGGAGTTGAGTCACACACTGTGGAAAGGTCATAGGAACACAAGGGTGTCATCTTAAACTGACTGGCATAAATTCATCTTGCCATTTAAAATCTGTGACAGTGGGCAGTAGTAGAACAGAGTTCTCTTAGGAGTCCTTTGTATGGGCTGAAAAACATAGATTTACGGAACAACGACTGTCAACTCTGAGCAGTATGTTCTAATTTTAAAGCTGTGGGCATAGTGGGTCCCACGTCTGGGCAGTTATCCCAGCTGTGATTCTGGAACTGGTATGGAAGCAATGCTTTTGGCTCTCTCCATGTCTGCGTACAGAGATGCCTCAAAGTCTACCCTTTACTCACATAAGACCTAGTCGGTGACTGTCTGCAGGCTGTACCTGCCTGTTGTGTGAAACTAAGGTTTGAGGCTTGGCAGCAAGTGCCTTTACCTCCTCACCCTTCTCAAGGGCCAACTTCTAGGCTTCCACCCTCATGAGCTATGAGAAAGGCCTCATAATACAGTGCAATGGTGTTCAATTTGGTAAAAGCCTCAATTTTACTGTTAACAATGAAACTATTTTTCAATAACACTGATGCATGTATGGGATGCTTTCATACTAAGATAGTTACTACATGGGGGAAGGTAATATAGCAAATAATTAAGAGCTCCAAAAGAAAACACATCACATGTGTTAGAGGGTTCGCTTATCTCTGAAGACCCTACATTTTTGATAGAGTTTTCTAGTTGCCTCTATTGGAACGCTTCCTGAGAGAAAACCTTGGGCTGACAGTGGCCATCATCACTGGTAGTTTGCAAAGTCACTGTCTGTAGAATGTAATCTGACTTAGCTGATCCATGGACAGACTTTCTGGATCATTCCATGAAATGACCACATTTAGTCCTGAAACTAGATGAGTGAGGTGAAAAGATGGTCACTGTGTATGTCCACTTTACAGATGACCACACAGAGCAAATTAGCACATAGATACATGAGTGTGTGTGGTATTTCTGACTCAAGCAGCAGTCCGATTGTCACCATCACCTTGCTCATAAGCTTTATCCCTTCCTAGTTCTCTATAAGAGAAACATGTATAAGTGGGCAACCCATATAGTAGTCTACTCTGAGGAGGAGAGAGGGAGAGAAAGAGAGATGCTTTATGAGGTTTTTTTTTCAACACTGGAGGTTAAATCCAGAGCCCCCAGGCCCATTATTATTATTATTGCTTATAGTGATATTATATACATATATATATATTATAAATAAATATAAACAAAGCTTGCCTAAAGACCAGAAGGTAAAACTTAGCCTAAGCCGAGGTCTGGCAGTGGTGTCACACACCTTTAATCCAAGGATTTGGAAGGCAGAGGAAAATGGACCTCTGAGAGGTCAAGGTCACCCTGGGCAAGATCAATGCAGAAACAGATCCAGGTGGTGGTGGCACACACCTTCAATCCCAGTATTAGGGAGTCTCACGCCTTTAATCCCAGCACTGGAGAGAAATATAAGGCAGGATGAGACAGGACATCTCCTTCAGTCTGAGGATTTTTTATAGGTAAGAGCTCTCTAGTGGTTTAGTTTTACCTTCTGGTCTTTAGGCAAGCTTTAGTTATAAAACATGAATAAAATATCACTATGATTGCTATTACTATTACTACTATTACTGTTACTATTCCTACTTTTTATTTAAAGGAGAGGTCTCAGATAGTTACCCAGACTGACTTTGAACTTCCTGTGTAACCTAGGCTGCCCTTGAACTTTTGATCATGCAACTTTTGTCTCCAACACAACTGGTAGAGCAGTCTATGCTATTAGGCCCAGCTGCCCTGTGGTTTCCAACAGCACCTCCACCACAGGAGGGTTTGTGGTGACAGAAAACTATAGACAGAAAATAAGAAATCTGTGTTGGATGTCAAAAGCTGGTTCTTTCCTACTTCCTCCCCTGGGTTTAGCACGATGACTCACTGTAACCTCTTAAAAAGGTGCTGTTCGGTTTAGGTGC
This sequence comes from Alexandromys fortis, assembly GCF_014885135.2. Lineage (NCBI taxonomy): Eukaryota > Metazoa > Chordata > Mammalia > Rodentia > Cricetidae > Alexandromys > Alexandromys fortis. Next base: position 3,597,196 of record NW_026068011.1, on the reverse strand, counting down.
CTAGCTTTTTGATTTGTGAATTACAGATATTCCAAAGCATTTACAGTAAACAGGAATGTTAAAGCATTCAGTTCTTTTTCTCACATCTCCCTTGGGGGGGCAATTATTTTTAGGTTCATTGTCAAGAAACATTTGAAAATTATTTCTGGATCTAAGTGTGTTTTTCTTCCTACAGAGATAGATGTCTAAGGCTACAGCAACAAGACACGGTGGCTCCACGATTCCTTCTGAATGCTAAAGATTGTGATTTTGTGCTGAGACCCTGTCACAGCTAAGAATCCCCAGGGATTTGGTTCTTAGGTCAGAATCTTAGCTCACTGTGGAAGCATGTAGATCAGAAGGGAGCATACAGTAAAAGAGATGTGGAGTAGAAAAATAAGCAATACAGGCATAGCTAAGCACCAGACACCAGAATGATAAAGGGTCAGAACAGAGCAGGATAGATATGAGGTTTCAATATCATAGACACAGGTCACGTGGGAGGAACTCTTCATTAAGAAACAGGTTTTCTAGCCACTCTTTCATCGGGAAAACTATGGTAAATGATTCCTAAACATTAGCACACCAAGTACTTTCCTTTGATTTTTGACACAAGCTCTTACTATAGTATCAAGGGCCTTGAGTACCAGCCTCAGTACCTCCTCAAGACTCAGAATTGGATGTCTATGGCAGGTGAGGACCAAAAAGGGTAAAAAGATCAAGTCAAATACGTTAGCTCCACATGTTCTTTATCTTTTGTGTGAGGGGCAAAAGTGAAGTGAAGGGGCACAGAGAAGAAGACTAAGGGAAACAAAGAGGAAGGGGAGTTAGGGAAGAAGTAGAAGATGAAGTATCAAGGAGAAGAATAAGAATAAGGAGAAGAATAATTTGTGATCTCCATGAGGTTCCTAGTTTTTACAGACATAGTTTGAAAACTCCATAGGCTAGGACAATGATAACATGCATATCAAAATTATAAAAAAGCGCAGGTAGAACCTGACAAAGCTGTGCTCCAAAACAGGTGACAGCACCCAGAAATTTCCAGCATTCAAGGGGAAATACTTGACATTCCAAACCATTAGATAAAGTTAAGAAGTATCCCTGAATCCTCAATTCACCCATTCTCCTCATCTAATCTCTTTTGTGATAACCAGCTCTAAGGACAACCCTGATTTGTTTGTTAGCAATGGTGGGGCATGCTGCCTTCCTGCTCAGTGCCTGTCTTCTATAGAAGCTTCTACGTGGTCTGTTAGCAGGTAATTTTGTAGGATTGACTCTATGTAAATTTGACTGTTAGAACAAAGAGTAAATGTTGTAGCTCTAAGGCCTCATGGTGTGGGGGATTGAAGCAAGGTCGTTCTTTTGCCATGCAGGAGAAACTACACTCTGAAGTCCTTTTGGGAATGAATTCCATTTTGTAGGGAAGAATCATGGCTTCACAAGGATTTTATAGACATGACAGTGACTTTTCCAAAAGACAAGTGTTCCTGCAGCTTTGCAAAATGGGTGCCCCATAAGTCATACTATGGATCTGCCTTCATGAATCTGTCAGCTGTACATTTACTGTACAGTCTTGTTGGCTCCAACACTATGTAGCACAGCCCAACATTGAATTGGCAATCTTCCTGCCTCAGGCTCAGGAGTGCTAGATTGTAGACACATACCCTTGTAATCCACCACACAAATGCTATCTCCAAGTCTAGGATATGTGATCAAATCATTTGGAAATAGCTTTTTGCATACTGTGTAGGCAACTGTAGTGATATTTTATGTTTTATGTATAAAACTTGCCTGAAGACCAGAAGTTAAAACTAAGTCACTAGAGTGCTCTTACCTCTAAGAAATACTCAGACTGAAGGAGAATGAGTTCCTGTCTCATCCCATTGTATATTTCTCTCTAGTGAATCCCATTTTATACATCTCTCTAGTGCTGGGATTAAGGTGTTTGACTCTTTAGTACTGGGATTGAAGGTATAAGCCACCAACACCTGGATCTGTTCCTACATTGATCTTGTATAGCCTAAAGTGACCTTGAACTCACAGAGATCCATCTGCCTCTATCTCCCAAATCCTGGGATTAGAGGTGTGTGATATCACTGCCTGACCTCTAGTAGTTTAGTTTTACCTTCTGGTCTCCATGTAAGCTTTATTTATAAATATAAATAAAATATCACTATAGGCAAGTCTTTAGCAAGTACTGTCCCCTTCATGACGTGGTTTAGTTTATTCTCGAGATCCTATAGAAGGTAAATGTCTTAGGTCTAGGCTAATGTCAGCTTAGCTCTTCTCTCCCTAGCTAGTCTTGATCTGCGGAAAAGTCCAGCATCCTGACCCATGTTCATTACTCTAATAGCACACACTGCTGAGAGGAGAGGGGTTGCATATACATGGCTAGGAAATCTTTGTGAAGAGGGACTTCAACGGTTGAGTTGCTCTGTTCTGCTAATTCCTGAAGTTGAGGTGAGAAGGGGAAGTGATCTGAGAAGTCATTGAATCCAAAACACAGTGTAGAAGACGCCTGTTTGGTCTAACCTCCAGCACTTGCTCCTGTTTAGACAGGAATGCTGGTACAGTTCCTAAATTGTTCATTTAGCAAGTGCTGCCGTGAGCAGTTTAACTAGAAGTTTCTGTTCCTGGGCTTACTTTACACATTCACCTAAAGAGTAAGCAGTGGAGGATTTTGATTTTACCAAAGTGGTGCTGAGGCTGGCTCTACCTGGAATCCTAGTACTAGGTAGACAAATCAGGGAGGGTTGTTGAATTTGAGACCAGGACTAAAACAAATAAACAAAAAAAAAAAATGTGTGTCACAACACACGTTCCCTGTTACTTCAGATATTCTAATTTTTTAAAAAACACCTGTCTATCTATCTATCTATCTATCTATCTATCTATCTATCTATCTATCTATCTATCTGGTGTGTGTATGAGAGACAGAGAGACAAAGACATTGAGGCTGAAAGAGACAGAGAGACAGAGACAGATGGGAGGAACAGGCATACATGTGCCACAGGCTTTGATGGTCAGAAGACAGCTTTCAGGAACTGGTTCTCTTCTATCATTTGCATCATGGGGATTGAACTTGGGTAGTCAGACTTGACAGCAAGTACCTTCACCCATAGAGTTGTCTCACTGGCCTATGGTGTTCTCAGTCTTGAATTCATTTTTTAAAAATTATTTATTTGTACTTTATGTAAATTAGTGTTTTGCCTGCATGTATGTCTGTGTGAGGATGTCAGATCTCCTTGGACAGGCATTACATACATTTGTGAGGTGCCATATGGGTACCAATTGAACCCCTGTCCTCTAGAAGAGCGGCCAATGCTCTTAACCACTGAGCCATCTCTCCAGCCCCTCAGCCTTGAATTCTGCTTCCTTTGAATCTGATAGTGCGTTTTTAGACTTCCCTGAAGCCTGTTGGCTAATGTAGCTGAAGATGTGTCAAGACTTTGGCCATTCATCACACCTCCTGTCCTCTACCAGACATTTTCATTCAAGAAGCAATACTTGTTTCTTATAAGGAATATACCTTGTTTAAGGCTTGTAAGATACAGAAAAAAAAAAACAAAACATGTGGGGTCTTCCAACACATCCACTATAGAATATTTTACCTTTGATCACCAAAATAGTTTTTTTTTCCTATCTAACTGACCACTTCACTAACATGAACTTGTAAGCTTCAATTAAATACCTAAGGAGAGCATCAGGCTTCACAGTTTAAGGGCTCAGTTCCACAAGGCCACACCAATTTTACATTCTTGTTGGTAATATGTGGCCATCAGTGGCCCTGCCTCCTCACAACCAAATGAGTTTTGATTAATTTATCAGATTGACTTCTGGATCTCAGAGACACACTTACTTATATTAGGAGTATTATAAAGAGCCTTGTGGGGACACAGATGAAAAGACACATTGGCAGACGTCTCTTGGGAGGTTCACAATTGGACTGTGCTGTGTGCTTCTTCCTATTGTGCTATAACCCATGAGCCTACACATGCTTAAACTAGAAGTTTTCTGAATGCCATTCTGAATGCTGTCCTTTCAATTTCTCGGCGTGGCTTTGTTACAAAGGCCCGATTGATTAAATCACTAGTCATTGGTAAGAAGCTCAACCTTTAGCCTTTCTCAATTCCCCAGAGATTGAAGGTTGGAGGAAAGCTACAGGTTCTATCCCTGTAGTCACCTGGCTATTTTCTCTGGCAACCATTCTCTTCCTGAGTCATATCATTAGATCAAAAGATGTGTCCCTTGCTTATGAAATTACTTATGAAAACTGTTTTTAGAGGTAATTAGCCAGGAAATTATACAGGTCTCAGGATTTCTGTGTCAGAGACGAAATATTATATTAAGACAAATTTCTAGCTAGTACTCTCGTCTCGTCTGCAAGGATCATCTGTGTTATGAACTAGGGTAGATATGTAGATTTCTATCTGTTTTATAAGCCTTCTACCCCCTTGAACTACATTATGAACAAATTGTCTTACTGCTCATGGCCCCTTATTATAGGAGTAAACAGACAGATGTACTTTCTTTGAAAATTTAGAAATGATGTATTTACTTTGTGTGTGTGTGTGTGTGTGTGTGTGTGGCTATGTACATCACTGCATGTGTGTGAAAGTCAGAGAACAGCGTGAGGAAGTCCAGTTGGTTCTCTTTTCCACTTGTGGATAAGATGTTGATGTTCTATCTCAGGTCATCAGGCTTGGTAGGCAGCTTCTTACACATGAGGCATCTGTCAGACTTTAGTCTGTGCTTTCTAAGGAGGAGAGCTATAACTAAGGTAAAATGTGAGAGACAAACACTAAATGTTAAGGCACAACATTATCAACAAAACTCAGGAGTCTACAGAAGCAATATTTTATGTGCCATTTTAGGAAATCAAGGTTAGTGAAAAAAATCACCATGGGAAGCTAGAGATAAACGGCCCAATTAATAAAGTGCATGCATTTCAAGCCAAAGGCCTTAGTTCAGTCCCCAACAAAGTCATAAAGAGTCAAGCATGATATTCAACAAATGGTGCTGACATAACTGAATATCAACATGTAAATGAATGAAAATAGATCCTTATCTATTGTCATGCACAAAACTCAAGTCCAAATGGACCAAAGTCCTTAACATGAAACCAACCAGACTGAACCTCATAGAAGAGAAAGTGGAAAGTATACTTGAACACATTGGCACAGGAGCCCACTTCCCAAATATAACCCCAGTAGCACTGACATTGAGAGAAACAGTTAATAAATGGGACTTACTGAAACTGAGAAGTTTCTGTAAAGGAAACGACAAGGTCAACAAGACAAAATGACAGCATACAGAATGGGAAAAGATCTTCACTAATCCACATCAGACAGGGGGCTGATCTCCAAAATATACAAAGAATTCAGGAAACTGGTCATCAAAAGAACAAATAATTCAACAAAAAATGGAGTACAGATCTAAGAGCACTCTCAACAGAGGAATCTAAAATGGCTGAAAGACACTTAAGGAAATGTTCAACCTCCTTAGCCATCAGAAAAATGCAAATCAAAACAACTCTGAGATTCCATCTTACACCCATAAGAATAAGCAATACCACTCTTGGGAATATACCCAAGCGAGGCCTTATCACACAACAAAAGTATATGCTCTACTATGTTTATAGCAGCATTGTTTGTAATAGCCAGAACCTGGAAACAACCTAGATGCCCTTCAATTGAAGAATCGATGAAGAAAGTATGGAATATATACATATTAGAGTACTACTCAGCAGTAAAAAAAAGGACTTCTTGAAGTTTGCAGGCAAAAAGATGGAAATAGAAAACACCATCCTGAGTGAGGTAAGCCAGACCCAAAAAGA
>NW_026068011.1:3579473-3590811 GCF_014885135.2 Alexandromys fortis | reverse complement strand
AAAAAAAAAACTGATGACAATTTATGCTGGAGAGGATGTAGGGTAAAGGGAACACTCCTGCAAAGCTGGTAGAAATGCAAACTGGTACAGTCACTTTGGAAATAAGTATGGTGATTACTCAGATAATTAAGTATAAAGGTTAGTAGGAGACATCAACACCCCATTCTCACCACTGAACAGGTCTGTCAGACAAAAAAAAAATAACAGAAAAAATAAGGGAACTAACAGATGTAATGACTCAAATGGACTTAACAGGCATCTATAGAACATTCTATCTAAACATAAAAGAATATGCCTTCCTCTCAGGACCTCATGTAACCTTCTCAAAAGTTGACCACATACTAGGTAACATAGCAAACCTCAAAAGATACAAAAAATTGGAATAACTCCATGTAACGTATCAGATTCATGTCTTAAAATTAGAATTCAACAGCAACACTATTTCCAAAAAGCCTACTAACACATGGAAATCAAACAATGCTCACCTGAATCACCAATGGGTCAAGGAAGAAATTAAAGACTTCCTAAAATTCAATGAAAATGTTCACACAACATATCCACGTTTATGGGACACAATTATGGGACAGCATTAAGACAAAAGGTCATAGCACTAAATGCCTATATAAAGAAGCTGGAAAAAATTCATAACAGTGAGTTAATAGAATATCTGAAAACTCTAGAACAAAAAGAAACAAACTCACATAGGGGAACTAGATGGCAGGAAATAAATTGAGAGCTGAAATTCACATCATAGAAACAAAAAAATAATACAAAGAATCAATTAGACAAAGAGTTGATTCTTCGAGAAAATCAACCAATAGACAAACCTTTATCCAAACTAACAAAAGGCTGAAAGAGAATATCCAAATTAACAAAATCAGAAATGAAAGAGGGACACAACAACAGACATGGAGGAAAATCCAGAGAATCAGTCAGTATAGCAAATTGGCAAGCTCCAGGCAGTGAGAGATCCCTGCAAGACCCAGTGGCTGATTACTAAGCAACAATATCAAGGCTGACCCATGATCTTTATACTCGGGGTAATGCTCACATGTGTGCACACGTGCACACCCACAGACATAAATTTCAATGAACCATTGTCAACATTACAAATAAAGATGCGATTACACAAAGAACAGTAATACGAAGCCATGTGGAAGCCTGAAGCAGAAGGGACAGTTTACTAATACCCTTTTTATTTATAATCTTGCCTCATTGTTCATCACGAAGGGATACTCTTTCCTCCTGGCTCTGCTCCAGAGTCCATGTATTAAAGTCTGAATGCACCTGCTGTAGGGGAAAGTCCCTCCCCCCCAGTCTCAGAGTCAGATGGCTTGCTTTACTCTCTCACTTTAGTGGCAAAACACCGGCCTTTAAATTTTTGGGGATGACACCTTGGAGTCCACACTCAAAGATCTATTTGAATTGTGGCATGTTTTAGGTTGTCTTGCTCCAAACACATCTCTTCTCAATGTTTATCATGGTGACACGGGCCTTTTATGGCACTCTGAAGTGCTTCAGAGAAAATGGAGAGCGTTCTAATCCCTCTGATTGACTCTTCCAGGTCTACAGTAATTTCCTCACTGCCTAATTATTAGGCTTGGTTTAATTCACTCTACACATAATGTTTACTGATGCACATATGGTACCCCATTTCAGAAAACTGTACCCAGAGTGGGCATTTTTGTCATGCTGGAGCATGGAAAATATCCTTTATAGACAGAAAAATAAAAAAGCCAATAAATTAAATCAGTTTGACAAAAATGTCCCTTAATAAAAAGGAGAAAGTTCATTTTTGTACCTTGCTGAGAGAGCCCATATCTCTCTTCCTCATTTATTTTATCTGTTGACATTTTTTTAAAAAATGAGGCAAGGCTCCACTTTGTAGGCCAGGCTGGTTTCATATTTACTATATAGCCAATACTTGCTTGCAACAGTTCTCCTGACTCAACCTCCCCATGCCAGGCTCATTTATTGACTTATGGTTTGTTTTATTGAGACAGGATTTCATGTAACCTTCAACAAGAATGATCTTGAAAAGCTGATCTCCCTGTATTCCCATCCCAAGTATTAGGTTCGCAAGCCTGAGCAACTATACTGAGCCTGACACAATTTACTTTAAAAGCTGCATGATGCTTATATGTTTAAGTATCTCTAAAGGTTTACAGTTTTTTTCCCAAACCAAAGGTATAATGGGAATTGAGATAAAAGGGGAGCATGGAGAAGAGGAAGGAAAAAGAGCCACTTATCTTGGGCTTACTCCTTGACTGTCCTTGAAATAAAAGTCACTGATTCAGAAACCAGAGACTCTTGAAGGAAAGAGGTCTTTGCAAGAGAAGAGATGTCCTGTAAGCATGCTACTTCCTCTTTTACTTCCTCTTTACCTCATCTTTCAAGATGAGTGTTCTTTTCTCTCAACCAGTGGTGCCACTATCAGGTAATTTTAAAGTTTTTTTTTTTAATGAAGCAGTATCAGTGACATTATGCATATTAAATCTTGGTATTGAGTTTGTGCTACCAATTGAATGCCATTTCAAAGTTGAAGGTCCAAGGACAGCGTCATTCAGCCTGATATGATGGTTAACTATCTTTAGTACCAGCATTGGTCGTGGTAGGGTGGAAAAGGCAGGGAAATTGACATTTGTTTAGTATTCTTTCATCTCTTGATTGACTATTGACCATCCTGATAATTCTCCAGGGACAGATTACTGCCAATTTTTTTTTCGTTTTTAAAACAAGGTGCTGAATTTACAAAGGTAAGATTAAAGTTTGTACTAAGATGAGGCTTATAAGTTAAAGTACCCAAGTGGACTAACTGTGAAGCTTGTCCTTTTTAATGACTGTAGTCTTTCAAATTGGTACACTTTCATCTTAGTGTATAGTTTTTATTAAAATTCCCTTAACGGGAATAGCATAAGGTAAATATCAATTATTAATGAACCCCAACTTTCTCTATGATAATTATTATAGTAAACTTCTTGGTTAATATAACTGCAATTTTTTTCTTCCTTAAGCCATGCATATCATGTTTGGTCTTAGACAAGAAGTTGAACTATGTATGTGATTTTGATAATTATTTTTCTAATTAATCCTATGAGGGGGGGCAAAATGTGAAACATTTCAATTTAGCTGGGGGATAGCTGATTGACTAAAGAGATGAACAGCCTTGCCTGGAGAATTTGGTGAGAATTAGTTGACCAGATTGTGCCAAGTGTTTCCAAATTAGAGGAAATTGTCCTGAGGAATTTGGAGATAAGAGAAGGTTCTTCCATCAGATCTGACCAGAAGTGCTGTCAGAAGTGTGAATAATTAACCAGTCACAGCTCCATCCTCTCCTCTTCCTTCTTTCACAGTTTCTATGTTTTTCATGAGCACATTAATCCTATTTAACTGCTGGAGGCAGAACTTTCTATATGTTTGATTCCTTCCATTTCAAAGAGGATCAGGCTGCCTTAAATAGCTGCAGTTTAAGCTCCAGATCTGCAACGGAGTAAAGGGCACCTTTGGACGAAGCAAGCTAGGAGCTGTGGGAGACCAGAAAAACGCAGGAGGGAGAGCACAGAGTTCTGTGAGCAGGTAGAAGCCAGAACTAATGAAGCATCTCTGACTCTGGCCATTCCTTCCACACTCCCTTGAAATCTTCAGGTCTAAGCATCAACATGAATGTCTTCTAAGGGTGTATCTGTGGATGACCAATTGATGAGTTTAAGGGGAATAGGTAGGTTGTGATTTCCCAACTCACAGTGGTACTCACGGTTTACTTTGCAACCTGGTTACTGCTACTCCTTCAGCGCACTCTCAGAGTGCTCCAGCAGACTATAAAAATGCCTCTACCAATTTTGCCAACTTAGGTGTAATTTCAGGATTCAGAAACCATTCAAGTGTAGTACACATACCTTAAGTAAGCCAGGAAACCTTACCAGATACCCCCAATCCACAAAGTTTAGGGAAAAGCTAATATCTTTGACCCTTATGTTGAATCCTTCCCTTTTTTATTCTTTCCCCAAAAGGAATTTCATACAGACAAATGGGAAAGTCAGTGTTTCTTAGTGAAATGAGTGGCAGATGGAAAACAAAAATCTATGGGACAAACAAGACTGGTAAAAACAGACCATGTAGGGGCACTAAGAGTCCGGTTCTAGCCTTCTTGGTTTCTTTCCTGGGTACAATAGATAATCAGTGTTCAGTGACTATAGAGTGAACAGCATTTGAAATATCATAAATATTGCAGTAGTGATTGATGGACAGAGCAAGAAGAACAGGAGAAGAATAAAATCTACTCGTGAAGCTAAAACAACATTGTCAAGCTATTGCTGCTGTCTCAAATCCCTTCATCTCTCTGATAGCAGAAATCAGTTCATTTCTTACCTAGTTGCACTGTCAATTGAGTAACTGTAACAGAGACACAGTGACCCACCAAGGCCAAAATATCTCTACAAGAAGTCTTCTTGCTTCTGCACTAAAAGCAAACAAAGCAAGAGATAGTACGAGTATTAGAATGTGAGCAGTTAGTTTTCCTCAAACTAAAGGATCTTGAATCTGACTAGATCTCCTGTCTTTTCTTTTGATAGCAATAGCACCAATCATTTTATGGGATTTTTTTTTTTTACAAATTTGGGAATATGAGACAATGATTGGGGCTTATTCAGAAATTAAGGCTTTCTTGAGAAAATAAAATGTCAGCCAATTGTTAGAAATGCAATGACCTAAAACTGACTTGAAAAACCCTTTCCTGGGAACAAGCTTTTATAAAAGAGGGAGACAGTCAACAATACTACTCATTTATCATGACTATGAACAACATCAATGATCAACATGGCACAATAAGGCAATGATTGCAGTAGTGGCACACATCTCTAGTTGGACTTAGACCAACTAGAGAGAAACTATGCCTGGTACTGGAAATCTAGCGAACTACTCAGTCATAATGAAGTCACTGGAGGAGAATCTACAACTACTAGTTTACTAAACCAGAATAATCCCTAACAATATTCCATAAACATTTGTCATTACACTCACAGATAAGTGTAGTCCAAATTTCTAAGCAAGGAAACTTCTTTTATCAACAGATGGAGAACACTAAAGGAAACCATGATAAATCAAAATGTAGAGTGTAGCACCTAGTCTCAGGGGATAAATCTACAATACATAGCCACACCTAAGGCTCAGTGAACATTATGGAAGAGGAGGTGGAAAGATTTAAAGTATCAGAGGATCAGGAAGTTTGCTGTTAGAGCATGTCTTCTTACTGTTAAGTCTCACCAGCATGACCCCGTTCCAGATAGGAGCTGAATGCCACCAAAAAACACTCCAAACTCCTATGAGGCCCCAACTCCACACAAAAAATTATAGGCAACTGAGAAAAAACTTGGAGTTGGGAAGGTAGTCTTCTCCAAGTAGGAACACACCAATTGGTGGTCCAGTGCCAAGCAGTCCATGTTGAAAACATACATACAACATACAAACAAGTAACATTTTGCAGACTTAACAAGCCATATTTAGGAATAACTAATTTTTCCTAAAGGCAATAAAAATTAGTGCTAAGGAGGCTTTTAATGAATTTGAAGGAAAGCAGGGAGGGGGATAAGGGAGGATTTGGAGGAAGAAAGGAGAAGGGAGATACATTGTAATTGAAGTCTCAAAGACAAAGTCAACAAAATTAAGAACTGAAAACATGCAATTCCATGTTATAGTTAAAAACAGCAAGCGAGAGTCACAGCAGAAAGCAACAGGACTCCATAGGGAGAAAGTAATTCTTGGGCACCTTGAACTAAATCAGGAGAGGGTAGTAGAGGGTTCTGCAAGTTTCAGAAGTACACTTATATGTGACATCACCACTACCACCAAGTGGGTGCCTGTCACCTGTCTCCCCTCACTCAAGTAGCATGTTAGTCCAGGTTACCACCTCACTCAGTTGACCTGACCTCCTGTCACCTCTCAGATGCTTGGAGAGGGCACTGGTGAGGTCTCCTCCTCCTCCTCCTCCTCCTCCTCCTCCTCCTCCTCCTCCTCCTCCTCCTCCTCCTCCTCTTCTCCTTCTCCTTCTCCTTTTCCTTCTCCTCCTTCTTCTCCTTCTTCTTCTTGACAGGGCTTCTCTGTATAACAATCCTGGATACCCTTAAACTTGACTTATAGACCAGAATGGCCTCAAACTCAGATATATGCCTACTTCTGTCTGGAATTAAAGGCATGTGTTCCAGACCCATGCCTGTCTAAGTCTTCTGAAAATAGCCTGTTTCCAGACTTACATTTTCAGTCATTGTCTTTCTAACTGCATCAATGTTAGAAGGATTAAGTCATTATTTGAGCAGCATTTTTCAAGCTTTCTGAGGATTTTTCCTGGGATGAACTTATATTGTTAGTCATGGAACTCTTGATGTTCTAACTTGGCTCAAACAGCTTCACCTATTGAATGCCCATTAACCAAAGGCAGTTGTTAAATACATTGCCAGACATTATTTCCAGATGCCGTTTTGTTCTGAGCAAAGTTTGAGGGAAAGAAGAGTGGTAATGGATGGTTCACTAAATGCAGGAGTGAAGAATGGAAAGGAAGGTGGCTTGTGAGAATTTTCCCAGTGGGGGTGCTAAGCAACCGCCTTCAGGATCCAAATGGCAACCCAAGTTCAAGTCCATCCAAATTACCCCTAAGAAAATCAAGAACTTTTACCAGGTTTATTTACAGAACCTTAGAAATAGTACTGACCAGAACAGGAATGAACCCAAAGCCTCTGTACTGGAAAGTCTTCATGTTGTGTGAATGATGGCTTCTTCATGGTTGTGCAGTTGGGATCCCCTGGTGTTTCAATCCTATATAATCTAGAGCTCCAGGCCTTGGACAATTTAGGGTAAAGTTGTATATGGCAGGTTCAGAGGAGTGGCTGGATGCTTGGGTGAGTATGTGATGGACTGTTTCAGCCCTCTATTTTTTTTATGGTAATATCACCAGTCAGTAAACCCAGCTAACAGGTACAGCAGAACTGATGAAAATGTTAGCAGTCAGACTTAGAAGGCAGTACTGTACAACAGGAGTTGACCTCAGTTCAGTTTGGATTTGTGAGCTTGAACATGTAGGTCTCTTACATATGGGTTGTAAGTTAAAATCACACTCTACTCAAAAGACCTGGCTATGGATTTAGATGTTCAATCAATGTTTCTCACTATTCTTTATTTAAACTACACTGAAAACTATGTTGATTCTTGCCCTTTAAGTTTTATCATCACCCTACCAAGACATTCTAAAGAAGGTCAATGACATAATTTTTAGGAACATTCTTATAGGTTACAAAACCATAGGAAATTCATGGGATTATTGTTATAATAAGCAATCAGCTAAGCACAGAGGGGAACTTACAAATAAACAGAATGCAAAAAAATGCTGCTAGGGTTGGGCTAGGGGAGAGAAACCAAGAATTTAGTAAAAATATTTTTTATACTTTCCCACCACCCCTGACACCTAAAACGTGCTCCTGTGGAAAGATCAAATATTCTACACTAATTTAGAAATCAAGCAATCTAAAGAATGTCATGTCTGACCAGGGATGCAGGTATCTGAGACAAATTCTCTAAGAGAAATGTTTTGGGCAATGGGACAAGGAAACATTAAAATAAGACTGTATGACAGTGCTCCATAAGCTGATTTACAACTTATTTAACATAAAGACCTCATGCTTCCTTCTAGACAGCATCATATGTGAGACTAGTATGTTCATGGTCTAGTTCTTTGATGTAGCTTAGTAGCCACTGGAGACAGAAACAGTCCAGTGTTTGGCTATGAGAGAAAATGACTTATTTTATTTTGTTTCCATTTTATTTTCTGGTCTCACGTTTTCCCCCCAGTGAACCAGAAGTTTTAGTTACGGCTTTTACAAAGTTTCAGGTGGAAGGACTACATGGGTGACTACTAGTCACTGTGAGATTGGAGCAAATTAAGACGTGAAGCCTGTTTCCTTTCTGAGAGCTTTCTATTTTTCTTAAAAACAAAACAAAAAATGTATGTGTGCGTGCATGAGGTTATATGCATCACTTGTATGCAGAAGACTCTGAAGCCCATGAAATGACATCAGATCCTCTGCAACTGGAGTCACATGTGGTTGTGAGTCCCAGTCATGTGGGTGCTGAGAATTGAACCTGGATCCTGTGCAAGGGCAATAAGCCATCTCTCTAGCCCCCATTTGTTCTATTTATTCTCATAAGATTCCTGCCACTTTAGGATAATTTCATTAGCATTGCAATCATCTTTGTTGGGATACATTACTCCCTTCTTTAGGAGAATAATTAAATCTTAAATTTGAAATTTTTTCTAGACTTTTTTTTTTTTTTTTTGCCTGTATGGAATGATTTTTTTTTCCCCTTTGAGTTTAGACCAGAGTTTTAAAATGTGAAGTTGAAGGTAAATAGTTAGGGACAATTAATCCAAGAAAGAATAATGCCCATTAAGGAAATATAGGAAGCATATTGATCTCTGTTCTCACCCAAAAGCAATAAGGAAAACAGGAGTGTTTAAGTACACAGAGTTGTCTCTTCAAAGAGAGAAATGTATAACCTGTTTTTTTTTGCCCAGAAGGCCAGGATTAGAGGTGGTTAATAGCCTGATGGTTAATAACCTGGTGACTTTTGTACTATCTGTGTGGCCAGGCCACACCAGATCCTCCCCCAGACCCTTATCATGATCTTATTTATTCTGAGTTTGTTTCCTTGGTTAATCTACAGAATCTATCTTTATGGAAGATATCACTTGTACTTGATAATATTTTTGATATAGGTATGTCTTAAGCTTTGTTGGGCTGAGTTGATTATCATCAGGAAACTCTTTTTCAAATTGTGCTATGTTTAAATATGTCTAAAATAAACTATTCAGAGTCAGACTGTCAAAGTTTGAACCTACATTGGCTACTAAGTCATGTTGAACCAAACTGTTTTCCTGCCTCTCTCAGATCAACCCTTTGCTGACCTTGGCGTTCAGAGAGACCCCCACAAAGAGACAAGCAGGGTGTTGTTCTCCATGTTACTTGTGACTTATAGTACACAGTTATCAGAGTCTCAAGCAAGCTTAAACATATTCTAATCTGGTTGACCGGGAAGAGGGCCTGTGTTCTTTTCTTCTAGTGGAACCAGTTTCATATTCTTCAAAGAGCTCCAGGATTTTAGACTTTGCTCAAAAAAAAAATCCAAAATGCAAAAAACAAAACAAAATCACTTTTGGGAAATTTATTTGAATATAACACCATCTATACCAGGCATCCATCATGTTCCACCACAACTGGGACATTTTTGAAACAGTTTATTTTTCCTCTCCAGCTTATGGGTTACAGTGTGTCTATCTTTCATGGTACTCCCCTCCCATGAAATATAGAATCACATTTTCCAGACAGGTATGATTTGTTGACTGTGTTCCTTTGGATTTACAGAAGAAAATGCTGTTATTTACATTGTTAATAAGCTTAATTGGGTAAACTGGACTGGTAGCGCTTAGCTAATACCTTTAAATGTCTTCTCTTAAGCAATTAATATTTTTTTTTTTGTCACACATGTGCTTAAAGCAGTTGGAAGCAAACCTTGTGTTCTTGACTGCTGTCAGACTTAATGAATGATTTTTGTCAAGTCATTCCTTTCTGCCCTGGTTGATTGATAGCTAAATTTCGGTCTTCCAGCTTATGTAAAAAGTGTTAACTATGCCTTTCAGCTTGTGGGTAAGGGCATCTGAACTATTCGAATAGTCAATTTACAGAGGAATTATGTTACCTCTTTACCAGAAGGGTAAAAAAAAAAAGTGTCACTGCTCATCAGGGCCACAAGTCCAGAATCCATGAGCTGATGAAGGCAGAATTGATGTGTCCCCACATTTCCTGGATGATAACAAGGTCAAGATATCCCTGGTCCCACCTGCTGAGACCTGACTCTCAGTTGTGGATATTCTTGTTTTTATGGACAGTGAAAGAGCTAGATTAGTACAAAAGTAGTTTGATCCTTGTATGCTTGATGATGAGAATCAAAATTAGGATGTTAGACTGGGTGTGATGGTATACACCTTTAATCCTAACAAATAGTGAGTTTGAGCCCTGTGTGGTCTACATTGTGAGCTTCAGGCCAGCAAGGACCATATAGTGAGACCCTGCCTCCCAACAACAAAACCAAAACTGGTTGCTAGATTGTCTGGGTACAATTGGGCATGAGCTCCTTTCAGTGATCTCTTTAGAACAAGTCAGATGTGGGTTTACCTCTACCACCAACAGCTTGAAGATTTTCCCTACATGATGTAATTACCACATTTTTAAACTATGGAACACAGATCCTAGTCATTTCTTGGAGAAGTCTCTTGTTCTTTGGCTCTAACACAATTAGAACATCAAGCAACACACTTTATTAACCTTGTTACAACTTCCTGTTTAAAAATACTTTTACCAGTCAGTGATCCATAATTTTATAGTACAAGTACAGTTGTCTCTACATATTTCTGGTGCCAGGGCCCCCTTGAATATTAAAATTTTCAGATGCTCACTTCTATTATATAAACTGGCATTATATTTGCAACAAAACTTACATATATTCTCACATGTACTTTCAGACACCTCCAGCTTACTTTTAATAACTAATACAATGTAAATGTTACATAAGAAATGGTGATGCTGCATTGTTTTGGGAATCATGATAAACATATTCTGCACCTTCTCAGTACAGATGAGTTATTTGTTTCCTGTAAAGGATGCAGTGTAAATTTTTGAATGGAAAAATAAATAAAATTAAAAAAGCACACATTTAATGAAAAAATCACTATATAATGTGTTAGATATCATTATGATATTTTTTAACAAAATGTTTTTCTTTGGATCTTCTACCTCCTGCTTCTCTTGTTCCTCTGTGGGTAGCTATCCCACCCAATATTCTTTCCTCTTTTAAGGCCTGTGTGTCCTTTTACTTAATCTTTTTTTTTGATTTTTTGAGACAGGGTTTCTCTGTTGCTTTTTGGTTCCTGTCCTGGAACTAGCTCTTGTAGACCAGGCTGGCCTCGAACTCACAGAGATCCACCTACCTCTGCCTCCCGGGTGCTGGGATTAAAGGCATGCGCCACCACCGCCTGGCCTTTTACTTAATCTTAATCTTTGTTGATGAACATTTAAAATTCTTCATTCAAAATTTATTGTGGTAAACATGCAATCTATGACTATAAAAAGTCAGGTGTATAAGTCATTTATCTGTATCTCTGTCTATCTATCTATCTATCTATCTATCTATCTATCTATCTATCTATCATCTATGATCTGTCTACCTAGTATCAATCTTCTACCTATCATCTATCTATCTATCTATCTATCTATCTATCTATCTATCTATCTATCTA
>NW_026068011.1:3570488-3578928 GCF_014885135.2 Alexandromys fortis | reverse complement strand
TCTCTCTCTCTCTCTCTCTCTCTCTCTCTCTCTCTCTCTCTCTCTCTCTCTGTGTGTGTGTGTGTGTGTGTGTGTTTGCATCCACCCATGCACATGCATGTAGAAATCTGAGCAGGACCTCTGGAGTCTTCTACCATTCTAGATCAATCTCATTATCTTGAGACAGGCTCTCTAGCTGAACTTAAAGCTCACTGTCTCAACTATGCTGAGTTCCTGGTATCTGCTTGCTGCTATCCTCCAATGCTGGGGTGCAGGTACACAAAACCATACAACCATGAAACTCTGCTACCCTACCCAGCTTTTTACATGGATACTGTGGTTCACTCTCAGGCTCTCAAGCTTGTAGAGCAAATGCTTTCATGCTCTGAGCCATCTCCACACCCCCATAGCCAACTCTTTGGGTGAAAAATAAATGAGGTTTGTAACTCTTTAGAACAGGGACACCAATAATCCCTAGATAGAGATTATTATTATAAATATAAACATTCACTCTGTCTCTTCCTGCCATGACTTCACTAACTCTTCTTCATTCCCCACTGCTAAAGTCAACACTTTCTGTGCAGACCATCTAATCCCACAACCTTTCCTTGGGTCCTTTATCTTGAACCTAGCAGTTGTGGGCTCAGTTTTCTGCTAATATTTTTCTGCCACCAAGTTAAGCTGCTGCACCTGCTGGACTGAAGCCATCTGGAGATCTTCAATAATCGCTCTCCTGAACCCTGAGGCAACCTTTTATTGTCTCTTCTCATGAAAGCAATTAGCCTTTCCCATCATGTAGGAAAAAGAGGACTTTGACTCAGACCTGTGTGTGCTGGGGCTGAAAATGAAATCAACAGATGGAACCAAACACCTGCTCCTGTCCTTCTGGAACAGCTCTCATTGGAACAACTTTTTAACTAAAGATGATTTTTAACCTATACAAATAAGAAATTATAGCCTTGATATTTTTAAATAAGATTCATGACTATAGAATGGAAGATAGCATATTTTCTGAAAGAAGACTACATTGAAATGCCACCAAACTGGTCTGATAGCCAATCAAAAGACTATTTCCAGATTTCTCTTCACCTCCACAAAGGTCACTCAACGACCACTGAAACTTATTTTCATAAAAATACATGCATGATCAATCTGTTAATGTGACTGCACTGCATTGAAATAGCACCCAGAAGGCAGAAAAGACAGCAGTTGTTCCTCAAAAGTTTGTTTGCCTTTTCTTGTGACTGACCTTGGTTCTTGGTGGCTTTGACTTGATCTATGATTCCCAAGTTTTGTATCTATGATTCAACAAGTTTTCCATCCCTCTCCTTCAGATGATAGTCAAGTGCCTTAATTTTACATAGTCCACTACATTCTACCAAAGCAATGGTCCCTGTGACAATTAAGATGGGTCTTTGCATATCAGTTAACATAACCAAGATAATCACTTACCAATGCACACAGCAACTTATCTCTTAGTCAATTCCATTCTAATTAATTTGATAAACCATCAAAGGAGAATAGCCTAATCATTTCCTTCTCACGAGAAGAGCAAAAAACAAGACCTGGAAACCAAATGGAAAGAGAGCCTCTAAAACCTCAGGATGGCAGCATCGTGTAGATTCTCATTGAATCTAGGCCACATGGCCAAATAAGTGTCTTGGAGGCCAGGTACTATGTTTTAGGGTTATGTAAAAAAGTCATAATAGGGTTATTATAGTTTAATAAATGACTACATTTATCAGAGTTTCTCTCAGTACTTTTTATTCCACCAGAGAGACTTTTATCCTGACTGCTTTGGCAGTCCTGGAGGGCAGAGACTGTGGATCTGGTGAAACTCCATCAAGGAGTTTGCATGTAGGTAGTACAGAAAATGATGGCTGTACTGTACTTTAACTGAGCCAACACAGCCTCAATTTCACAAGGAATTGATGCTTTAGGAGGGGGAAAAACAAGGCCTGATGAACTCCTCCCCCCCTTCTTCTTCTTCTTCTTCTTCTTCTTCTTCTTCTTCTTCTTCTTCTTCTTCTTCTTCTTCTTCTTCTTCTTCTTCTTCTTCCTCCTCCTCCTCCTCCTCCTCCTCCTTCTTTCTGTACTTGTTTCCATTAGGATGTACATATGTCCCAATTAAAATTATTTTTCTTTGTGGTATCATCAAGATGATGACCGAAGAATCTTGTATTTCTCTTAAAAGAATACAAATATGGAAAATGTGTTGATTATTTTTAATGTTTATCCTTTAGGTTCATGGATATGCCCTGTTCACTTGTGCCATCCCATACTGGACCAGTGTCTTTAGTATCATGGGATCCTGTGCATGTAATACACCCTGAGTTATTAAAGTGACTTTGGGTGGATTATTGCATTGACTAATTACCAGGACTGACCTTCACACTGGCTAAAATTTGCTTGACTTAATGAGGCTCAATTTTTGTCAAACCCTCTAGGCTGGATGGCTGCTGGCCTAGTCACTTCGTTGCTTTGATCTTTCATTTTTAATAATAATTATTGCACAAAGCTTAAGGAACTATGGTAAAATATGTCAGTAATCATGAAAAGCCTGGGGCAGCTACATTCAAGGAAAAATATTAAGCCTTCAGATTTTTGACCCTAATTTGAATCACACTTTATACCCAACTTTGACCTTGTTGGAGTTGACTTTCATTATAATATTAAAAAAATTAATACTTCAATTCTTAATAGGATTGTTCTACACATGTTAAATGATGGGATAAATGTTAAGTTGCCTGATCTTTATTAAATATCATCATCCCAGCCTAGAATCAGTGTTCACTTTTATGTGTGAAATTCAAGATGATGGTGGATTTTTTTAGACACATATCTAATTATACCCAAAGAAAACTCCCATTTGAAGGATGTCTATCAAGCA
Source organism: Alexandromys fortis (assembly GCF_014885135.2). Classification (NCBI taxonomy): domain Eukaryota; kingdom Metazoa; phylum Chordata; class Mammalia; order Rodentia; family Cricetidae; genus Alexandromys; species Alexandromys fortis. Next base: position 3,576,059 of record NW_026068011.1, on the reverse strand, counting down.
GGGCAGGCTTTCACCCTGTAAGAAAAGCAGGGTTGATGAGTATTAGCTGCCTAGAGCACTGTGCTAAGAAAGATTAGGAAGCAGAATTGAGCTCAGCATAAAAGTGTGCTGAGACTGACTAATAGTGTCTGATATAGCACAGGAAGGAAGAGGGACGTGATAACTATTCCTGCCTTGGTTCATAGATTCTAGACTTGTCCTCTCACCTTACAGGGATTTTGTTGGAATTTCCACATTTTCCCACCTTTTCTTATTTTCTGCTCATGCTTGAGTTCCTGAGTTTTCATGCGCTCTCCTACCTTACTTGCTTTTATTTTCCCATTTTCCTTTTCCCCTCAGGCCTTAAACTCATGCCTGTCTTCAGTGACTGAGATTATAGGTACACACTGCCATACAAGGTTAGATTTTGTTGTTGTTGATTTTTTTTTTTTTTTTGGGTGGTGGGGCATAGGAGAAGGTGGAGTTCAGTACATGAAAATCTCTTCTGTGTCTGCTGGAATTTCCCTGTTTTCATCAGTCGTGGTATAAGTAGTTTCAATGGCTTTGGATTTCTTACTTCAGGGATGCCTGGAAGCCACGTATTAAATTTCTTTTCCTATTTTGACTTGTCATCTTTTTTCACATCCCTTTTAAGCTCTTGCTAATATTTTACTTTGATTTTTTTTCTCTTTTCTGTCCCTTTTAAGGCACTTGCTATGGTATTTATTCATTTTGTTTCAGTCATTTTGAAATTGACTATTTGAAACTTTTTTTTAAATTTTAAAATAGAATTCTTAGTTGCTTTCTTTTTAAAGATTTATTTTGTTTGTGTGTGGGTACCCATGAACATCAGTCTCTTCTATTGATTTTTTTTCCTCTGTTGTCTTGTCCCTGTCAAGTTCATGTTATTAAATCCCCACCTTCCCCTTTCCTATGTGAAGCACTGCTCTGCCAGAAGCTGACAGGTTAGTTTGATGTGTTCTCCACCTGGTCACCTTTAGTTCTTTTTGCATAACCTTTCAAGTATATAGGGATGTCCAGGAGCTGCAGTTAAGGGGGTTGTGGCTTACCCAACAAGGATACTCAGCACTGACTTCTCGTCCTCTGCAAGAACAGCAAGTTCTCTAAAATCACTGAGCCATTTTTCCAATTTTGCTTTTTAGAGATCTTCTTACTCTGTAGCACAGACTGGCCTAGGCCTCAGATTGAGCTTAGGATAGACTCAAGTTAGTGGTAATTGTCCTACCTCAACTTCACAAGTACTGGCATCACAAGTATGAGTCAAGATGCCAAGTTCATAGTTGTTCTTACAATAGTTTGTATTATTATTTCTTATCTTGCATTTTTTCTATAAAGTCCTTTATCTAATTTGTAATGGTATGTTACTTGTTTTTATGGTTACCATTTTTATCTGTTGTATAAGCATATCGTTCTGGTATAGTTCAAATGTGTACAGGAAAAAACAACTCCTTACGGCTTCTGTAATGTTTAACTTTGCTCAGTTCTGGAAGAAAATTCTTCCTGTGAATTCAGGAATAGTTAATACAGTTGGCTTTTCTAGCTTCACAGAGTTCCTTCTTCAGCTACCTTTTGTGGGTATCAAAGATGTGGTGGCTTCATTGGAGAGATAACCTTTCTCATTTTCCTCTGACTTATTCCTTATTTAGACTTATATTTGTCTCTCTTGTCCCTGTCACGTCATTTTTTATTATATTTCTACTCATTTCTTCTCTACACAAATCAATGCCCTTGAAGCAACCACGGCAGGTTAATTTGAAATCTTTCCTGTAAGCCCTCGTCCAGGTCTTCTTTTTCTGTTTCTGTTTCATGCCCAGTTACAAGGAGAAATTTCAAAGCAATTCAGAAGAAAGCTAAACAAACTTACATATGTATATACATGCAGCCTTTACTGTCATTAGTGCCCAACCACTAGTTCTGACCAGTCACAGCTGAGTGTGTCACATTGTCGAAGATTCCCCGACTGCCTCCAGGACAGGTGTTAATGAATTGATTTGAGAAATGTACAGATTATTTGCCACCTTCCCTTGTGTTTATTTTTATTTGTAGGCTTTATATATTCAGATGATTATGAACAAAGTACAAGCAAGGTGATTGTGCAGGGATAGTTTTATTTTGTTTTCATGCAGCTGCCCCACTTATTTTAATAGTGTGGGAATGGTGTGTAATTATGCATTGTTAGAAGATTCAGGTTTGTTTATTCTTACCTTGAAATATTCTAAGTGGTTTTTTTTTTTTTTTTACTTCCTGGAACATAACAACTGCATCACCATAGCACCTGGGCTGGAATATTTTTATGGCTGTCAGATGTTCCCTGTTTTCCCTCTGTAAACCACAAACACTATATGTGAAGAGGGCAGGAGGTTACACAGTGAGAAAGTTTCACGGGTGACATCAAGGCTCAGCACTCTACTTGCATTTCTCCCTAATGACTGGTTGGTACACAGGCATCTCCACTGCTGAAGACCTGAGCTCTTGAAATTTGCCAGGACTTAAGAGTTTGTAGAGCCAAACAAATAATCCAGTGAAAGATGAGAACTGATCTTTGGTCAGTGTTTGGAGCTATAGTCTATTTATGTAATTTTCAAGATTTATATTACATATAGTTCCTAGGCAGACTTAATCAATCTACCTTTTTTTCTTTGATAAAAAAGAAAGTTTTTGATAAGAGAAAATTCAAGAGATTTAAACTATTATTGACCTAGTTTCAATTCTGTTCCTGTGATCATTATCTAGATTAAAAAAAAAAAACAGCTGGGGGAAGGAAAGATTTATTTGACTTATAATTCCAAACTAGAGTCAATTACTGTGGGGAAGTCAAGGCAAGAGGAACAGTCTCATCTACCATCAATAGCAGAGAGAGTATGAATATGTACAGGGTTCTTAGTGTTTGGCATCTATCCCTTCCTCCACATTTATATAGCCCAGAATTTCATGCCAGGGAAATAGTGCTGCCTTTGGTGGCTTGGTTCCCCAATGTTAGTGAACAAAATCATGTAATCCCCTCCAAGCCAAGCTGATCTAGGCAATCGTTCATTGAGAAAATTTTCCCAGCAGATTCTAAGTTGTGTCAAGTTGTCAATCAAAACTAACTATCCCTATTGTTTATATCGTAATGAAAGCTTGACAGTGGTTTAGGCAAAGATTGACAATTTTATTCCTTAATGTCCTTTTGCTTTTGTTTCTAACTGTAGCTTCGGAAAGCCGTGATGGATCACATATCAGATTCTTTCTTGGAAACCAACGTCCCTTTGCTGGTTCTCATTGAGGCTGCAAAGAGTGGGAATGAAAAGGAAGTGAAGGAATATGCCCAAGTTTTCCGTGAACATGCCAACAAGCTAGTGGAGGTAAGTCACAGACCTGTGGACTCAGGTCTCATAGCACAAGATGTAGATATAGAGTGTGTCTTTACACATGGCTCTTGAGGTTTTAATAGACTGCTGTTTTGCAGTTTCCTTGGAAAAGTCAAGCACTAGAAGCTTTTTTTTTTTTTGTCCTGGCTTTCTGAGTATTCTGTTCCCCTCAGATGAAACACATTATTAGCCATCCTTCCTTGTTGTGTGTCACGACTTTTCATACTCTAAAACGTGTCTGCTAATTTTCCTGAGCAATAAGCAGAAGCTGGAACTGTAGTAATGAGAGCTCTCTGACATTGAATGGCAGGTTTGACGAGAAGAAGAGAATCAATATCTTCAGATGGTTAATTTATAGCCTGTTTCCTTTCTACCCTCTTCACTCCCCATTCCAGTGCATGCAGTGAAGCCCAGATTGCCTGGTTGTTGTGGGAGTTTTCCTGGAGAGACATGAACAAATATCTGTTGGCTCCAGATAGGGTGCTAAGGATATACTGACAAAATTATTTCATCTAAGCCTTGTTTGATGAACCAGTGAGACACTTGAAATTACAAAATCATGCGTAAGGAGGTACCTACAGGAGCTAGATAAGCCCTGGTAGCTGAATAATTGAAAAACTCACCTCAGCATGTATTACGACCTCAGAAGGTTTCAGACATGGAGTGCCTCCCTCAGCTGAATGTTCACCATTTTATTCTCTAGTACTTCCAGAGATCACAGCAATTGGGACAGGATTATATAAAGTTGGGTTAGGCGGGTTAGTTTCTGGATGTTGAGATGAGGGTCTAATGACCCTCTTACCCTTTATGAGGGAATGTCTAAAAGTCAGTCTTGTAGGGATTTCATGAAGGTAATAACAGCTGTTCTGATTTCAAGATAGGAATGGCTCTGCCATGTTGAGTTGGGGAAAGTCTCACAACACTAGCCACATGGTGAATTTGTGGGGGAAAATCCATTTTTTTTTTCTAAATAGCTGTTTAGATTCCTTGTGGAAGATCTTGGACTAGTACTAATGTATTTTCAAGATCATGGATATATTTTATGAAGTAGAGAAATCTGTGGAAGTTTCATTATAAATCCTATATTATACCCAGTGATATTAGAACAATATACAAAGGGAAAGTGATATTTAGGCTGCTTGAATTTAGGAAGTGAATGGCTGTAATTTGAAAAAAAAAACAGAATTAGTGATATCATCTCAAGGGGGAAAAATCACAGATGTTGATCAGGAAATGTGTGAAAGAGTCTTGGAAGGGTGGTGATCGCGGGATGTCTGGAATGATTGCAAGCAGTAGGTCAAGGCCCACAGACGGCCTTAGCACCACTGCCACCACTGTGGTGTGTTCTCTCTCTCTGATTGTTAGTACTTATAAAGTCACCAAAGCATATATAAATGCAGGCTGAAATGAAACAGGTCCAATGTTTCATTTGTGTGTCAAGGAGATGATGAAGAAGGAGTTGAAAGTGGAGTGGGGGAAATGGAAGAAGGAGGAGAAAAGGGAATTGCTGAATAAATGCTCTAAGAGTTTAAATATTAATGTGAAACAAAATACTATTAGCACATACACATGCCATCCTATGTGAGATATTGTCGTTTTTATAAATACTTGTAGGATTTAAAGAAAATATATTCAGCAGTATACTGTAAACACTGTGTATGAAAAGATTCAAGCTACCACCAAATGGTAAATACTTCCTGTGTTCAGTATTGTAAGTGTCACCAATTCTGTGCATGGCCTCATTTGTAGCACACTTTTAGAATGCAGATGTGACATTCAGCAAGCATGGGGCCAGTGCACATGAACTCTCTCTCTAATCATTCTTGTTTCTCTTGTGACAGACCATAGTCAACATTTTCCCTTGCTGGTTTTGGGGTCACTGTAAATGAATCTACCTGCTACCCTTGATCCCCTACTTGTGGCAGGTGGAGGAGACCTTAGGTCACCCAGTTGCCCAAGCCAGAAAAGTGATGCTTTCCCTGCTTTACTTGTTCTCCTCAATGACCGTGGATGGGCTTTGCAGCCAGCAATTGCTTGGAATGTCTTAATGCCAGGAAGACAGGGAGCAGGAATTAGGGTATGGAATTGCAGTAAAGCAATTAATGTGGTATGTGGACTTCAAGTAAAGTCTTTGTTTCTAGTTTGAAAAAAAAAATGATCTTTGTGAACTTAGAAACTATCTTAGTTTTTCTTTTTTTTTATTGAGAAAAGGAAAAAAAAA
>NW_026068011.1:3548066-3570463 GCF_014885135.2 Alexandromys fortis | reverse complement strand
CCTCCTCTCCCCCTCCCTCTCCAATCCAAAGAGCAGTCAGGGTTCCCTGCCCTGTGGAAAGTCCAAGGTCCTCCCCCCTCCGTCCATGTCTAGGAAGGTGAACATCCAAACTGGCTAGGCTCCCACCAAGCCGGAACATGAAGTAGGGTCAGAACCCCTTGCCATTGACCTTGGCTTCTCATCTGTCCTCATTGTTCCCCATGATCAGAGAGTCCGGTTTTATCCCATGCTTTTTCAGTCACAGTCCAGCTGGCCTTGGTGAGCTCCCAATAGATCAGCCCCACTGTCTCAGTGGGTGGATGCACCTGTCGTGGTCCTGACATCCTTGCTCGTGTTCTCCCTCCATCTGCTCCTCATTGGGACCTTGGAAGCTCAGTCCAGTGCTCCAGTGTGGTTCTCTGTCTCTATCTCCATCCATCACCAGATGAAGGTTCCCTTGATTTACGTGCATGACATATTGATTTTATGTTCATTGATCTTTATAAGTTCATTTGCTAATTCTACAAATTTCTATTCTTTCAGTCCCTATACTGGTGGGTCCCTAGAGCTAGTAGGCAATCTCATCACATTTTTGGAGAAGTTACATATATACATACATATATGTATTTTTACACACAGGTCTGTTTACATGGATATATGCTAATATGCAAAAATGTTTGAAAAGTTGTTCTTAAATAAAACTTATATTGAATATGTTACACTTTTGAAAACAGTTACATTTTGTTTCCTTTAGAGGTACTTATATCTATGCATTGTATCACACACACAACTAACATTTTCTTTTAGAAACAATTTAAGGAAGTAGCTAGTAGAGCAATGCAAACCTGGGGATTTATTTGAGGTAATTTTTTTTTTAATAAAAGACTGAGTTTTCTGTTTCTTTTTGACTCGGTTTTGTTATTTTGCATTTGGGGACTGCTTATTTCATATAACTTACTGACATAAAATTGAGACTACACTTAATATCTTTATTAAATATGTGGGATATATATTACTGTTTCTTCTTTATTCTTTTAGTACTCACATTGCAAATGAAATTGATTTTCTTTCACAGATCCCGTTCTCCAAACATATCCTTGTCCCAAGTTCATGTCCCCTTCTAATAATGACCAAGTATTAGGAAACTGATCTGGGTGACATGACATCTAGGTGACATGAGGAAGGCGGGCTCTTCTCAGTGAGCACCTCTTTTCAGCATAGTTTAAGTTTTGACTTCTGTGCTGTTCCTTTCAAGCTTTTCAAACAGCGCCCCTGTTGTTTTCATTGAGATAGGACTCATTATGTAGGCCAGGCTGGCTTTGAATTTTGACTACACAAGCACCTGTATCCAGAATTCTGAGACTACACTTGTGCACAGCCATTCTAGGTAAATTTTTTGATTTTCCATTTTCTTTTATATTTATTATCAGTTAGGATGTGGGTCTCTTAGGGGTTACACCATTATGTCAAATAGCAGACATACAGGACTGAAATGATTTAAATAAGATTGTGGATTAATTTTTGCTGCTGCTGTTGCTAACAGTTTAAATGAGAGATTTGTTTATTCACTGACAGCATTGGGTTCCCATATTTCAAGTGAATACATAAGGTGAACTTATACAAAGGTCCTATATTTAGGAAATTCCACAGCCAAACCTGCAAGGCTAACTCTGCCTGAACTGAGAGCTCCATGTGTGTCTGCAGTTCTTTCATCTGGAGCCTCCTTTCTGGGCTTCTGCATATGGCCTCTAGTGTCCATGCCACCTGCGACAGCAGAGTAGAAATAGAGAGAGACATCACAGCTGGAAGAACCCAGCTGACCAGAAAAGACAGGAACCCCTTCCTTTACTTAGCTCTATGACAATAATTTTAATTCTCAAGTGCTTCTTGAGTATAAATTTTATACTCAATTTCCCACCTGTTTCTATTTCTTAAATAGTTGTGATGTGGAATTCATCTATGTATGCTGTGAATATGTTTTATTACTGTTGGATAATAAAGAAGCTGCTGTGGCCTGTGGCAGGACAAAATAGAGCTAGGAGGGCAAACTACACTAAATGTAGGGAGAAAGAAGGTGGAGTCAGGCAGATGCCATGTAGCTGCTGGAGTAGAAACATACTAGAGTCTTGCCGGTATGCAGGCCACAACCTTGTGGTGATACATAGATTAATAAAAGTGGGATTATTTAAGATGTAAGAGCTAGCTAGAAATACACTTTAGCCATTGGTCAAACAGTGTTGTAATTGATACAGTTTCTGTGTGATTATTCAGATCTGGGCAGCCAGGAAACCAATGTACAGTCTCCTCTTATATATTTGTTTGCTACTTTCCCTTAGTTTTGTATATGGTTTTCATGACAATGAGTGCAATTTAAAAATATTTTAAAAGGGTATTTTTATTTTCCTTTTGTTAATTCATTTGTGTGTGTGTGTGTATGTATGTATGTGTGTGTGTAGTACAGGATATTCATGTAGAGGTTGGTGAAATACTTGTGGAGTTGTTTGTCTTTGTCAACCTGTAAATTCTGGGGATTTGAATTCAGTTTGTCAATCTGGACATCAGGCACCTTTATCCACTAAGGCATTGTGCCAGTCCAGAAATTTGTGTTATTAGGTGAATCAGGTTTGTCACAGCCTATCACACCATTATAAAACCCTTAACAATCATTTAGTGCAAACAGAATTTCAGTAAAATATGAATAGGAAGAAATTCTTTAGCTTTTCATAATTATCTTGTGGGAAACTTTTTATTCAAAGTATTCCTATCATTTTGCAAAAAATAGTTGATCCTCCCCTATGAATTCAGCAGGTCAGATCTGCTGTTTTCTATTCCAGCTATTGCAGGACATCTCACTGTGACTAAATAAAACGAATATTGATATTTTCCCCTGATTGCTAGTTTCCAAACCCTCTGTGGGTTAGCCAAGGACTCCAGGGTGGGCCAACTCAAGATGCACAGAGATGATCATAGGACACCTGTTGGACCTCATTTCCAAGCAAATTGAATGAAATTTTGCAGAAATGGAATGCAAATTATGGCAACTCTCTCCCAAAGTAATGTGCCTGGGGGTGGTAGTGGATGTAAATTGGGGGCAAAATCTGCATTGCAGCAATGAAAATACATACTAATTTTGAAAATGAGATGCAAAAACCAGTCCAGCTGTCTTGAGCCTCCACACTCACTTCTCCTATTGCTTGGCCGTTCGTTCAGTCAACTTTCCTAACATTCCTCTCCCCAGCTCTACCATTCGTGGGGGCTGCTTGTTCTGTGCTTTGGGGAGTGGCAGAGACTCTGGCTGAGCCATTTTCCTTTTCATTGGACCCTCCAGTCCATTTTATATGCAGCAGATAGAGAGAGATGGTTTCTGAATATCTCAATCAGATCAAGTGCTTTCCTTGTTTGAAATCATGCAAAAAGTGCCTGTTTTCCTCATGTCTAAAGACTCACATTTTGGGAAGGGAAGATGGATCAGTGGGTAAAAAACCTGCCACACAATGTAAGGACCAGAGATCAAATCTTCAACACCCATATATATGCTGGGTGTGATACAGCGTGTCTGTTATCCCAGTGTTGATGAAGTGCTGATTCCAGAGGCTTTCTGGTCCCGTTCACAACATTAAGCTTCAGATTCTGTGAGAGCCCCTGCCTTGAAAACAGAGCACAATAGAAGATGATGTCTGGTACTGACCTCTGGCTGCTACCTGTGCCTGCACTGACAAGTGCACCTGTACACAAAGATGCATGAAATAAACACACATACACACACACACACATGCATACACATGAACGCACATAAGGGATCACCATTTTTTTTTTTTTTGTTTTTGTTTTTGCTTTGCTTTTTTTTTTTTTTTTTTTTTTTTTTTTTTTTTTTTTTTTTTTTTTTTTTTTTTTTTTTTTTTTTTTTTTTTTTTTTTGAGATAGGATTTCTCTGTAGTTTTGAGTCCTGTCCTGGAACTATCTCTTATAGACCAGGCTGGCCTCAAACTCACAAAGATCCGCCTGCCTCTGCCTTCTGAGTGCTGGGATTAAAGGCATGCACCACCACCACCTGGCTCAACATTTTCAAGATCATTTTTATTCATGTTTAGGTGTGAGAGCTTGTGTGAGTTTATATGTATCTTGTGTCTGCAAGATCAGCAATGTTTTACCCACTGAACCTTCTCTTTATCCCCAGTGCCCAACATTTTATCAAAACCTATGTAGCTTGCTTCACACACTTTTCTTCAAAGTTCAGACAAACTTGTTTGGTCCCCCCATCCCCCTTTCAAGATATCCTCCACATGACATCCTTGCTTGGTTGAATACCCTGTGCTTTTTCCCATTGTGTTTCTACTCTCTGTCTTCCTTTTCTCATCTTCCCTTCCTTCCCATTTCTGGTTATTGTTCTGCCCTCTGAGTGTGTCCCAGGGTGGGGTCAGCTCCTTGCATTTCTCACTTTCCTTGTATCCCATTTACTTTTGAATCTCACACATACAGCTCAGACAGCCATATGATATGGCTCCTGCTAGTTTACCAGTTCCCTTAGGGAAGAAGACCATGCCTAATTGATTCCTAACAACACCCCAGCACCTAACTGAGTGTCTGCCTGTAGCAAGAATTCAATAAATAGACGGTGCCCAAAGAAGAAATAAAATAATAAGTGTAGCTAGCAATTTTGCTAGCTTGCTAGCCCCTGAGGTAATGTATCTTAATAGTATGTCTGCAGGATGCTAAGGGTCACCTTAGGGATCAACAGTAAAGAGGCATTGGGCCTATTTAATTATCTGATTTACTACCTAGGAGAATTTCAGGTCTGGGAGAACTGATGTGGGAAACTGCTATCTTCTCTGAGTAGAAAGGACTCAGTGTGCTTCCTCTCTGATGCTGAATATTTGAGTTATTTTCAGGCAGCTGCAAGGGTGATGTCCAAACTAGACCATCCTTCTTCTCTGGTTCTCTACCTTACAATTATGATCATGTTCTTAGCCTTGGTTGCAGTGGAAGAGGATGATTGTCCTGTCTGACAAGGACAATATTGAGTCCTTGGGGATGATGAGTTAAACAAGGCCATGCCAGTTCTCCCTTCCATGGTCTTGACTTCACAAACCCTAATGTGATGGGATCATTTTTTTTCTGTCAAAAAGATTCAAGGCTTGGAAGTAAGAGATATACCCTGGTATGCAGAACTGCTCATGTGACCATCAGTTAGGCACAAGGATGGTTGTATAAGTATCCTGAGTGATTGTTCTCCTTAATAATCCCTCGTTTTCATGGTGCCATATTCAGTGAAAATGTTCTCATAAACTGAGGCTGGTTCTTTAGTTGGCCGCATAACTATGAGCAAAGTCAGGTACGGTGGCCAACACCTGTAATTTTAGTAATTAGGTCCTAGAGGCAGGCCAATCAGGTATTTAAGACCAACTTTAGCTACATAGTGAAATTGAAGTCAGTGTGGGGTATGGAAAAACATGAGATGGCATCTCAAAAAAAATTATCTTTCAAACTTGACTTGACCTTTTCCAAGAATACAGGGGCTGAATTGAGGCCACAGAGACTTGGTTTTTAGTGGCTGATGGTGAGACAGGGTATATAATAAGCATATTCATAGATGATGTTTGGGAAGGAAAAGAAAACTGAAAAAAAGAGAAACGCATCCCGGGCTATGCATTCTGTTCCAAAAGATGAGGCAGAGTGTAAATGTGTAAGCTGTAATATTGAATTCTGAGAATGCTAGGAATGGTGACTATCTAATATCTAATGCTGGGAATGTTGAATGGTCGTAGGATGCTTGGTAGTTGAAGAAAATTTCAGGATTCATAGGTAGATTAGATCCTCAGCCAGGCTCTTGATAGCAGGCCCCCAGGAACACACCCTATACATAACAAGCACACATTCAGACTGGGACACAGGCCACTGGTAAGTGCACGCTGGCCTACACAGGCTGGTTGACAGTGGCGGAAGGAGAAGTTCTTCATCTTTGATCTCAAAGCCCTGTTTATATAAAATAACAAAAATGTGACATTTTGCTAGGAATAAAGCTATATGCAGTCAGGCCACTAGTTAGTTCCTGACTGCTCAGTTCTGAAATAACCACATAGAAACTGTATTAATTAAATCACTGCTTGGCCCATTAGCTCTAGCTTCTTATTAGCTAACTCTTACATCTTAATTTAACCCATTTCTATTAATCTGTGTATTGACACGATACTATAACTTACCCAGTAAAGTTCCGGTGTCTGTCTCTCGTGGGGCTACATGGCTTCTCATTAATTCAGCCTCTTTTCTTCCAGCATTCAGTTTAGTTTCCCCTGCCTATCCCTAGTCTTCCTATCACAGGCCTAAGACAGTTGTTTTTCTTAACCAATGGTATTCACAGCATACATAGGGGAATCCCATATCAGCTACAAAACAGGTTATATTTCTGTTTATACTTCTGGGTTTCCCATATATCCTGTGTCAGCCATCAATAACTGACTCATTCATGGTTCTCCCACATATCTGGTGTCAGCCATATTTTAGATGAGCAGAATTCATATGAGAACCATGTTGTCTAAGTAATAACTATTTTTTAAGGTCTTCCCATTCCTACAGTGTACTATAGTGCAAAACAAGATATATCAAGGGAACAAGAATGATGAATGAGAAGTCACTAAGTCAGTGTGCTTCTCTCATTAGATAGCTATTAAGCAGATATTGGAAGGAAATAAAACAGAACTGTGTTGACTGAATTTTTGTTAACTTGATATATGCTAGAGTTGTTCGAGAAATGGGACTTTAAATTAGGAAGTTCCTTCAATCAGATTGTCTTGTTCATAAACCTGTGTAGGATTTTCTCAGTGATTGATATGGGAGTATTCAGTGGGAACCATCACTTGGCAGGTAGCCCTGGGGTATATAAGGATGAAAGTTAAAGTCTGGCATGGTGATTCGCAGCTTCAGTGCCAGCACTTGGGAGGCAAAGGCAGGAGGAACTCTATGTGTTCAAGGTCTACCTGATCTACAAAGCAATTTCCAAGACATCCAGGATTAATACAAAGAGAATCCCCATCTTGAAAAGAAAATGTTGCTGTGTGGTGGTATATGAAATTTTAATCCTAGCACTCAGAAACAGAGACGGACAGATCCTGAGTTCAAGGCCAGGCTGAGCTACAGAGTGAGTTCAAGGAGAGCTAGAGCCACACAAAGAAACGCTTTTTCACAAAAAAAAAAAAAAACAAAAACAAAAACAAAAAAAAAACAAAAACAAACAAGCAAACAACAACAGCAAACAAAATAAAAAAGAAGCAAGCTATGGGGAGCAAGCAGTATTCCTCCATGGCTTCTGCTTCAGTTCCTATCTCTAGGTCCCTTCCTTGAGTTCCTGCCTTGAATTCCCTCAGTGATGAGTATGACCTGAGAATTTCTCCAGAAGATGGTTTTGAGTATGGTGTTTTATCTCTCCAATGGGAACCCTAACCAAGACAAGTCTATGCCACAGGGACAGATAAAGAATGCCTGGAAGGAGCAGTGTGCTAGTTATATTTGATAGAGGACAAATAAACTAGCACAACCAGGGTCAAAGTGAGACAGAAGCCCCAGAGGTGAATCTGAGAGTTAGAGATGAGGATCAGAATTTTCCTTAGGAATCTGGGCCCGTCAGATGGGTTTGAACAAAGACATAACACTACCATTTTTTTTAAATAGATCACTCTAATCTCATAGATATTCTAGAGTAGGAGAAGCAAAAGTGAAAAGAACAGATAGGATGGTATCTTAGTGGTCACAGGGATTAGCACTGTGGCTGGAACAGCAGCAAAGGGGGTGTCAAGAATGGATGAATTTGGGTTGGATTTCTGAGGCTGAGCTATCTTGTTAACTATGGGATGACTCCAAGTTTTGACATTCTGTAGTAATACAATTAGGTGTAAGTTTCAAAAGGCACAGGTTACCATCTCAGACTGTTTCTTAATTGGCTCTGACTGTAGCTGTTTTATGGGCATGGCCCTGAAAACCCCATGCATATCTTGGTTTTAATTAAATACAACAGAACTTTGCAAATACTATAGTCTTGAACCAAATGTGAGCCAAAGATGAAGCCAGGAAATGATGCATCAAAGCCTACATGGACAGACTGGATCTGCAAGATTTTCAGGTTACGTGTTCAGCACTAACTTGCACCTTTTCTCTGGGATGACATCCCTGGTTCAGTCAATATACTAAACTAGACATGAGGTAGTAAGTTCTCTCAAAAAATCCACCATAGAAAATCCACAAGTGCTAATAGTCTATGAAAAGCTGCTTTGTTTGGTTCATAAAAGTTGCACTCTTATAGTAATATTCACCCTTACATGTACAATTCACCCAATATCACTTTTTCCAAAGAATCCTTAAGTCCTTAACACTACTTTGTTTCTTTTCCCCAAAAGGATACATCTCATAAAAATTGAAATGTCCATTTTAGACTGTTCTTAAAATTATCTATCTATCTATCTATCTATCTATCTATCTATCTATCTATCTATCTATCTATCTATCTATGTATTGTGTGTGTATGTATGCATTTTATAGCACACATGTCAGAGGAAAATCAGCAGAAACTGGCTCTCTCTATGTGGTGTCTGGGGATTGAACTCTGATTGCCAGGCTTCACAGCAGGCATCTTTACCCACCAAGCCATCTTTGCCAGCCCCTAGACTCTCTCTATATGTAAATATAAAAATAGAATCGTTTACTTTATTTATATTTTTGAACACTTTATGAATAGCCAGTATAGTTGACTTACATGTACAGATGAGAAAAGCTGAGATATGAAGAAGTTCTGTAATAAAGCATGAGGGAGAAACTCAGATGATAAATGGCTTGCCTTATAATATGAGGACCAAAATCCCAGTCCCAGAAGTCACATAGAAAATCAAGGTGTGGTGACATGAGCTTCTGATATCACGTATTTGAAGGTACGGATATCAGGGTCCTTAGAATTCACTGGCTGACCAGCCCAGCCTAGACTACTTACTTGGCAAGTTCCATGCCAATAAAGAGGCCTTGTCTCAAAAAAATATGGATACTGTTAGAGGAGAATACCCAAGGCTGATGTCTGGTCATCATATGCATGCACATGTACATGCACATGTATGTGCACAGATACACACATGTGAACTTGCACATGCACAAACACACTAAAGTTCCATAGCTAGTTCAGGTCACATAGCTAGAAAGAAACAGACTTCATGCATGAGCCACGATTTTGTACTATCCCTGCATGTGGTCTAATGAATTCTTACATAGCATGCAGTCAAATCCACCATTCCAATTTTTGGTAAGGTACGTGGTGAAAAATGTGAGTTCCTGTTATTGTTCTTATTGAACATCTCTCTCAATTATGTGTCAAAGAATAGTTACTCACTGTTTCTTGAAGAACTGCCCACTCTTGCAGGACAATTGTTGCTGACTCTAGTACAGTAAATCATCCAGGCTGCTTCTAAGTGATGGTCCTGGGTCACAGGTTAAACTCATTTATGGATATCACAACTTTTCACTTGCTCAGCCTTTCTGACTCTGATCTACTTTGATTTCATGGTGATTTGTAGTTAATGGAACCCAAAGATAGTAAATGTTTCCATCTCAGCATTCTATTATAACTACCAAGTTAACAATGCTCATACATCCTTCCAGATTCAACTCAACTCATTATAACATGGCCAAAATATAAACCAGAGGGCCTTGATTATTGAGATCAATTTAAAAAGAATATTCGTAAGAAGAACCAACTACAAGCTTTCCTGGCTTTTGTATAAAACTAGTCCTATCTTAACCAACCCCTGAAATTTTACGTCAATAGTTAAGTATGCTTCTGAAAAATCACCTAGAAAAGATGAAGCAATTGTGTTGTTGACATCTAAGGAGAAGGGGAAGTCCAACTACTCTTTATGTCATGTACTATTGTATTAGACAAAATTCATGTATCATCTCTTTAAGACATTTAGTAATAAATATAGCTCTTCAGATGATAAGCTCTAAGAAACTAAAAGTTATCAGTCACCAGCTGGCGGATGAGTGACAAAGCGAGGTTTAGATATTCTCGGAACCCTCTTCTGTTTCTCCACATGTTCTCTTGATTTTTCTGTATGCTACACCATGATTTATTAGCTGTGTAGTTTTCTGAACAACTTACCTTCCCCACAATAGAACTATAAGCGAGCAACATGACATGATTTTAGTCTATATTCCCCACAGTGAAAAAAGTAATGAGATGTATTAGGAAGATTCCCAGGAAACTGGTGTCTGGGCTTTCTTAGTGATGTTGGCTGATCTTTGCTGCAGATCAGTGGGAAGGGGTTTTTGACCTTTTCTTGTACTAATAAATAAGTTTACCAATTCATCATCTAGAAACTAGATGTGTGTACATGTATATAATTTTTTACTTTTCTGTTTTCTGTAATTGTTAACATGTACCGAGATGTTATTATGCTAACTTTGAAATCTTACCTTGGAGCATAAACTTATCAGATTAAGGTCATACCCCTTCAAAGCAAAACTGAGAAAGTTGTATCCAATTAAAACTGATGTGGTTTGTTTAAGAGCAGGAAAATTTTAATTGCCTTGGCAAAAACACTCTTGAATGTTCATGTATTCATTTTTTGCTACCTACAAGTGCTTTTATATCAGAAAGCCCTGTAGCCAGCCTGAAGCCATAGTTTGGAAGGCTGGTGCATTGGGATACTTTAATTTTTTTAACTAAAAACAACTTTTCAGATTTCTCTTACTTCATTTAATTTAGGAATAAGTAGAAACTAACTTCATAGAGCCCCCTTGCCTACTTGAGGCTATTGGATAATCACTTTCAACTCTTAACTTAAAATACACTAGGTCCTTTGGACCTGGTGACTGGGTTGTCTTAGTATGTGAATGGACCCATAATTTAACCTTTCACCTTCAGGTTTTTCATAAGACATAAATTTCATTCACTTATCTTGGTCACTATGTAACTCAAGATTTCGGTTTCTAGAACAAAGGAAGAAACAATTACCTTAGTCTAAGGAATTTGGAGGTTATAAGGAGAATGTTTCATGATAGTAATAGCTCACTCGCTTTAAGCCTTAAGTGAAACTGAATCTTGGATTTCAGACCACAAAGGGACTAACAATATGGAATCCACCACCCTTTAGTATAAGCCTTGATTTGGTCTCTGACCGACAGGTATAAGTACTTTGAAATCCCTTTGGCCTTACATATATGTGAGCCAATGGGGGGAAAAACAGAGGTCAATGCTAGACACAAAGAACAATTTGCCCATTAAATAGTACTCAATTGTCTGAGATACTTGTTTAGATGAGTTGATATTTCCTTATAAGTATGTGTGCATGTTTGTGTGTTTTTCTTTCTGTGTGCTTGCCTGTTTTTATACACTAAAGCATGCCTATTGAGCTTAGTGGAACTATGTTATGGAATTACTTTTCTCCTTCCACAACACAGTTTCTGGTCAAACCCAGGGCACCATGGCTCAAAAAGTGAGCCATCTTGCTGTTCCTTTTCTTTATTTTCCTACAGGATCATTAGGACCTGTTTATGATTGGACACAGTGCAAGTGAATGGCAGCTGTTATGACATCCTTTAGTGTGCTCTTCCCAGTTTCCCTTTTTAAGAAGATTTGTTTATTTTGTATACATTGTTCTGTCTGCATGTTTGCCTGCAGGCCATAAGAAGGCACTAGATCTCATTACAGATGGCTGTGAGCCACCATGTGGTTGCTGGGAATCAAACATAGGACCTTTAAAAGAGCAGCCAGTGCTCTTAACCTATGAGCCATCTCTCCAGCCCCCTCTCTTCCAGTTTCTAACAAGATTCTTTGCCCTTTCAAGTCACTTTAGTTTGAGAAAGTATGTCAAGGGATATTGACAGATAATCACATTGTTTGATCTAACTACAGCTCCCTCTCATCATATGTAAAATACAGCACAACATCTTTAGGGAAAATGATGCTTAATTGACCTTTAATATGACGGAGAAGTAAAGAGGTTCCTTGGGTTCCTCTTCCAATCAGACTGCTGCCCTTGCCTGTTTCTGTTCAGACATTCTAGAGTTGCTGTAGGGTTTGAATGTCACACAATCTAGGAACCTGGGACTTACATCAATATTCTCATAAAATGCCATTTGCCATCAAAATACATTTAGTTACTTTCATGGGCTGACAAGTTGTTCTCTTTCATGCTAAAACAATAGGAGTCTCATTATGTAATCTCTTCTTAATGTTTTCTTGCATGATTGAAAGAATGATTGCCTTTCCAAATCTGTAGATTGTCCTGTGACTGATTTCCTTAGAGAGTTTACATGTTTGTGTTGTGTGGGGTGGTCAGGATTTGAGAGATTCGTCATCTCCCCTCACAACATAGCTTCTTGTAGTTTTAAAAAAGACAACGGGGCAACAAATAGAACCCACTGGCTTTTCTCTTTCTTCCCTCAAATCAATGAGAAAAATATAAATATCAAGGACATAGTAGCATGTGTAGACATATAAGGTGTTGAAACCTTTAAGTATATTAAATTTCTCTTTGAAAGGTTTCTTGTAGTTGGAAGAACACAAGGAAATATGGCAGAAGTCAAACAGAGTCTGGGAAGTCAATGAGATTGGCAAATGGCCCTCAGGGAAGTGACACATCAGGAGTGTAAGTTATGAATCAGAGCACTACATGGTTAAGCTCTTGATGCTTGCTGCCCTCTTAGCTTGAGTTAGACTCTCCTTTTCCCATACTTCTCCAATAGTATTTCTTAAGTATTGCTTCATTTTGACTCCCTGTCATGACAGTAAGAATCTCACTCCCTGCCTCAGCTCTGGCAGTACTGGCCAAGTTTTCTTCAAGAATGTAGATTGACCTTTTTTTCTTGTCTGCCTTTCCTTCTATTTGATCATCTGTTTGTTTGTTTTTTCCTCTCTCAATTATGAACTTCATTGGCAAGAAGGTGCTTCACTTTCCAAAGTGGACACTGAGGGATGGGAAGGTCCTTGGGTCTCTTTTCAGATAGATGCCAAGTGAACAGTGTCCTCTTGTGGGGACAATTATCTACCAGGTATCATGGTAACAGCATAGGTAGGTGAGGACTGCACTAGCTCGGATTGCAAATTTGCCCTCCCCCATTTTCAAGCACTTTGCAACACACACTTGAAGGCATCTACTTGAAAGAACTTGACTTTTGAGACACTGGATTATGGGGATCAAAACAGCCTCTTTAGCTGAGTGTCATTCAGTGGTAGATGCCTATTTTTGGTTTACAAAACTACTTACCTACAGGTAACTCTACAACTCTCCTGTCATTAGCATCCTCCACATCTTCAGCCTCAGTGCAGAAACTGTCATGACATTTTCCAGGAAATGAGCAGTAGTTTACCTTGTGAAACATCCTGAAGTGCATGTCTGTCTACATGTGATAGGCTTCCCTATGGAGTGAGTGTCTGCGATTTTCACAGTCACAGGCATGGGGAGATGGATCAGTCAGTAAAGCACACTTCCACATGTATAAGCACACATTGAATTATAAACCAATTTTTTTCTTTCTTTCTCTCTCTCTCTCTCTCTCTCTCTCTCTCTCTCTCCCTTCCTCCCTCCCTCCCTCCCTCCATTCCTTCCTTCCTTCTTTCCTTCCTTCCTTCCTTTTTTAAGGCAGGGCTTCTGGGTTTCTTAACTTTGAGGCTGTCAATTGCCCTTATCAAAATGAAAACAGTTTGCCCTCTGTTGCAGTTATATAAAGAAAGTTTGGAAGGTTGGGCTTCTGTCAGCATGCATGGCTGTCTCAGAGTCCCAAACAGGATTAAAAGCATTAATGACATTGTGGGAGTGCTTTTTCTACCCAGAGCATCCCAAGTGTAAATCCCCAAGGAAAGGGTTGAAGCTCATAGCTCTCCAGTCTCTCTTGAAAAGTGTCCTAGAGAAATGGCAGTTCTGGTTCCCTTTTCCCCAGAAAGGTGCGAGGGAGTTAAGTGTGCATCTGTCCACATGGAGCTTCCTATAATTGACTGCCCATCTTTTCCTCAATGACTTTCAAAAGAGTGAATACTTCTTTTTGATCAAGGGAATTGACAGTTTATGAAATTTAGAGTGCCTGCAGCTCCTGTGTCATCCTTTTAGTTTTGTGTCTCATGACTTTGCTTGCTGGGACAACATAGAGACTGATCATCATTTCAAAGGCAGTCATCACCTCTACTTTAAATGAGAATATTACATGGATAGAGATTACAGAGATCAAAGTATCTACTGAGGAAAATGCAACAGGGATTCCAACCTCCTCACTTTTGACATTCTACCTAGAAAATTTTTTGTGATGAGTTCTGGTCCTATACAGGGGTTGGTAACATCGATAGATTGCACTCAGCACATAACAATGTCACCCTTTCACCCAGTTATGATGAAGAAAAATCATCATTGCATTACCAACCTTTCGCATCTGAGAATCACTTGTTGACAATCTTAATAATAACTACTTTATTTATTGTAACATTCAAGTTATGAGTGCTTAATGTCCCATACCTATATTACTTAATTTGTAACACACATTACTTAATATGAATAAATAATAAAATAGTGCAAGAAACAAGCTCATTTTTAAAATTTAAAAAATTTTAAATTTGTTTATTTTTATGTGTGTGTATGTTGTATGTGTGTGTATAAGTCAAAGGACAGATTTCAGAACTTGTTTTTTACTTTCAACTGTGGGTTTTAGGACTCATAATGGGTTATTAAACTTGTATAGCAAGCACTTTTTTTTTTCAAGAAAGGGTTTCTTTGTGTATCACTGGCTGTATTGGAACTCACTCTGTATACCAGGCTGGCCTCGAACTCACAGAGATCCATCTACCTCCGCCTCCCTGTATGCTGGGATTAAAGGCATGCACCACCACTGCCTGACAACAGGAAGTATTTTTACTCACTGAATCATGTTGCCAGCTCGAGTTTTGTTATTTAATCAAATTACTCTGAAATTACTGTTATTCAAAACTCTCACTTTTTTATATCACATGGTCATTTGGTGATAACCCCTTGTCACAAAATTTTCTTTTGGTTATCTTTAATATTACCCCTGAAGTAAAAACTTAAATTATTTGCTATTCTGAAATTATATATAAGAAGATCGACTGTCCCTAGTTAGCACTGCCTCATTTATTTTTTTCTAATTCGAGGAAGTGGTTACAATGCAAGATTATGAAAACAGGTGTTTAAGATAATAACGTGATGGAAAATACGCCTATAAAAATGAGGTGGAGGCAAAGGTTCATCACATTCACATACCAAACAGAGTTCAGGGATTGTTATTAAGTGAAATCCCAAAATAGACAAAATTCCTTGTCAATAATTGCTTATTAGTTAAGAGTTCAATTTGTCTTGGAACTCTTTGGAGTACCTTGATTTCATTGTCTAAATTTTCTTTTTATTGCTTAAAAAGAAATGTGTCTCCATTTAACAGCTTTCCTCTGAGAAGTATCTCCTACCAGTTGCTGAGAGAGAAGTTTCCTTCCTGAAGCACTGCCCAGAGACCTCCCACAAAGTTGCAATAATAATTATTCTCATTATTAATGACAATACAATATGATCATGAGATGTTGTTTAGCAGTTAAAGCTAGAAGCATGCTGCAGAATAAGTAAATCTGCCTTCCCCAAGATGAGGACAGTCCACAGAGGGTGGAGAACATGAATATTGAGGCCCTGGTTCTTTATTGCTTTTCTCTTGCTTGAGAAAGTAGCTTAGTGTTAGCATATGAGTGTGTTGGAGCAGAACAAGAGAAACAATCTTTATCCAAAGCATGAAGGTGAAGAATAAGGAAAGCTTAGGGACCACTGGCAATGGAACCAGGATTCATCCCACTGCCTGTACTGGATAAAGCAGATTCCAGATTCTACAGAAAGCAGTTAAATGAATACAGTTTGTGTGTTGTTATTTCGGGCATGAGCTAGCCAAGCGGCTGGGGTGTTGGGGACGCAGCCCCGCCGCTCATATTTCAACAGGCAGGACTGGTTTCTCCTGTGACCTTCCATGGTTTCCACATAGCACCTTCTCATGTGTCCATAGTTATCTTTCTTCTTAGCTTATATATCCCCCAAAGTCTCCTTTTTCCTTCTGTGGGTATCAGTCTGTTTGGATGAGGTCCTGCCACAGTAACCTCATGAAGGCTTATGCACTCGAGCAAAGGCAAATTACCAGTGACTACAGCTGCTGAGGAATAGATTCTCCCTCCTCCAGGAACCATTAATTCTTATAACTGCTCATGGAGGAGTGGGGTCTCATGAACCCCTCCTTCATTCATGTCCACCACACCTTTCTTATCCTTCTATTTCAAGACACATTATTGAGAATGATCTTTTGAAAATACTTTCTTAGCAGATAAAATCCCATATTTGAAAAAGCAGCCAAATGAGGTAAAGTGTGAGCCTACCTTACTGACCACTGACCACTGACTATTCTTTCCCTGGAAATGCTATTTTTCAGCCTGTGTCACTGTCTTCCAGTTCTGTCCCTTGTCATTACTGCTGAGGAGAATATGTATTTTTAAATCCCTTTTTCTTGTTATTGATAAAATATTCACTGGAAATTATATGAGTATATACAATATAGTAGGGGTGGGCAGAGGGAATACTAATGATACTGGATATACCATGTAATTATGGGCTAGATCCTCCCAAGTCTAAAATAATTTCTTGACTACTTAAGATGCTGTGCCAGCTGCATCTACTGCAACCAGGGTATCTTCTTAAAGACCATGATTTACTCTGTCCACAAAGACAGGAAAACTTTATCATCAATTTAATTTTCACTTTCATCTTTTCATTTTAATGTTAAGATACTTATAGAAAAGTTGGCTTATAAATAAATGAAGCATTGTATGCGAGGCTATGTACTTGACAATAATATGCAGTGTTTTTATGGTGTCTTTATACTTTATGTATGCAAACACTGTCATTCACACATACTCAATCTTTGTAACAGTTCAGTGAGGAGGTTAAAAGAATGGCTTCTTCAAGAAACACCTGACTGCCTGTTGTTAACCATCAAGGTTCTAGAATCCACACTCCAGATTTCAATGAGGAACAGCTGAGCATCTGCCAGTTGGCACTGTTTTGTGCCACATAGCATTGTTTTGTACCATGTAGCACTGCTTTGACCTTGAGCTGCCAGTATACAAAACTGAGCAAGAGCAGAACTCTTAGCCTTGGCGAGCTTAATTCTAATTCTCCTTGCAGACTGAGATAAAATTAATACTTCATTCCAACTTTAGAAAACGTTAAACATTATACTAACTATATAAGTGACTGTACAGTAGGTGAGAATTGTTACAGAAAAGGAAAATTGAGGTGGTGTTACAGCTGTAATAAAGGTGATCAGAGAGGCTGTATGACAGAGAACCTGGAACTCTCTAGCAAAGTTAGCAAAGAAGTGATGTTGGTGTTTGTCCATTATGTCTCTGCTTCCTGATCATTGGATAGAGGATCATTGTACAATAGCCTGTAAATATAATAATAATTGTTATAAAAAAGCCTCAGTTGTCATTAGGAAGAATAAAGAGCATTGACCTTCTAAAAAAAATGACTATGTGAACTTACAAAAGGGCAACCTTTTTATTCCTCCTATAATTGAGTCTTTGGAAGCAAGAAATTATACTGGCCCTTTTCATTTTTAAAAAGAAATAAATAAAATTAAATAGGTTAGACATGTTTCTCTGCTTGCTGAACATGTGACCACAATGAGCTATTGATGAGTGTTTCTCAATGCTCACAGTTGGGCTCAAGATACCTTACTCTAAAACACAAAGTTAGAGCTTCTGTTTGTCTGAAGAATGTTTCTTAAAGACTTTGCTGTAGATTGTTGTGAACCCAGATCCCCACTTTTGAAGAATGCTAGAGAAAGGAAGACAAATCTTCACAGGGGAATCAGGTGTCCAATTGAGCAGCAAAAAGGAGGCATTGCTGAATTTGTGACCTAAATGCTAAATAAGGCCCCTAGAGGGTTTTTTTTTTTTCCTATGATCATGGTTGTCAATTGCTCCTCATATGTGGAGCAGAACAGATTGGGTAATACTGTCATAACAGATAGTTTTAAATTTCAATGGTTCAAAATTGTGTAGATCTCATTTTGTTTTATCATCCCTTTGGGATATCTGGAGGCTGCGGGACCCTTACTCTTACCATCTCAACTGCGAACACCATGGATTGATCACTACTTAGAAATGCCCCAGTATATGTAGTTGGCAAGAAAGCAAACATGGCCATACCTTCATTAGCTTGTTACATTCCTTGTTGGCATAACTCAGGTTTTCCCTGATGTTCCACTGACTGACTGAATGAAACAATCTCACTTGGACTTTTAGAAGTATATTCCAGTACTTATTGTAGTAAATCCTACTTGGTAGATGGAAAGATAAAGAGAGCCAGAAGATTTGATGACAGGTAGGATCCGGTATATTTGTAGAATTTAAGTTTGTATCTCAGATAATACTTTTGAGAAAATTGGAGAAATTGTTTTATCCTATTTGAAGAAGTGTTCATTTTGCTGCTTAGACTGGATATCTGATTTCTTTTGTAAAGTTTTTCATTCTGTTGATCTTCCTGGATTCCATTACTATCTCTTATTAGAAAGCTGTTTCACCATGTTCTGCTTCAAGTTTCTACTCTGCAATATGTGGCTTATGACAGTAATGACTTCCCATAGCTTTGTGGTGAATAAATGAAGAATGTCATTATCTTAGTTAGGGTTTTATTTCTGTGAAGAGACACCATGACCATAACAACTCTTGTAAGGAAAACATTTAGTTGGAGCTGGCTTATAGTTTAGAGGCTTAATCCTTTGTTGTCATGGTGGGAAGCATGGCACGATTCAGGCAGACATGGTATCAGAGAGGTAGTTGAGAGTTCTACATCTCTATCAGCAAGCAACGGGAAAGGAAGTGTCACACTGGGCTTAGCTTGAGTGTCTGAGCCCTCAAAGTCCACCCCTGTGACACCCTTTCTCCAACATTGCAAGTCCAATCGTGTAGCTCCTTACTGGGACTGTTGTTATTCAAATTACCACAATCATTTAAATTGTTAGAACCATTTTGTGGCAAATATCAAGGGTTTCATAAACTCGAACATCATTTTTATTACATATTTCTATGTTCTTATAGTGGTTGTTATTCTAGAAGACACAACTTAAGATGATACTTCTCTAAATTTTATCCCTAATAGAAGGATCCAGAGTCAGCCATAAACAATTACTTTTGCTGATTAAGGACAGAAAGAACCCCATCTTGTAGTCAGACATGGAGATGGTTAGTTATCTCTATCCTGTGACTGTGTACCTAAAGATCTCAGAGGACTTACTTCAGAGATATTAGTGACTTTCAGAAGTTTATACTTCTTTCTTAGAAGACCAATCAAATGACAAAACCCCTTCTTTTTCTTTCCCTATGAAGCATGTAAATAAGTAGGTCTTCCTAAGAGCCATCCTTGTACTTGGATATTTGTCAGCCCTTTTCTCCAGATTTCAACTGTTCTAGTGATGTTCTGTTATGTCTCCACTTTGGGAAGAGGACAGTGACGTGGTCAGTGAGCATCAGTTTGCTCACCTCTCTCAGTTCCCAATTAATCAGTGTGCACTTCTCAGAAGTAGACCAGATGACTGGGAAAGTAGTTTTGTTGTGGTTTGTTTTATTGTCAGTCATCTAGCGAACACACAGAGCCTTTCCGGGACAGCAGGATTGGCGTTTAAGTGCTATATACTTCAGGCTCTTATCTTTAGCCCTCTTGAAACACTCCTTAGTCCCAGGGTTACCCCAGCTACATGTTGCTTTTGCTTTTGTACATCTGCCTTATCTCTGTTTCTAAGATGCTTCTGTGCCTTTAAAGTGTGCTCAAATAGAAGACAGCATTTCAGACCAGGAATCCACTATCTGTTTTTTTTTTTTTTTCTTTCTCCCAATATTGCAAAGAGATCCTAACACCTTCCCTTCATCTGGAAGAGTAAAGAAGAATTTAATAAATGTTGGCCTTTAGACATATCACCCTGCCAAACGTTGCTGTAAGTGGCTTCAGAGACAGTCAAGACTGTCTTTTTTCTACTATTTAATTAGTCTCCAGATATCCCAGAACAAAGAATAAAGTGACTTTAGCTGTGACTGGAATCAAGAGATAGGCATCTCTTTTCACAGCACCTCCTAATATCCATCTCAGATTATAGCCAGGAACTGAGGAACTGAAATTATCATCTTACATTGAGATCTCTTTTTGAGATGTGTCATGGATGAGAAGAAGAATTCACAGCCCGAGAAGGGGAGGGTTGGGGAGAGCTTGGGGGAGTGGAGTGGTTGAAATGGAGGAAGGAGCAGGGAAGAAGATATCTTAATTAAGGGAGCCATTTTGGGGTTGGCAAGAGGCTTGGTTCTAGAGGCGTTTTCAGGTCCACCGGGATGTTCCCAGCTAGGACCCTGGGCAGTGGAGAAGAGGGTGCCTGAACTAGCCTTGTCCCATAGTCAAACTGATGACTATCTTGAATATCACCATAGAATCTTTGTCAGGAGACAGATGGAGATAGATACAGAGACCCACATCAGAGCACTGGAATGAGCTCCCAAGGTTCAGTTGAAGAGAAGAAGGAGGGAGAATATGAACAAGGAAGTCAGGACCCTGAGGGGTTGGTCCAAACACTGAGAAAGTGTGCCTGATCTAATGGGAGCTCACCAAAGCCAGTTGGACTGGGACTGAATGAATATGTGATCAAACCGGACTCTCTGAATGTGGCTGACAATGGGGGCTGACTGATGAGTCAATGATAATGGCACTGGGATTTGTCTCTACTGCATGTACTGGCTTTTTGGGAGGCTAGTCTATTTGGATGAATAACTTCCTAAGCCTTGATGAAAAGGGGAGGGCCTTGGACTTCCCACAGGGCAGGGTACCCTGCCCTCTCTTAGCACTGGAGGGGGTGGGAGGAGGGTGAATGGGGTAGAAGGAGGAAAATGGGAGGAGGGGAGGAAGTAGAAATTTTGAATGGTAGTAATTATAAAGCAATCAAAAAAAAAAAAAACAAGCGGAAAAAAATGTGGTAGTGATCTCCCCCAGATCTGCTCTGATTGTCATAAAGAGGTCAAGTGATGACATCAGATAGCATGTGGATGCTATGCTGATAACTCTACATCTCCACAATAAGAAAGGTGCCCATTTTCCCTGCTGCTGACTCCCAAGAAACGAGTCTCAGTTTGTGGTGTGTACATCCCTAACATCTCTTAAGTCTTTACTGTCCTTGTCTGTGGGAACAACAGATCTCAGATTCAAAGACATTCAGTCATAAACTACAGAGATTTTATTTTTGACATTTAATATGAATAACTTGCACTAATCCAGAATTCATCACCTATGTTTTTATAAGTAAATTAATAGATTGATATAGCCATTATACAGATTTAAATATGGAATATTTCTATTACCCAGTACTTTTGTGCCCCTTCCCAACAAAGACCCACCCCTGGTTCTTATTACTATCCTGTCTTGTATTTTTCATAGATCCTTTTTTCTTATTCGTGACTTTTATACAAAGAGAATGGATGGATAGTCTTCTTTCTTTATGTCTTTGAGATGCACCTAGCTGAGTGTTAAATAATCTGTTTCTTTAAAAAAAAGATTCATAGCCCTACAGTAATATCCAAGTGAAACATAGATGACCTCCCTGTGGGAACAAAGTCCACTTAGCTACTTACCTGTACCTTGGGCCTCTGAGAACACAACCAGTGCTCTTTATTGTTGCCTCTGAAATATTGTCTGCTTTTGTAATATCACAAAGTAATAGAGGCTGACAAGCCTTCTTCACTTTAGTTTGGTTGTCTTGCTTGGCAATGGAGAATAAGATATATTTTTTAACCTATAACATGATTAAATCAACCCGACAAAGTAAGCAAATTTATTTTTCAGGTTTCTATTCATTACTTTTCTCTTTTCAATAAACCAACAATATTTATCAAGCTTAAACTATGAAACCACTATCAGAGTAGAAACAATATTCTACTTTTACTGTTTACTTGGGGTGACAAAATGTAGTTCAATAGAGAGCAACTTGAATGAGAATCGGGGACCCAGAGGACTTGACATAGTTGGTTGAATAACACCTTGAGTAGCAGAGTGATGACATGGGATTCAACTTTTGAAGCTGTGAAAATGGAGAACATCATCAATGCACTGTAAAACCTTTGAAAATGCCACACCTGCCATCCATTTTCTAATCGATAAATATGGACTTAGTACCACTATCTGATTCAACTGGTAGTTGTCACCTTAGCTAGAATTATATTAAGGACACATTAAGTATAAGGCATTTTCCTGAGTAGAAACAGTTGAATTTCCCAAGAGAAAGATAGGAAGAATGACTCTGCTAGTGAAATCTTTCACTGATGGTAAGAAACACCCTTCTCATAGGCCACCTAACACCTTAAACAAGAGTAGAAATAT
>NW_026068011.1:3540967-3548004 GCF_014885135.2 Alexandromys fortis | reverse complement strand
TTCATTTTATGTTATATTCCCCTTTAAATGAAAATAAGCATTTATAAACAATTATTTTTGGAATTTGGGCATAGTTTTCTCCAAACTGCTTTCTGCAGTCATACCGTAACTTTAGTTAAAATACTGTTTGACCAGTGGCTTAGATATATTCTTTTTTAGCTCTTATGTTTCAAATGAAATATTTCTATTAATTGATGCATCACCATGAGACTGTGGCCTACCAGTGGTTCTGGTGTCTTTCTGCTTTGACAGCTACATAGCATCTTCTTTGAAGGCAGAGGCTGCTTGTTTATTTCCTGGCCTCCCAGACCCAAAAATAGTCACACAGAAACTGTATTAATTACAACACTGTTTGGTCAATAGCTTACACATATTTCTAGCTAACTCTTACATCTTAATTAACCCTGTCCTATTATTTTATATTTTACCATGAGGCTCATGGTTTACCAGTAAGGTTCCATCGGGTGTCTGTCTTCTTTGGTAGCTATATGGCATCTCCTCTACTCTGCTTTCTTTCCTCCTCTATCTGCTTGGAATTCCCTCCTTACTCTATTCTGCCCTGCCTTAGGCCAAAGCAGTTTTATTCATTAACTAATAAAGCAACATATATACAGAAGGACTTCCCATACCATCCCTTGATTCTGCCTACTCTCTATAGCTCTGTTCAGATTTCCTGCCTGGCTTTACTCTACTAAGCCATTGACCAAAACAGCTTTGTTCATTATCCAGTAAAAGCAGCACACATACAAAAGGACGTTCCACATCAATAGATGGCTCAGCAAGGAGTTAGGATTCATAAACCCTTTCCCCATTCATACTGGGCTATTGCTTGGCTTGATCTTGAGCAGGCCTTATGTAGACAACTACAGCTGTTGTGGCTTTAGGAGTCTGGCTGTCCTGTCATGTTCAAAAGACAATATTTTCCCCAATCCTTAGTCCTCTGCATTTTATAGTCTTTCCCCATCCTCTTCTGTGGTGTTTCCTGATTCATGCTGGGGAGAAAGTGTGGTATAGATGTCCCATTTGTGGTTGAGAACTCACTGACACTTATGTTCTGTACTTGGATGAACCATGTGTTTATGCATTAACTCACTGGCCACTACACAATGATACATCTCTGGTGTGGTCTGAAAGAGACTGTCTCTTGAAGTGTACTCCATACTCTTCCCTCTAGAAATTTAAAGAATTTGGTGTTTAATTTGAAGTTGTTAGTGCATTTGGTATTGATTATTGTCTATAATGATAGAAAAGGGACAATTTTCAACTTTTTGCATAAAATATGCGGTTTTCTCAGTACTTCTCATTTGTAGAAGTGCTATCTTTTATATACTGTGCATTTTGATATCTTTGTTAAAAGCCAGATGACTGTAGGTGCATGGATTTATTTCAGAGTCTTTAATTCTGTTTTATTGATCAATCAAGTGAGAATAGTGCACCCAATTAAAAGAACACACAGAGCCATACTCTGCTGGAGAAAATGGCTTTCTAATGGACAAGCTTGATCCTCTTTAACATACACTGTCATGGGACATGACTTTAAGCCTTTCTCCAATAATTGTAGATTCATAATTTCAAAACACTGTATGAATGGTTTTTTGTGTGTATCTTTGTACATATACATATACATACAGACATATATATTTTATATATATATATAATATGTATGATCTCTTTGACTTACTTATGAGTTTTACAAATTGTGGTATCAAAAAATTTATACAAGGCTTTTTGAAAAGGGATGAAGATGACAGTGAAAAGGGTGCTGTGGACTATACTCAAAATCTCCTGGAAAAGAATGCTTCTGTGGATTCTGTTGTAAACTTGAGAAAATTACTTTTTCAAAATTTTGAGGGCAGAACACTTTGCTAACAAAGAAAATTCTAGTATGGCATTCATAAGACTGTCAGTATCCATTTTCATTTCATCTTTCTTCCGATTCTTTTGGGAAAATATTTTTATAAAGAAAAATACTTTGCCCTCTTTCTAGATGGTTTGGTTTGGTTTTGTAAGGCAGATGTATTCTGATTACACCAGCTTTGCCCATACCCACTGCTGTACATATGATGAGAACTGGGACCTTCGTGATCAATTTCATGGTTGAAATCAGACACTGCTGAAAACAGATGTGATGTCTTATTTCCATTCTGTGGGTAAGCTTGTCTGTGTGTGGTGCCATGTTTATCATTAACGTAGTGGAGTATTTCAAGAAGTAATGATTGATAGTTCAGATTTGTAGCTGCGTAAATGAATGTAGACAGATTTTAAAAAATATATACAGCTTTAATGGGGAAATAGACTTACAGTACCACAGTTCCTGGGGAGAACAGGAAGCAGAAGGGGTGGCTGGGCAGATTTATAGGTAAACATTAGCCCTAGGCAAACACGCCCCCTAAGGCTGGTCTTAACCCTACACAGATTCTCTTCTGTAAACAGCCCACTCTGGTAGAGCTTCCCGCTGTAGCACATTGTAGTCTCAATGAGCTGACTTCTTTCAACCTGCTTCTTCTAGAAAGTGCAGTAGTTTGTACATTTGCTCTATGAAATTCATAAACAAGAATATCACTTCTTTTTCTCTTCTACCCTTCCTTTGTTTTCTCTAAATGTTGTATATGCACTGTTGTTAGGTGGCCTATGAGAAGGGGGTTTCCTACCATCAATGAAAGATTTCACCAGCAGAGTCATTCTTTCTTTCTATCTTTCTTTTGGTAAATTCAACTGTTTTCTACTCAGACCCCTCCCTTCTTTTCCTTCCTACTCTGAGGCAACTCCAACCTAATGATCTTCATTCTGCCTATGCTTCCAAACAAATACAAATGAGTGATCTGGAATTCACTTTATATTAGTTTAGAAGCTCAAAGGTGTACTTCTCTTACATGAAACATAGGACTGAAGTTGGGTCTGGGGAGCTCGTGGAGATTAAGTGCTGTGGAAGGGCACACAAGAGTCTGCCCATCCTTCCAAGGAAAGAATGGTGGGAAAAACACATTATCTTTTCATTTTTAGAATTTTTTAAAAAAGAACAGACAAATATGTGAATATGTCAGTACTTTATTCTGCTGCATATTCATGGAAAAGTGTCAGATAATTAAACATAACTCTACAGAACCCTCATGTCTGAATGTAATTCCAGACAAAGTCAAATTTCAGGAAGAGGTATGACTTGGTTGATTAATAACTTTCCAGGAAGTCCCAGCCCCTTATGAGATTCAGCCACAGATTCCTGTCTGTCCTGTTAGCTCCTCTGTGAGGATTCAAGCTATAGAAATGGCTTTTCCTTACTTAGGAAAGCCACCATTTCTCTTAGCACTCTGGCTTTGGCAGGTAAAGGAGATAGTATATTTGAGGATGATAATAAGCAAGAAGAGCAAATTCACTCTGTTCTCTGTCAATCTCAGCCATATCCTGAAAGTCTTCAAACAGTCAAGGAAATTAAATGGCTCCTGTTTCCAAGGAGCATTCAGTAACACTGAGGAGCCCATAGGCTTTGCTATAGTGCCTCGATTTCACATTGCCTGAATGTTTCTGACTCCTGCCTAATCATTAGGATCTCCCAGGGATCGTCAAAGAAGTTGAGGCTGCACTCACTCTAATTTGCCTGATCTGGTGAATTAGACCCAAGTGTTGAAAGTTCAAAGTTTCCATAAGTGATGTGAATTTGCTTACAGGGTTAAGAACCTAGCTGAACTATTTTGAACAAACCTCTTTACTTCATAGTAAGAACATAACTCTATGGTTTTAGTACTGCCTATCTTAAGACTGATTAAAAACATAGAGTTATGTTCTTACTATGCAGAAAGCTGATGTAACTATATTCTAGAAGCATACTGTATCATGCTTAGAATATTCTTTAAAAATTTTTGACCATAATCACCATTCTTAAAGAATGGATTAGCAATTGCCTTAATTCCTTTATCTTCCTCCCTTTTCATCTTTTTTATTGTGTCACTGGTGTATATGTGTGTGTGTGTGTGTGTGTGTGTGTGTGTGTGTGTGTGTATACATGTAGAGGGCAGAAGTTTGTTGGGTGACTTCATCCATCAAACTCCACTTTATTTATTTAACCATTATTATTATTCAAGTTAATTTTTGTATTTTTGCGACAGAGTCTCACTATGTAATCTCAGCTGGCTTTAAATACACAGAAAACCACTGGCCTCTGTTTTCTCAGTGTTGGAATCAAAGGGGTGCTCCCCAGATCCAGCTGGACTACTTTACTTTTTGAGTCGATGTCTCTGACTATGACTGGAGTTCACTAAATTGGTTAAACTGGATGTCCAGTGGCCTTTTGGATCTAGGGAATCCTGTCTACTATTTCCCAACAATAGGGGTTACAGATGAATGTCACCACACCCTACTTTTTCTCAGATGTTGGTGACCTGCACTCAGGTCCTTACGCTTGCACAGCAAGCACTTCATCCAGTGAGCCATCTCTTCACGCCTTCTTTTCTTCTTGTTTGCTCATATTTCTTCTCTCTCCACCTGTATTTTACTGCCAATTCCTATGATGCTCACAGCCAAATTCTTTCCACCTATTTGTCATCTACCTGTGATGGTGACGGTGAGCTCCAAACCTTCCCAAAACATTGTCCTTCATTTCTCAAACATTATTTGTGATTTTTGTTTGAAAATATTGTCTAGATTGTTCCATTGGCTTCTGTACCAGTAGAAACTTGCCTAAGAACTCAAAAACTTAAATGCAGAATACAGCACTTTTTGGACAGTTTGCTTTTGTGACAGGAATAAAGGTTTACTGCAAAAACATTTACATTGTGGATAGATGACAGAAAGGAACAAACATGGGATTCCTGCAGTCTTTCTGCATTTCTTCCTTAGAATTGTCTCTGCCTTCCTTCTGTCTCTGTTGTTTCCAAAGTACTTTCCAAACTTAAAGTGCTTTTTATGCATCCTCCTCTTGGCACATTTTAAAATAGAGCCTTTGAATGTACACTGTGAAACAGGAGCATTGGTGATTTTAAAGTAACTCTGTTCCTTTGAATTCTCAACTTAGATTTAGAACTTTTGACATTAGAATGACTGGGATTTGTTTAATGATAAATGAGAGTTTTGAGTCATAGCGAGATTAAAAAGCACACTCTAATGTGGAACTAGTTAGTGACAGACCTAAATATAAAATTTAGCCTCAATCAAATCTAGAGTCCTTGAGCCACCGTGTGGAGCCTGTGGTATGAGCCAAACATATGGCTGTCAGTTTTATAAAGATGCTTCTGAAGGTACGCAGAATTGTGTCTACATGAGAGACACAAGAATTGCTTATAGTCTTGGCATGCTCAAAGAGATAAAGTACTGTTGAATTTCCAGAGTATTTTGGAAGAAAGTTTATGGTTTAGTATGTGCACTATGTTGTGTTTTATCTTCCTTTAGTGCAAAGCTGTGATGTTTGAAATGTACAAAGATATTAGTCATTGTTGGAATATTATCCAATATGTCAAAAGCTTTGACTTACAGAATACAAGTTTTTAAGGTGTTCCGTGTTAATTCACAGAATCAAATTCTCTAAGGACTGCATTTTTCATGACTGTGTGTATGTATGTGTGTGTACATATCTATATATGTTTTCACGTGAATTAACTGTGTATGCATTTGTGTGTGAATATGTTTTTGATACAGAGTCTGTCTCTGAATTTGGGGTTCACCCATAGATTACACTGTCTTGACAGCAAGGCCTGGTGATTGATCTTCCTCTCTCTATCTCTACAGTACTGTGGTAACAAGAATATGGGTACCACCTAGATTTAATGGAGGTCTGGGGATGAACTCTAGTCCTCAGGTTTGTGCAGCAAGCACTTCATCAACTGAACCACACAACCACCTCAATCTGATTCTTTAGGTGCTTAATGAAGTTACAGGCTTGTAGATCTATACCTTATGTGAGATCTTATACTATGCAAATTTTCTAGTTATATCAACAACCATTTTTATTCATTTATTTCATCTATCAACAGCTTGTAAAACTAGTGCATGGCCCATGGTTTAAGGTATAATAGTTTAACCTAGTGAGACTTTTTGTGTTGCAAGTATCTGATAAAGAGCTAGAGGACTAAGGTGTACTGCACTGACAAGACTAACCTAACCTGTTGTCATTTAGCCCAGGGAACAAAAGAAGTTTGTTCTTTATTCTAGAGGGCTGTGGTATTCGTGTGTGTGTGTGTGTGTGTGTGTGTGTGTGTGTGGTGTGTGCATGCGTGTTTGTACCATACATATACAGATCAGAGGACAAACTGTGTGGGTGATTCTTTCCTGTGGCAATGAAACTCAGGTGGTCTAGCCTGGCAGTAAAAACATTTGCCTGCAATATCATCTTGCTGTCCTTCAAGGAATGATCTGCTAATTATCCTTGTGGGAGTTATCTCCTTACCCACCCAGCTCCATTCTTTATCCTATCTAGTGCTTTTTCTCAGTGGCCTCACTTTAAAAAATCAGAATATCACACCTGCTTTTTGCAAAACCATTAGAAGACCCTTTGTCCAGTGTGTGATTATACCTTCAAGTTTCCAGGATAGACAGTCTTAAAAGAGTCTTAGAGGTTCTCCAGGTAATCAAAGGCTTCTAAGGGTATACATTGGTGGCAGATCTATATTAGCCTATGGTTTATGGTGATTAAAATTTGATATAGTGCAGGAAAATCAATAGAATTACAGGGCTGGGTGGTAATTTGCAATGAAGGAACTTGAGCAGAGTATTTCTATTTCTGTTTTATAGCCTTTATGTCTATTTGTCTTATTCAGGCCACTTGACCATTAAAATGTCAATGCTACAAAAGGAAAGTATTTTACCTTTTCTATTTGGAAGGAAATATATTCCCCTGATTTAAATCTTTCTGAAACTATTTGGAGTATTGTCTTTTGTGTGGTCTTCTTTCCACTGTTGTGCCACTGTAAATGTTTTAGAGGTCAGGCTTGTGACACTGACCCATGGCCTCATGATCACATGCTTCCACCTTCTCATTCCATGCCTTTGAGTCCAGGTCTTTTGGTAGAGTGTAAATTACTGCTGCATGAGGACTTCAGTTTCATACA